>NC_133545.1:92963272-93269348 GCF_048773025.1 Camelus bactrianus | reverse complement strand
GAGTTGGAGCTTTTACGTCTCCCTATATATGTATAGATTGTAGTTTGCAACTGAAAAGAAACTTTGTGTTCCCAAACAGCTAGGTGAAGTTCGGCTTTCACACACAGTTTTCTCTCAGAACTGAACAAATGGAGGGACGATTGTTCATCTAGCACAAAAAGAATGGGTTGCATGGGAATCTTTAATTCTGGATTCTCAGACTGTTTCCTCGTTTGGGATTGAATTTCCTGCAGTTTGCACTGTAAAACCGTGTTTGAGCTTGTAATTCCCTATATAAAAGTATGGAGTATATTTTGATACTGAAAAGAAACTTTGGGTTCCCAACATGCTAGTTGAAGGAAGGCTTTCAAACACACTTATCCCTCACAACTGTGCATGTGGAGAGACTTTTGTTCATCTAGCAGAAAATGAATGGGTTGCAGGAGAAAATTTACTCTGTTTCTCAGCCCATTTCCTACTGCCGGTTGGATGTCTTGCAATTTTCACTGTAACACCGAGTTTGAGCTTGTACCTCCCATTATGTATGTATGTAGTGAAGTTTGAAACTGAAAACAATCTTTGTGTTCCCAGATAGCTAGTTGAAGGACGGCTTTAACTCACAAATATCTCCCAGAAATGAGCATGTTTAGAGACGATAGTTCATCTACCACAAAGAGAATGGGCTGTAGGAGAAACCTTTACTCTGGATTCTCAGACTATTTCCTAGTTTCTGTTTGAAGTTCCTACAGTTTTCACTGTACAAACGTGTTCGAGCTTGTACCACCCCAAATGTATGTATGGAGTGTAATTTACAACTGAAAATAAACCTTGTGTTCCTAACAAACTATTTGAAGGACGGCTTTCACACACACTTACCTCTCAGAACTGAGATGTGGAGAGACGTTCCTTCATCTAGCTCAAAGGGAACGGGTTGCAAGAGGAAATTTTACTCTGGTTCCTCAGCCTGTTTCCTAGTGCCCGTTTGAACTTCCTGCACTTTTCACTGGAAAGCTGAGTTGGAGCTAGTTCCTCCCCATATTTGTATGAAGTTTAGATTGCAACTGGAAAGAATCTTTGTGTTCTAAACAAGCTATGTTTAAGAAGGCTTTCACACACTTATATTTCTCAGATCTGAGCATGTGGAGGGACGTTTGTTCATCTAGCACAATGGGAAAGCACTGCAGGAGAAGCTTTTACTCTCAAATCTGTGTCTGTTTCCTAGTTCCGGCTTGAAGTTCCTGCAGTTTTCACAGTAAATCTGAGTTGGAACTAACACCCCATATATATTTATGAAGTGTGGTTTGCAACTGAATAGAATCTTTGTGTTCTTAACAAGCTAGTTGAAGGACGGCTTTCACACACAATTATCTCTCAGAACGGAGCATGTGGATTGACGATCGTTCAACTCGCACAAAGGGAACGAGTTGCAGGAGAAACTATTACAGTCGTTTCACAGCCTGTTTACTATTGATGATGGAGGTTCCTGCAATATTCAATCAAAAATGGATTTGGAACTTGTAACTTCCATTATATATGTATGGAGTGCAGTTTGCAACTGAAAAAAACCTTTGTGTTCCGAACAAGATAGGTGAAGGGCGGCTATAACACACGAATGTCTCTCAGAACTGAGCATGTGGAGAGATATTTGTTCATCTAGCACAATGAGAAAGGGCTGCAGAAAAATGTATTACTCCCGTTTCTCAGTCTGTTCCCAAGTGCCGGTTTAAAGTTCCTGTAGTTTTCACATTAGAACAGAGTTGGAGGTATTACATCCCCACATACATGTCTAGAGTGTAGTTTGCAACTAAAAAGTAACTTTGAGTTCCCCAAAAGCTAGGACATTGATGGCTTTCACACACACTTATCTCTCAGAACTAAGCATGTGGAGTGACGTTCGTTCATCTACCACAAAGTGAATGGGCTGCAGGTGTAACTTCTACTCTAGATTCTCAGAATGTTTCCTAGTGTCGGTTTCAAGTTCTTTCAGTTTTCACTGTAAAATCGTGTTGGAGTGTGTACTGCCCCATATAAAATAATGGAGTGTAGTTTGCAACTGAAAAGAAAGTTTGGTTTCCTAGCATGCTATGTGAAGTACGGCTTTCACACACACTTATCATTCAGAACTGAGCATGTGGAGAGACTTTTGTTAATCTAGCACAAAAGGAACTGTTTGCAGGAGAAGCTATTACTCCGGTTTCTCTGTATGTATCCTAGTGCCAGTTTGATGTACCTGTAGTTTTCACAGTAAACCGAGTTGGAGCTAGTACATCCCCATATATATGCATAGATTGTAGTTTGCAACTGAAAAGAAACTTTGTGTTCCCAAACAGCTAGGTGAAGGTCGGCTTTCACACACATGTTTCTCTCAGAACTGAGCAAGTGGAGAGATGATTGTTAAGCTAGCACAAAAGGAACGGGTTGCATGTGAATCTTTAATTCTGGTTTCTCAGACTCTTTCCTAGTTTGGGTTTGAAGTTCCTGCAGTTTCCACTGTAAAACCGATTTTGAGCCTTACCTCCCCATATAAATATATGGTGTATAGTTTGAAACTGAAAAGGAACTTTGTGTTCCCAACATGCTAGTTGAAGGATGGCTTTCACACACACTTATCCCTCACAACTGAGCATGTGGAGAGACGTTTGTTCATCTAGCACAAAATGAACAGGCTGTAAGAGAAAATATACTCTGCTTTCTCAGCCCGTTTCCTAGTTTCTGTTGGATGTTCTTACAATTTTCACTGTAACATCAATTTTGAGCTTGTTCCTCCCATTATATATGTACGTAGTGAAATTTGAAAATGAAAACAACTTTGTGTTCCCAGATAGCTGGTTGAAGGACGGCTTTTACTCACAAATATCTCCCAGAAATGAGCATGATTAGAGACGTTATTTCATCTAGCACAAAGAGAACGGGCTGTAGGAGAAAACTTTACTCTGTATTCTCAGTCTATTTCCAAGGTTCGGTTTGAAGTTCCTACAGTTTTCACTGTACAAACTTATTCTAGTTGTACCTACCCAAATGTATGTATGGAGTGGAATTTACAACTGAAAAGAAAATTTGTGTTCCCAACAAGCTATTTGAAGGAAGGCTTTCACACACACTTATCTCTCAGAACTGAGGTGTGGAGAGATGTTTCTCATCTAGCTCAAAGGGAACGGGTTGCAAGAGAAAATTTTGCTCTGGTTTCTCAGCCTGTTACCTAGTTCTGGTTTTAAAATCCTGGAGTTTTCACTGGAAAACCGAGTTGGAGCTAGTACCTGCCCATGTATTTTTGGAGTGTAGATGGCAAATGTAAAGAAATTTGGTGTTCCAAACAAGCTACGTGAAAGACTTCTTTCACACACATATATTTCTCAGAACTGAACACGTGGAGAGACGTTTGTTCCTCTAGCCCAATGGGAAAGGACGGAAGGAGAAACTTTAACTCTCTTTCTCAGTCTGTTTCCTAGTGCCGGTTTGAAGTTCCTGCAGTTTTCACAGTAAAACCTAGTTGGAACTAACACCCCATATATATTTACGGATTGTTGTTTGCAACTGAAAATTATCTTTGTGTTCCCAAAAAGCTAGTTGGAGGACGGCTATCACACACAATTATCTCTCAAAACGGAGCATGTGGAGGGACATTTGTTCATCTAACACAATGAGAAAGGGCTGTAGAAAAAGCTATTTCACCCATTTCTCAGTCTTTTCCAAGTGCCGGGTTTATGTTCTTGTAGTTTTCACAGTAAAACCGAGTTGGAGGTATTACATCCCCATATATATGTCTAGAGTGTAGTTTGCTACTGAAAAGAAACTTTGTGTTCCCAACAAGCTAGGTGAAGGACGGCTTTCAAACAAAGATTTTTCTCAGAACTGAGCAAGTTGAGAGACGTTCATTCATCTAGCCGAAAAGCAACGGGTTGCATGGGAAACCTTAATTCTGGTTTCTCAGATTGTTTCCTTGTTCGGAATTGATGTTCCTGCAGTTTCCACTGTAAAACCGAGTTTGAGCTTGTACCTCCCCATATAAATTTATGGAGAGTATTTTGAAACTTAAAAGGAACTGTGTTTTCCCAACATGCTACGTGGAGGACAACTTTCAAACACACTTATCCCTCACAACTGAGCCTGTGGAGAGACATTTTTCATCTAGCACAATGGGAATGGACTGCAGGAGAAGCTTTCCCTCTCATTTCTCAGTCTGTTTCCTAGTGCCAGATTGAATTTCCTGCAGTTTTCACAGTAAAAGCGGGTTGAAACTAGTACCAAATCATTTATATGTACGGAATGTAGTTTGCAACTGAAAAGAATTTTTGTGTTCTCAACAAGCTAGGTGAAGGACGGCTTTCACACACACTTATCTCTCAGAACGAATCATGTGGAGTGAGGTTCGTTCAAATCCCACAGTGGAAACGAGTTGCAGGGGAAAAGTTTACTGACTTTTCTCAGATTGTTACCTATTCCCGGATGGAAATTCCTGCAATTTTCCCTGTAAAACCGGGTTTGAGCTAGTACCTTCCAATATATATGAATGGAATGCAGATTGCAACTGAAAAGAAACTTTGTGTTCCCAACAAGCTAGATGAAAGACAGCTTTCAAACAAAGATTTCTCTCAGAACTGAGCAAGTGGTGAGAAGTTCGTTCATCTAGCAGAAAAGCAACGGGTTGCATGGGAAACCTAAATTCTGGTTTCTCAGATTGTTTCCTACTTCGGGTTTGATGTTCCTGCAGTTTCCACTGTAAAAACGAGTTTGAGCTTGTACCTCCCCATATAAATTTATGGAGAGTATTTTGAAACTTAAAAGGAACTTTGTTTTCCCAACATGCTACGTGGAGGACAACTTTCACACACAATTATCCCTCACAACTGAGCCTGTGGAGAGACGTTTCTTCATCTACCACAAAGGCAATTGGCTGCAGGAGAACCTTTTACCCTGGATTCTCAGTCTGTTTCCTAGTGTCGGTTTCACGTTCATGCTGTTTTATCTGTAAAATAGTTTTGGAGCGTGTACATCCCCATATATTTGAATGGAGTGTATTTTGCAACTGAAAATAAACTTTGGGTTCCTAACAAGCTATGTGAAGTATGGCTTTCACACACACTTATCATTCAGAAATGAGCATGCAGAGAGACATTTGTTAATCAAGCACAAAGGAATAATTTGCAGGAGAAGATTTATTCCGGGTTCTGAGTATGTTTCCTAGTGCCGGTTTGAAGTTCCTATAGTTTTCACAGTAAAATCGTGTTGGAGCTTTGACCTCTCCATATATATGTATAGATTGTAGTTGGCTACTGAAAAGAATCTTTGGGTTCCAAACAAGCTACGTGTAAGGCGGATTTCACACACACGTATCTCTCAGAACTGAGCAAGTGGAGAGACGTTCATTCATCTAGCCCAAAATGAACGAGTTGCTGGAGAATGTATACTCTGCTTTCTCAGCCTGTTTCCTAGAGCAGGTGCATATTCTTGAAATATTCAATGTAACAACGAGTTTGAGCTTGTAACTACCAATATATATGTATGTAGTGAAGTTGACAAGTGTAAAGAAACTTTGTTTTCCCATAAAGCTAGGTGAAGGATGGCTTTCACTCATAAATAACTCCCAGAATTGAGCATGTTTAGAGACGTTAGTTTATCTAGCACAAAAGTAACGGGTTGCATGGGAAACATTAATTCTGGTTTCACAGACTGTTTCCTTGTTCGGGTTTGAAGTTCCTGCAGTTTCCACTGTAAAACCGAGTTGGTGCTACTAATTATCATATATAATTTTGGAGTGTAGTTTGCAACTGAAAAGTAACAATGTGTTCCCAAAAAGCTTGGTGAAGGACGATTTCTCACACACATATCTCTCAGAAATTAGCATGTGGAGAGACGTTCGTTCATCTAACACAAAGGGAATGGGCTGCAGGGGAACCTTTTACTCTGGATTCTCAGTCTGTTTCCTAGTGTCGGGTTCACGTTCATGCTGTTTTATCTGTAAAATAGATTTGGAGCGTGTACATCCCCATATAAAAAATGGAGTGTATTTTGCAACTGAAAATATACTTTGGGTTCCAAACAAGCTATGTGAAATATGGCTTTCACACACATTTATCATTCAGAAATGAGCATGTAGAGAGACATTTGTTAATCTAACACAAAGGGAACAATTTGCAGGAGAAGATTTTACTCCGGTTTCTGAGTATGTTTCCTAGTGCCTGTTTGAAATTCCTATAGTTTTCACAATAAATCGAGTTGGAGCTTTTACATCACCCTATATATGTATAGATTGTAGTTTGCAACTGAAAAGAAACTTTGTGTTCCCAAACTGCTAGGTGAAATTCGGCTTTCACACACAGTTTTCTCTCAGAACTGAACAAGTGGTGAGACGATTGTTCATCTAGCTCAAAAGGAATGGGTTGCATGGGAATCTTTAATTCTGGATTCTCAGACTGTTTCCTCGTTTGGGATTGAATTTCCTGCAGTTTGCACTGTAAAATCGTGTTTGAGCTTGTACCTCCCGTTATGTATGTATGTAGTGAAGTTTGAAAATGAAAACAAAATTTGTGTTCCAAGATAGCTAGTTGAAGGACGGCTTTAACTCACAAATATCTCCCAGAAATGAGCATGTTTAGAGACGATAGTTCATCTAGCACAAAAAAGAATGGGCTGTAGGAGAAACCTTTACTCTGGATTCTCAGACTATTTCCTAGTTTCTGTTTGAAGTTCCTACAGTTTTCACTGTACAAACGTGTTCGAGCTTGTACCACCCCAAATGTATGTATGGAGTGTAATTTACAACTGAAAATAAACCTGGTGTTCCTAACAAACTATTTGAAGGACGGCTTTCACACACACTTATCTCTCAGAACTGAGATGTGGAGAGACGTTCCTTCATCTAGCTCAAAGGGAACGGGTTTCAAGAGGAAATTTTACTCTGGTTTCTCAGCCAGTTTCCTAGTGACCGTTTGAACTTCCTGCACTTTTCAATGGAAAGCCATGTTGGAGCTAGTTCCTCAACATATTTGTATGAAGTTTAGATTGCAACTGGAAAGAATCTTTGTGTTCTAAACAAGCAATATTTAAGAAGGCTTTCACACACTTATATTTCTCAGATCTGAGCATGTGGAGGGACGTTTGTTCATCTAGCACAATGGGAAAGCACTGCAGGAGAAGCTTTTACTCTCAAATCTGAGTCTGTTTCCTAGTTCTGGCTTGAAGTTCCTGCAGTTTTCACAGTAAATCTGAGTTGGAACTAACACCCCATATATATTTATGAAGTATGGTTTGCAACTGAATAGAATCTTTGTGTTCTTAACAAGCTAGTTGAAGGACGGCTTTCACACACAATTATCTCTCAGAACGGAGCATGTGGATTGACGATCGTTCAACTCGCACAAAGGGAACGAGTTGCAGGAGAAACTATTACAGTCGTTTCACAGCCTGTTTACTATTGATGATGGAGGTTCCTGCAATATTCAATCAAAAATGGATTTGGAACTTGTAACTTCCAATATATATGTATGGAGTGCAGTTTGCAACTGAAAAAAACCTTTGTGTTGCGAACAAGATAGGTGAAGGGTGGCTATAACACACGAATGTCTCTCAGAACTGAGCATGTGGAGAGACATTTGTTCATCTAGCACAATGAGAAAGGGCTGCAGAAAAATGTATTACTCCCAAGTGCCGGTTTGAAGTTCCTGTAGTTTTCACAATAAATCAGAGTTGGTGGTATTACATCCCCATATATATGTCTAGATTGTATTTTGCAACTGAAAAGTAACTTTGTGTTCCACACAAGCTAGGTTAAGGATGGCTTTCACACACAATTGTCTCTCAGAACTAAGCATGTGGAGAGACGTTTGTCCATCTACCACAAAGTGAATGGGCTGCAGGAGAAACTTATACTCTAGATTCTCAGACTGTTTCCTAGTGTCTGTTTCAAGTTCTTTCAGTTTTCACTGCAAAATCCTTTTTGGGTGTTTACATCCCCATATATAAAAATGGTGTGTAGTTTGCAACTGAAAAGTAACTTTGGGTTCCTCAAAAGCTATTTGAATATGGCTTACACACACACACTTATGTCTCAGATCTGAGCATGTGGAGAGACATTCGTTCATATAGCCCAAAATGAACGGAATGCTGGGGAAAATATACTCTGCTTTCTCAGCCTGTTTCCTAGTGCAGGTGCATATTCTTGCAGTTTTCACTGTAAAAACGAATTTGAGCTTGTAACTTACAATATATATGTACGTAGTGAAGTTTGCAAGTGTAAAGAAACTTTGTGTTCCCAAAAAGCTAGGTGAAGGACGGCTTTCTCTCACAAATATCTCCCAGAATTGAGCATGTTTAGAGACGATAGTTCATCTACCACAAAGAGAATGGGCTGTAGGAGAAACCTTTACTCTGGATTCTCAGACTATTTCCTAGTTTCTGTTTGAAGTTCCTACAGTTTTCACTGTACAAACGTGTTCGAGCTTGTACCACCCCAAATGTATGTATGGAGTGTAATTTACAACTGAAAATAAACCTTGTGTTCCTAACAAACTATTTGAAGGACGGCTTTCACACACACTTACCTCTCAGAACTGAGATGTGGAGAGACGTTCCTTCATCTAGCTCAAAGGGAACGGGTTGCAAGAGGAAATTTTACTCTGGTTCCTCAGCCTGTTTCCTAGTGCCCGTTTGAACTTCCTGCACTTTTCACTGGAAAGCTGAGTTGGAGCTAGTTCCTCCCCATATTTGTATGAAGTTTAGATTGCAACTGGAAAGAATCTTTGTGTTCTAAACAAGCTATGTTTAAGAAGGCTTTCACACACTTATATTTCTCAGATCTGAGCATGTGGAGGGACGTTTGTTCATCTAGCACAATGGGAAAGCACTGCAGGAGAAGCTTTTACTCTCAAATCTGTGTCTGTTTCCTAGTTCCGGCTTGAAGTTCCTGCAGTTTTCACAGTAAATCTGAGTTGGAACTAACACCCCATATATATTTATGAAGTGTGGTTTGCAACTGAATAGAATCTTTGTGTTCTTAACAAGCTAGTTGAAGGACGGCTTTCACACACAATTATCTCTCAGAACGGAGCATGTGGATTGACGATCGTTCAACTCGCACAAAGGGAACGAGTTGCAGGAGAAACTATTACAGTCGTTTCACAGCCTGTTTACTATTGATGATGGAGGTTCCTGCAATATTCAATCAAAAATGGATTTGGAACTTGTAACTTCCATTATATATGTATGGAGTGCAGTTTGCAACTGAAAAAAACCTTTGTGTTCCGAACAAGATAGGTGAAGGGCGGCTATAACACACGAATGTCTCTCAGAACTGAGCATGTGGAGAGATATTTGTTCATCTAGCACAATGAGAAAGGGCTGCAGAAAAATGTATTACTCCCGTTTCTCAGTCTGTTCCCAAGTGCCGGTTTAAAGTTCCTGTAGTTTTCACATTAGAACAGAGTTGGAGGTATTACATCCCCACATACATGTCTAGAGTGTAGTTTGCAACTAAAAAGTAACTTTGAGTTCCCCAAAAGCTAGGACATTGATGGCTTTCACACACACTTATCTCTCAGAACTAAGCATGTGGAGTGACGTTCGTTCATCTACCACAAAGTGAATGGGCTGCAGGTGTAACTTCTACTCTAGATTCTCAGAATGTTTCCTAGTGTCGGTTTCAAGTTCTTTCAGTTTTCACTGTAAAATCGTGTTGGAGTGTGTACTGCCCCATATAAAATAATGGAGTGTAGTTTGCAACTGAAAAGAAAGTTTGGTTTCCTAGCATGCTATGTGAAGTACGGCTTTCACACACACTTATCATTCAGAACTGAGCATGTGGAGAGACTTTTGTTAATCTAGCACAAAAGGAACTGTTTGCAGGAGAAGCTATTACTCCGGTTTCTCTGTATGTATCCTAGTGCCAGTTTGATGTACCTGTAGTTTTCACAGTAAACCGAGTTGGAGCTAGTACATCCCCATATATATGCATAGATTGTAGTTTGCAACTGAAAAGAAACTTTGTGTTCCCAAACAGCTAGGTGAAGGTCGGCTTTCACACACATGTTTCTCTCAGAACTGAGCAAGTGGAGAGATGATTGTTAAGCTAGCACAAAAGGAACGGGTTGCATGTGAATCTTTAATTCTGGTTTCTCAGACTCTTTCCTAGTTTGGGTTTGAAGTTCCTGCAGTTTCCACTGTAAAACCGATTTTGAGCCTTACCTCCCCATATAAATATATGGTGTATAGTTTGAAACTGAAAAGGAACTTTGTGTTCCCAACATGCTAGTTGAAGGATGGCTTTCACACACACTTATCCCTCACAACTGAGCATGTGGAGAGACGTTTGTTCATCTAGCACAAAATGAACAGGCTGTAAGAGAAAATATACTCTGCTTTCTCAGCCCGTTTCCTAGTTTCTGTTGGATGTTCTTACAATTTTCACTGTAACATCAATTTTGAGCTTGTTCCTCCCATTATATATGTACGTAGTGAAATTTGAAAATGAAAACAACTTTGTGTTCCCAGATAGCTGGTTGAAGGACGGCTTTTACTCACAAATATCTCCCAGAAATGAGCATGATTAGAGACGTTATTTCATCTAGCACAAAGAGAACGGGCTGTAGGAGAAAACTTTACTCTGTATTCTCAGTCTATTTCCAAGGTTCGGTTTGAAGTTCCTACAGTTTTCACTGTACAAACTTATTCTAGTTGTACCTACCCAAATGTATGTATGGAGTGGAATTTACAACTGAAAAGAAACTTTGTGTTCCCAACAAGCTATTTGAAGGAAGGCTTTCACACACACTTATCTCTCAGAACTGAGGTGTGGAGAGATGTTTCTCATCTAGCTCAAAGGGAACGGGTTGCAAGAGAAAATTTTGCTCTGGTTTCTCAGCCTGTTACCTAGTTCTGGTTTTAAAATCCTGGAGTTTTCACTGGAAAACCGAGTTGGAGCTAGTACCTGCCCATGTATTTTTGGAGTGTAGATGGCAAATGTAAAGAAATTTGGTGTTCCAAACAAGCTACGTGAAAGACTTCTTTCACACACATATATTTCTCAGAACTGAACACGTGGAGAGACGTTTGTTCCTCTAGCCCAATGGGAAAGGACGGAAGGAGAAACTTTAACTCTCTTTCTCAGTCTGTTTCCTAGTGCCGGTTTGAAGTTCCTGCAGTTTTCACAGTAAAACCTAGTTGGAACTAACACCCCATATATATTTATGGATTGTTGTTTGCAACTGAAAATTATCTTTGTGTTCCCAAAAAGCTAGTTGGAGGACGGATATCACACACAATTATCTCTCAAAACGGAGCATGTGGAGGGACATTTGTTCATCTAACACAATGAGAAAGGGCTGTAGAAAAAGCTATTTCACCCATTTCTCAGTCTTTTCCAAGTGCCGGGTTGATGTTCTTGTAGTTTTCACAGTAAAACCGAGTTGGAGGTATTACATCCCCATATATATGTCTAGAGTGTAGTTTGCTACTGAAAAGAAACTTTGTGTTCCCAACAAGCTAGGTGAAGGACGGCTTTCAAACAAAGATTTTTCTCAGAACTGAGCAAGTTGAGAGACGTTCATTCATCTAGCCGAAAAGCAATGGGTTGCATGGGAAACCTTAATTCAGGTTTCTCAGATTGTTTCCTTGTTCGGAATTGATGTTCCTGCAGTTTCCACTGTAAAACCGAGTTTGAGCTTGTACCTCCCCATATAAATTTATGGAGAGTATTTTGAAACTTAAAAGGAACTGTGTTTTCCCAACATGCTACGTGGAGGACAACTTTCAAACACACTTATCCCTCACAACTGAGCCTGTGGAGAGACATTTTTCATCTAGCACAATGGGAATGGACTGCAGGAGAAGCTTTCCCTCTCATTTCTCAGTCTGTTTCCTAGTGCCAGATTGAATTTCCTGCAGTTTTCACAGTAAAAGCGGGTTGAAACTAGTACCAAATCATTTATATGTACGGAATGTAGTTTGCAACTGAAAAGAATTTTTGTGTTCTCAACAAGCTAGGTGAAGGACGGCTTTCACACACACTTATCTCTCAGAACGAATCATGTGGAGTGAGGTTCGTTCAAATCCCACAGTGGAAACGAGTTGCAGGGGAAAAGTTTACTGACTTTTCTCAGATTGTTACCTATTCCCGGATGGAAATTCCTGCAATTTTCCCTGTAAAACCGGGTTTGAGCTAGTACCTTCCAATATATATGAATGGAATGCAGATTGCAACTGAAAAGAAACTTTGTGTTCCCAACAAGCTAGATGAAAGACAGCTTTCAAACAAAGATTTCTCTCAGAACTGAGCAAGTGGTGAGAAGTTCGTTCATCTAGCAGAAAAGCAACGGGTTGCATGGGAAACCTAAATTCTGGTTTCTCAGATTGTTTCCTACTTCGGGTTTGATGTTCCTGCAGTTTCCACTGTAAAAACGAGTTTGAGCTTGTACCTCCCCATATAAATTTATGGAGAGTATTTTGAAACTTAAAAGGAACTGTGATTTCCCAACATGCTACGTGGAGGACAACTTTCACACACAATTATCCCTCACAACTGAGCCTGTGGAGAGACGTTTCTTCATCTACCACAAAGGCAATTGGCTGCAGGAGAAACTTTTACCCTGGATTCTCAGTCTGTTTCCTAGTGTCGGTTTCACGTTCATGCTGTTTTATCTGTAAAATAGTTTTGGAGCGTGTACATCCCCATATATTAGAATGGAGTGTATTTTGCAACTGAAAATAAACTTTGGGTTCCTAACAAGCTATGTGAAGTATGGCTTTCACACACACTTATCATTCAGAAATGAGCATGTAGAGAGACATTTGTTAATCAAGCACAAAGGAACAATTTGCAGGAGAAGATTTATTCCGGATTCTGTGTATGTTTCCTAGTGCCGGTTTGAAGTTCCTATAGTTTTCACAGTAAAATCGTGTTGGAGCTTTTACCTCTCCATATATATGTATAGATTGTAGTTGGCTACTTAAAAGAATCTTTGGGTTCCAAACAAGCTACGTGTAAGGCGGATTTCACAGACACGTATATCTCAGATCTGAGCAAGTGGAGAGACGTTCGTTCATCTAGCCCAAATTGAACGAGTTGCTGGAGAATTTATACTCTGCTTTCTCAGCCTGTTTCCTAGTGCAGGTGCATATTCTTGAAATATTCACTGTAACAACGAATTTTAGCTTGTAACTACCAATATATATGTATGTAGTGAAGTTGACAAGTGTAAAGAAACTTTGTTTTCCCATAAAGCTAGGTGAAGGATGGCTTTCACTCACAAATAACTCCCAGAATTGAGCATGTTTAGAGACGTTATTTTATCTACAACAAAATAACGGGTTGCATGGGAAACATTAATTCTCATTTCACAGACTGTTTCCTTGTTCGGGATTGAAGTTCCTGCAGTTTCCACTGTAAAACCGAGTTGGTGCTACTAATTATCGTATATAATTTTGGAGTGTAGTTTGCAACTGAAAAGTAACAATGTGTTCCCAACAAGCTTGGTGAAGGACGATTTCACACACACATATCTCTCAGAAATAAGCATGTGGAGAGACGTTCGTTCATCTAACACAAAGGGAATGGGCTGCAGGGGAACCTTTTACTCTGGATTCTCAGTCTGTTTCCTAGTGTCGGTTTCACGTTCATGCTGTTTTATCTGTAAAATAGATTTGGAGCGTGTACATCCCCATATAAAAGAATGGAGTGTATTTTGCAACTGAAAATATACTTTGGGTTCCAAACAAGCTATGTGAAATATGGCTTTCACACACATTTATCATTCAGAAATGAGCATGTAGAGAGACATTTGTTAATCTAACACAAAGGGAACAATTTGCAGGAGAAGATTTTACTCCGGTTTCTGAGTATGTTTTCTAGTGCCGGTTTGAACTTCCTATAGTTTTGACAGTAAATCGAGTTGGAGCTTTTACGTCTCCCTATATATGTATAGATTGTAGTTTGCAACTGAAAAGAAACTTTGTGTTCCCAAACAGCTAGGTGAAGTTCGGCTTTCACACACAGTTTTCTCTCAGAACTGAACAAATGTAGGGACGATTCTTCATCTAGCACAAAAAGAATGGGTTGCATGGGAATCTTTAATTCTGGATTCTCAGACTGTTTCCTCGTTTGGGATTGAATTTCCTGCAGTTTGCTCTGTAAAACCGTGTTTGAGCTTGTACCTCCCTATATAAATGTGTGGAGTATATTTTGATAATGAAAAGAAACTTTGTGTTCCCAACATGCTAGTTGAAGGAAGGCTTTCAAACACACTTATCCCTCACAACTGTGCATGTGGAGAGACTTTTGTTCATCTAGCAGAAAATGAATGGGTTGCAGGAGAAAATTTACTCTGTTTCTCAGCCCATTTCCTACTGCCGGTTGGATGTCTTGCAATTTTCACTGTAACACCGAGTTTGAGCTTGTACCTCCCATTATGTATGTATGTAGTGAAGTTTGAAACTGAAAACAATCTTTGTGTTCCCAGATAGCTAGTTGAAGGACGGCTTTAACTCACAAATATCTCCCAGAAATGAGCATGTTTAGAGACGATAGTTCATCTACCACAAAGAGAATGGGCTGTAGGAGAAACCTTTACTCTGGATTCTCAGACTATTTCCTAGTTTCTGTTTGAAGTTCCTACAGTTTTCACTGTACAAACGTGTTCGAGCTTGTACCACCCCAAATGTATGTATGGAGTGTAATTTACAACTGAAAATAAACCTTGTGTTCCTAACAAACTATTTGAAGGACGGCTTTCACACACACTTACCTCTCAGAACTGAGATGTGGAGAGACGTTCCTTCATCTAGCTCAAAGGGAACGGGTTGCAAGAGGAAATTTTACTCTGGTTCCTCAGCCTGTTTCCTAGTGCCCGTTTGAACTTCCTGCACTTTTCACTGGAAAGCTGAGTTGGAGCTAGTTCCTCCCCATATTTGTATGAAGTTTAGATTGCAACTGGAAAGAATCTTTGTGTTCTAAACAAGCTATGTTTAAGAAGGCTTTCACACACTTATATTTCTCAGATCTGAGCATGTGGAGGGACGTTTGTTCATCTAGCACAATGGGAAAGCACTGCAGGAGAAGCTTTTACTCTCAAATCTGTGTCTGTTTCCTAGTTCCGGCTTGAAGTTCCTGCAGTTTTCACAGTAAATCTGAGTTGGAACTAACACCCCATATATATTTATGAAGTGTGGTTTGCAACTGAATAGAATCTTTGTGTTCTTAACAAGCTAGTTGAAGGACGGCTTTCACACACAATTATCTCTCAGAACGGAGCATGTGGATTGACGATCGTTCAACTCGCACAAAGGGAACGAGTTGCAGGAGAAACTATTACAGTCGTTTCACAGCCTGTTTACTATTGATGATGGAGGTTCCTGCAATATTCAATCAAAAATGGATTTGGAACTTGTAACTTCCATTATATATGTATGGAGTGCAGTTTGCAACTGAAAAAAACCTTTGTGTTCCGAACAAGATAGGTGAAGGGCGGCTATAACACACGAATGTCTCTCAGAACTGAGCATGTGGAGAGATATTTGTTCATCTAGCACAATGAGAAAGGGCTGCAGAAAAATGTATTACTCCCGTTTCTCAGTCTGTTCCCAAGTGCCGGTTTAAAGTTCCTGTAGTTTTCACATTAGAACAGAGTTGGAGGTATTACATCCCCACATACATGTCTAGAGTGTAGTTTGCAACTAAAAAGTAACTTTGAGTTCCCCAAAAGCTAGGACATTGATGGCTTTCACACACACTTATCTCTCAGAACTAAGCATGTGGAGTGACGTTCGTTCATCTACCACAAAGTGAATGGGCTGCAGGTGTAACTTCTACTCTAGATTCTCAGAATGTTTCCTAGTGTCGGTTTCAAGTTCTTTCAGTTTTCACTGTAAAATCGTGTTGGAGTGTGTACTGCCCCATATAAAATAATGGAGTGTAGTTTGCAACTGAAAAGAAAGTTTGGTTTCCTAGCATGCTATGTGAAGTACGGCTTTCACACACACTTATCATTCAGAACTGAGCATGTGGAGAGACTTTTGTTAATCTAGCACAAAAGGAACTGTTTGCAGGAGAAGCTATTACTCCGGTTTCTCTGTATGTATCCTAGTGCCAGTTTGATGTACCTGTAGTTTTCACAGTAAACCGAGTTGGAGCTAGTACATCCCCATATATATGCATAGATTGTAGTTTGCAACTGAAAAGAAACTTTGTGTTCCCAAACAGCTAGGTGAAGGTCGGCTTTCACACACATGTTTCTCTCAGAACTGAGCAAGTGGAGAGATGATTGTTAAGCTAGCACAAAAGGAACGGGTTGCATGTGAATCTTTAATTCTGGTTTCTCAGACTCTTTCCTAGTTTGGGTTTGAAGTTCCTGCAGTTTCCACTGTAAAACCGATTTTGAGCCTTACCTCCCCATATAAATATATGGTGTATAGTTTGAAACTGAAAAGGAACTTTGTGTTCCCAACATGCTAGTTGAAGGATGGCTTTCACACACACTTATCCCTCACAACTGAGCATGTGGAGAGACGTTTGTTCATCTAGCACAAAATGAACAGGCTGTAAGAGAAAATATACTCTGCTTTCTCAGCCCGTTTCCTAGTTTCGGTTGGATGTTCTTACAATTTTCACTGTAACATCAATTTTGAGCTTGTTCCTCCCATTATATATGTACGTAGTGAAATTTGAAAATGAAAACAACTTTGTGTTCCCAGATAGCTGGTTGAAGGACGGCTTTTACTCACAAATATCTCCCAGAAATGAGCATGATTAGAGACGTTATTTCATCTAGCACAAAGAGAACGGGCTGTAGGAGAAAACTTTACTCTGTATTCTCAGTCTATTTCCAAGGTTCGGTTTGAAGTTCCTACAGTTTTCACTGTACAAACTTATTCTAGTTGTACCTACCCAAATGTATGTATGGAGTGGAATTTACAACTGAAAAGAAACTTTGTGTTCCCAACAAGCTATTTGAAGGAAGGCTTTCACACACACTTATCTCTCAGAACTGAGGTGTGGAGAGATGTTTCTCATCTAGCTCAAAGGGAACGGGTTGCAAGAGAAAATTTTGCTCTGGTTTCTCAGCCTGTTACCTAGTTCTGGTTTTAAAATCCTGGAGTTTTCACTGGAAAACCGAGTTGGAGCTAGTACCTGCCCATGTATTTTTGGAGTGTAGATGGCAAATGTAAAGAAATTTGGTGTTCCAAACAAGCTACGTGAAAGACTTCTTTCACACACATATATTTCTCAGAACTGAACACGTGGAGAGACGTTTGTTCCTCTAGCCCAATGGGAAAGGACGGAAGGAGAAACTTTAACTCTCTTTCTCAGTCTGTTTCCTAGTGCCGGTTTGAAGTTCCTGCAGTTTTCACAGTAAAACCTAGTTGGAACTAACACCCCATATATATTTATGGATTGTTGTTTGCAACTGAAAATTATCTTTGTGTTCCCAAAAAGCTAGTTGGAGGACGGCTATCACACAATTATCTCTCAAAACGGAGCATGTGGAGGGACATTTGTTCATCTAACACAATGAGAAAGGGCTGTAGAAAAAGCTATTTCACCCATTTCTCAGTCTTTTCCAAGTGCGGGGTTGATGTTCTTGTAGTTTTCACAGTAAAACCGAGTTGGAGGTATTACATCCCCATATATATGTCTAGAGTGTAGTTTGCTACTGAAAAGAAACTTTGTGTTCCCAACAAGCTAGGTGAAGGACGGCTTTCAAACAAAGATTTTTCTCAGAACTGAGCAAGTTGAGAGACGTTCATTCATCTAGCCGAAAAGCAACGGGTTGCATGGGAAACCTTAATTCTGGTTTCTCAGATTGTTTCCTTGTTCGGAATTGATGTTCCTGCAGTTTCCACTGTAAAACCGAGTTTGAGCTTGTACCTCCCCATATAAATTTATGGAGAGTATTTTGAAACTTAAAAGGAACTGTGTTTTCCCAACATGCTACGTGGAGGACAACTTTCAAACACACTTATCCCTCACAACTGAGCCTGTGGAGAGACATTTTTCATCTAGCACAATGGGAATGGACTGCAGGAGAAGCTTTACCTCTCATTTCTCAGTCTGTTTCCTAGTGCCAGATTGAATTTCCTGCAGTTTTCACAGTAAAAGCGGGTTGAAACTAGTACCAAATCATTTATATGTACGGAATGTAGTTTGCAACTGAAAAGAATTTTTGTGTTCTCAACAAGCTAGGTGAAGGACGGCTTTCACACACACTTATCTCTCAGAACGAATCATGTGGAGTGAGGTTCGTTCAAATCCCACAGTGGAAACGAGTTGCAGGGGAAAAGTTTACAGACTTTTCTCAGATTGTTACCTATTCCCGGATGGAAATTCCTGCAATTTTCCCTGTAAAACCGGGTTTGAGCTAGTACCTTCCAATATATATGAATGGAATGCAGATTGCAACTCAAAAGAAACTTTGTGTTCCCAACAAGCTAGATGAAAGACAGCTTTCAAACAAAGATTTCTCTCAGAACTGAGCAAGTGGTGAGAAGTTCGTTCATCTAGCAGAAAAGCAACGGGTTGCATGGGAAACCTAAATTCTGGTTTCTCAGATTGTTTCCTACTTCGGGTTTGATGTTCCTGCAGTTTCCACTGTAAAAACGAGTTTGAGCTTGTACCTCCCCATATAAATTTATGGAGAGTATTTTGAAACTTAAAAGGAACTTTGTTTTCCCAACATGCTACGTGGAGGACAACTTTCACACACAATTATCCCTCACAACTGAGCCTGTGGAGAGACGTTTCTTCATCTACCACAAAGGCAATTGGCTGCAGGAGAACCTTTTACCCTGGATTCTCAGTCTGTTTCCTAGTGTCGGTTTCACGTTCATGCTGTTTTATCTGTAAAATAGTTTTGGAGCGTGTACATCCCCATATATTAGAATGGAGTGTATTTTGCAACTGAAAATAAACTTTGGGTTCCTAACAAGCTATGTGAAGTATGGCTTTCACACACACTTATCATTCAGAAATGAGCATGTAGAGAGACATTTGTTAATCAAGCACAAAGGAACAATTTGCAGGAGAAGATTTATTCCGGATTCTGTGTATGTTTCCTAGTGCTGGTTTGAAGTTCCTATAGTTTTCACAGTAAAATCGTGTTGGAGCTTTTACCTCTCCATATATATGTATAGATTGTAGTTGGCTACTTAAAATAATCTTTGGGTTCCAAACAAGCTACGTGTAAGGCGGATTTCACAGACACGTATATCTCAGATCTGAGCAAGTGGAGAGACGTTCGTTCATCTAGCCCAAATTGAACGAGTTGCTGGAGAATTTATACTCTGCTTTCTCAGCCTGTTTCCTAGTGCAGGTGCATATTCTTGAAATATTCACTGTAACAACGAATTTTAGCTTGTAACTACCAATATATATGTATGTAGTGAAGTTGACAAGTGTAAAGAAACTTTGTTTTCCCATAAAGCTAGGTGAAGGATGGCTTTCACTCACAAATAACTCCCAGAATTGAGCATGTTTAGAGACGTTATTTTATCTAGCACAAAATAACGGGTTGCATGGGAAACATTAATTCTCATTTCACAGACTGTTTCCTTGTTCGGGATTGAAGTTCCTGCAGTTTCCACTGTAAAACCGAGTTGGTGCTACTAATTATCGTATATAATTTTGGAGTGTAGTTTGCAACTGAAAAGTAACAATGTGTTCCCAACAAGCTTGGTGAAGGACGATTTCACACACACATATCTCTCAGAAATAAGCATGTGGAGAGACGTTCGTTCATCTAACACAAAGGGAATGGGCTGCAGGGGAACCTTTTACTCTGGATTCTCAGTCTGTTTCCTAGTGTCGGTTTCACGTTCATGCTGTTTTATCTGTAAAATAGATTTGGAGCGTGTACATCCCCATATAAAAGAATGGAGTGTATTTTGCAACTGAAAATATACTTTGGGTTCCAAACAAGCTATGTGAAATATGGCTTTCACACACATTTATCATTCAGAAATGAGCATGTAGAGAGACATTTGTTAATCTAACACAAAGGGAACAATTTGCAGGAGAAGATTTTACTCCGGTTTCTGAGTATGTTTTCTAGTGCCGGTTTGAACTTCCTATAGTTTTGACAGTAAATCGAGTTGGAGCTTTTACGTCTCCCTATATATGTATAGATTGTAGTTTGCAACTGAAAAGAAACTTTGTGTTCCCAAACAGCTAGGTGAAGTTCGGCTTTCACACACAGTTTTCTCTCAGAACTGAACAAATGGAGGGACGATTGTTCATCTAGCACAAAAAGAATGGGTTGCATGGGAATCTTTAATTCTGGATTCTCAGACTGTTTCCTCGTTTGGGATTGAATTTCCTGCAGTTTGCACTGTAAAACCGTGTTTGAGCTTGTAATTCCCTATATAAAAGTATGGAGTATATTTTGATACTGAAAAGAAACTTTGGGTTCCCAACATGCTAGTTGAAGGAAGGCTTTCAAACACACTTATCCCTCACAACTGTGCATGTGGAGAGACTTTTGTTCATCTAGCAGAAAATGAATGGGTTGCAGGAGAAAATTTACTCTGTTTCTCAGCCCATTTCCTACTGCCGGTTGGATGTCTTGCAATTTTCACTGTAACACCGAGTTTGAGCTTGTACCTCCCATTATGTATGTATGTAGTGAAGTTTGAAACTGAAAACAATCTTTGTGTTCCCAGATAGCTAGTTGAAGGACGGCTTTAACTCACAAATATCTCCCAGAAATGAGCATGTTTAGAGACGATAGTTCATCTACCACAAAGAGAATGGGCTGTAGGAGAAACCTTTACTCTGGATTCTCAGACTATTTCCTAGTTTCTGTTTGAAGTTCCTACAGTTTTCACTGTACAAACGTGTTCGAGCTTGTACCACCCCAAATGTATGTATGGAGTGTAATTTACAACTGAAAATAAACCTTGTGTTCCTAACAAACTATTTGAAGGACGGCTTTCACACACACTTACCTCTCAGAACTGAGATGTGGAGAGACGTTCCTTCATCTAGCTCAAAGGGAACGGGTTGCAAGAGGAAATTTTACTCTGGTTCCTCAGCCTGTTTCCTAGTGCCCGTTTGAACTTCCTGCACTTTTCACTGGAAAGCTGAGTTGGAGCTAGTTCCTCCCCATATTTGTATGAAGTTTAGATTGCAACTGGAAAGAATCTTTGTGTTCTAAACAAGCTATGTTTAAGAAGGCTTTCACACACTTATATTTCTCAGATCTGAGCATGTGGAGGGACGTTTGTTCATCTAGCACAATGGGAAAGCACTGCAGGAGAAGCTTTTACTCTCAAATCTGTGTCTGTTTCCTAGTTCCGGCTTGAAGTTCCTGCAGTTTTCACAGTAAATCTGAGTTGGAACTAACACCCCATATATATTTATGAAGTGTGGTTTGCAACTGAATAGAATCTTTGTGTTCTTAACAAGCTAGTTGAAGGACGGCTTTCACACACAATTATCTCTCAGAACGGAGCATGTGGATTGACGATCGTTCAACTCGCACAAAGGGAACGAGTTGCAGGAGAAACTATTACAGTCGTTTCACAGCCTGTTTACTATTGATGATGGAGGTTCCTGCAATATTCAATCAAAAATGGATTTGGAACTTGTAACTTCCATTATATATGTATGGAGTGCAGTTTGCAACTGAAAAAAACCTTTGTGTTCCGAACAAGATAGGTGAAGGGCGGCTATAACACACGAATGTCTCTCAGAACTGAGCATGTGGAGAGATATTTGTTCATCTAGCACAATGAGAAAGGGCTGCAGAAAAATGTATTACTCCCGTTTCTCAGTCTGTTCCCAAGTGCCGGTTTAAAGTTCCTGTAGTTTTCACATTAGAACAGAGTTGGAGGTATTACATCCCCACATACATGTCTAGAGTGTAGTTTGCAACTAAAAAGTAACTTTGAGTTCCCCAAAAGCTAGGACATTGATGGCTTTCACACACACTTATCTCTCAGAACTAAGCATGTGGAGTGACGTTCGTTCATCTACCACAAAGTGAATGGGCTGCAGGTGTAACTTCTACTCTAGATTCTCAGAATGTTTCCTAGTGTCGGTTTCAAGTTCTTTCAGTTTTCACTGTAAAATCGTGTTGGAGTGTGTACTGCCCCATATAAAATAATGGAGTGTAGTTTGCAACTGAAAAGAAAGTTTGGTTTCCTAGCATGCTATGTGAAGTACGGCTTTCACACACACTTATCATTCAGAACTGAGCATGTGGAGAGACTTTTGTTAATCTAGCACAAAAGGAACTGTTTGCAGGAGAAGCTATTACTCCGGTTTCTCTGTATGTATCCTAGTGCCAGTTTGATGTACCTGTAGTTTTCACAGTAAACCGAGTTGGAGCTAGTACATCCCCATATATATGCATAGATTGTAGTTTGCAACTGAAAAGAAACTTTGTGTTCCCAAACAGCTAGGTGAAGGTCGGCTTTCACACACATGTTTCTCTCAGAACTGAGCAAGTGGAGAGATGATTGTTAAGCTAGCACAAAAGGAACGGGTTGCATGTGAATCTTTAATTCTGGTTTCTCAGACTCTTTCCTAGTTTGGGTTTGAAGTTCCTGCAGTTTCCACTGTAAAACCGATTTTGAGCCTTACCTCCCCATATAAATATATGGTGTATAGTTTGAAACTGAAAAGGAACTTTGTGTTCCCAACATGCTAGTTGAAGGATGGCTTTCACACACACTTATCCCTCACAACTGAGCATGTGGAGAGACGTTTGTTCATCTAGCACAAAATGAACAGGCTGTAAGAGAAAATATACTCTGCTTTCTCAGCCCGTTTCCTAGTTTCTGTTGGATGTTCTTACAATTTTCACTGTAACATCAATTTTGAGCTTGTTCCTCCCATTATATATGTACGTAGTGAAATTTGAAAATGAAAACAACTTTGTGTTCCCAGATAGCTGGTTGAAGGACGGCTTTTACTCACAAATATCTCCCAGAAATGAGCATGATTAGAGACGTTATTTCATCTAGCACAAAGAGAACGGGCTGTAGGAGAAAACTTTACTCTGTATTCTCAGTCTATTTCCAAGGTTCGGTTTGAAGTTCCTACAGTTTTCACTGTACAAACTTATTCTAGTTGTACCTACCCAAATGTATGTATGGAGTGGAATTTACAACTGAAAAGAAAATTTGTGTTCCCAACAAGCTATTTGAAGGAAGGCTTTCACACACACTTATCTCTCAGAACTGAGGTGTGGAGAGATGTTTCTCATCTAGCTCAAAGGGAACGGGTTGCAAGAGAAAATTTTGCTCTGGTTTCTCAGCCTGTTACCTAGTTCTGGTTTTAAAATCCTGGAGTTTTCACTGGAAAACCGAGTTGGAGCTAGTACCTGCCCATGTATTTTTGGAGTGTAGATGGCAAATGTAAAGAAATTTGGTGTTCCAAACAAGCTACGTGAAAGACTTCTTTCACACACATATATTTCTCAGAACTGAACACGTGGAGAGACGTTTGTTCCTCTAGCCCAATGGGAAAGGACGGAAGGAGAAACTTTAACTCTCTTTCTCAGTCTGTTTCCTAGTGCCGGTTTGAAGTTCCTGCAGTTTTCACAGTAAAACCTAGTTGGAACTAACACCCCATATATATTTATGGATTGTTGTTTGCAACTGAAAATTATCTTTGTGTTCCCAAAAAGCTAGTTGGAGGACGGCTATCACACACAATTATCTCTCAAAACGGAGCATGTGGAGGGACATTTGTTCATCTAACACAATGAGAAAGGGCTGTAGAAAAAGCTATTTCACCCATTTCTCAGTCTTTTCCAAGTGCCGGGTTGATGTTCTTGTAGTTTTCACAGTAAAACCGAGTTGGAGGTATTACATCCCCATATATATGTCTAGAGTGTAGTTTGCTACTGAAAAGAAACTTTGTGTTCCCAACAAGCTAGGTGAAGGACGGCTTTCAAACAAAGATTTTTCTCAGAACTGAGCAAGTTGAGAGACGTTCATTCATCTAGCCGAAAAGCAACGGGTTGCATGGGAAACCTTAATTCTGGTTTCTCAGATTGTTTCCTTGTTCGGAATTGATGTTCCTGCAGTTTCCACTGTAAAACCGAGTTTGAGCTTGTACCTCCCCATATAAATTTATGGAGAGTATTTTGAAACTTAAAAGGAACTGTGTTTTCCCAACATGCTACGTGGAGGACAACTTTCAAACACACTTATCCCTCACAACTGAGCCTGTGGAGAGACATTTTTCATCTAGCACAATGGGAATGGACTGCAGGAGAAGCTTTACCTCTCATTTCTCAGTCTGTTTCCTAGTGCCAGATTGAATTTCCTGCAGTTTTCACAGTAAAAGCGGGTTGAAACTAGTACCAAATCATTTATATGTACGGAATGTAGTTTGCAACTGAAAAGAATTTTTGTGTTCTCAACAAGCTAGGTGAAGGACGGCTTTCACACACACTTATCTCTCAGAACGAATCATGTGGAGTGAGGTTCGTTCAAATCCCACAGTGGAAACGAGTTGCAGGGGAAAAGTTTACAGACTTTTCTCAGATTGTTACCTATTCCCGGATGGAAATTCCTGCAATTTTCCCTGTAAAACCGGGTTTGAGCTAGTACCTTCCAATATATATGAATGGAATGCAGATTGCAACTCAAAAGAAACTTTGTGTTCCCAACAAGCTAGATGAAAGACAGCTTTCAAACAAAGATTTCTCTCAGAACTGAGCAAGTGGTGAGAAGTTCGTTCATCTAGCAGAAAAGCAACGGGTTGCATGGGAAACCTAAATTCTGGTTTCTCAGATTGTTTCCTACTTCGGGTTTGATGTTCCTGCAGTTTCCACTGTAAAAACGAGTTTGAGCTTGTACCTCCCCATATAAATTTATGGAGAGTATTTTGAAACTTAAAAGGAACTTTGTTTTCCCAACATGCTACGTGGAGGACAACTTTCACACACAATTATCCCTCACAACTGAGCCTGTGGAGAGACGTTTCTTCATCTACCACAAAGGCAATTGGCTGCAGGAGAACCTTTTACCCTGGATTCTCAGTCTGTTTCCTAGTGTCGGTTTCACGTTCATGCTGTTTTATCTGTAAAATAGTTTTGGAGCGTGTACATCCCCATATATTAGAATGGAGTGTATTTTGCAACTGAAAATAAACTTTGGGTTCCTAACAAGCTATGTGAAGTATGGCTTTCACACACACTTATCATTCAGAAATGAGCATGTAGAGAGACATTTGTTAATCAAGCACAAAGGAACAATTTGCAGGAGAAGATTTATTCCGGATTCTGTGTATGTTTCCTAGTGCTGGTTTGAAGTTCCTATAGTTTTCACAGTAAAATCGTGTTGGAGCTTTTACCTCTCCATATATATGTATAGATTGTAGTTGGCTACTTAAAATAATCTTTGGGTTCCAAACAAGCTACGTGTAAGGCGGATTTCACAGACACGTATATCTCAGATCTGAGCAAGTGGAGAGACGTTCGTTCATCTAGCCCAAATTGAACGAGTTGCTGGAGAATTTATACTCTGCTTTCTCAGCCTGTTTCCTAGTGCAGGTGCATATTCTTGAAATATTCACTGTAACAACGAATTTTAGCTTGTAACTACCAATATATATGTATGTAGTGAAGTTGACAAGTGTAAAGAAACTTTGTTTTCCCATAAAGCTAGGTGAAGGATGGCTTTCACTCACAAATAACTCCCAGAATTGAGCATGTTTAGAGACGTTATTTTATCTACAACAAAATAACGGGTTGCATGGGAAACATTAATTCTCATTTCACAGACTGTTTCCTTGTTCGGGATTGAAGTTCCTGCAGTTTCCACTGTAAAACCGAGTTGGTGCTACTAATTATCGTATATAATTTTGGAGTGTAGTTTGCAACTGAAAAGTAACAATGTGTTCCCAACAAGCTTGGTGAAGGACGATTTCACACACACATATCTCTCAGAAATAAGCATGTGGAGAGACGTTCGTTCATCTAACACAAAGGGAATGGGCTGCAGGGGAACCTTTTACTCTGGATTCTCAGTCTGTTTCCTAGTGTCGGTTTCACGTTCATGCTGTTTTATCTGTAAAATAGATTTGGAGCGTGTACATCCCCATATAAAAAATGGAGTGTATTTTGCAACTGAAAATATACTTTGGGTTCCAAACAAGCTATGTGAAATATGGCTTTCACACACATTTATCATTCAGAAATGAGCATGTAGAGAGACATTTGTTAATCTAACACAAAGGGAACAATTTGCAGGAGAAGATTTTACTCCGGTTTCTGAGTATGTTTTCTAGTGCCGGTTTGAACTTCCTATAGTTTTGACAGTAAATCGAGTTGGAGCTTTTACGTCTCCCTATATATGTATAGATTGTAGTTTGCAACTGAAAAGAAACTTTGTGTTCCCAAACAGCTAGGTGAAGTTCGGCTTTCACACACAGTTTTCTCTCAGAACTGAACAAATGGAGGGACGATTGTTCATCTAGCACAAAAAGAATGGGTTGCATGGGAATCTTTAATTCTGGATTCTCAGACTGTTTCCTCGTTTGGGATTGAATTTCCTGCAGTTTGCACTGTAAAACCGTGTTTGAGCTTGTAATTCCCTATATAAAAGTATGGAGTATATTTTGATACTGAAAAGAAACTTTGGGTTCCCAACATGCTAGTTGAAGGAAGGCTTTCAAACACACTTATCCCTCACAACTGTGCATGTGGAGAGACTTTTGTTCATCTAGCAGAAAATGAATGGGTTGCAGGAGAAAATTTACTCTGTTTCTCAGCCCATTTCCTACTGCCGGTTGGATGTCTTGCAATTTTCACTGTAACACCGAGTTTGAGCTTGTACCTCCCATTATGTATGTATGTAGTGAAGTTTGAAACTGAAAACAATCTTTGTGTTCCCAGATAGCTAGTTGAAGGACGGCTTTAACTCACAAATATCTCCCAGAAATGAGCATGTTTAGAGACGATAGTTCATCTACCACAAAGAGAATGGGCTGTAGGAGAAACCTTTACTCTGGATTCTCAGACTATTTCCTAGTTTCTGTTTGAAGTTCCTACAGTTTTCACTGTACAAACGTGTTCGAGCTTGTACCACCCCAAATGTATGTATGGAGTGTAATTTACAACTGAAAATAAACCTTGTGTTCCTAACAAACTATTTGAAGGACGGCTTTCACACACACTTACCTCTCAGAACTGAGATGTGGAGAGACGTTCCTTCATCTAGCTCAAAGGGAACGGGTTGCAAGAGGAAATTTTACTCTGGTTCCTCAGCCTGTTTCCTAGTGCCCGTTTGAACTTCCTGCACTTTTCACTGGAAAGCTGAGTTGGAGCTAGTTCCTCCCCATATTTGTATGAAGTTTAGATTGCAACTGGAAAGAATCTTTGTGTTCTAAACAAGCTATGTTTAAGAAGGCTTTCACACACTTATATTTCTCAGATCTGAGCATGTGGAGGGACGTTTGTTCATCTAGCACAATGGGAAAGCACTGCAGGAGAAGCTTTTACTCTCAAATCTGTGTCTGTTTCCTAGTTCCGGCTTGAAGTTCCTGCAGTTTTCACAGTAAATCTGAGTTGGAACTAACACCCCATATATATTTATGAAGTGTGGTTTGCAACTGAATAGAATCTTTGTGTTCTTAACAAGCTAGTTGAAGGACGGCTTTCACACACAATTATCTCTCAGAACGGAGCATGTGGATTGACGATCGTTCAACTCGCACAAAGGGAACGAGTTGCAGGAGAAACTATTACAGTCGTTTCACAGCCTGTTTACTATTGATGATGGAGGTTCCTGCAATATTCAATCAAAAATGGATTTGGAACTTGTAACTTCCATTATATATGTATGGAGTGCAGTTTGCAACTGAAAAAAACCTTTGTGTTCCGAACAAGATAGGTGAAGGGCGGCTATAACACACGAATGTCTCTCAGAACTGAGCATGTGGAGAGATATTTGTTCATCTAGCACAATGAGAAAGGGCTGCAGAAAAATGTATTACTCCCGTTTCTCAGTCTGTTCCCAAGTGCCGGTTTAAAGTTCCTGTAGTTTTCACATTAGAACAGAGTTGGAGGTATTACATCCCCACATACATGTCTAGAGTGTAGTTTGCAACTAAAAAGTAACTTTGAGTTCCCCAAAAGCTAGGACATTGATGGCTTTCACACACACTTATCTCTCAGAACTAAGCATGTGGAGTGACGTTCGTTCATCTACCACAAAGTGAATGGGCTGCAGGTGTAACTTCTACTCTAGATTCTCAGAATGTTTCCTAGTGTCGGTTTCAAGTTCTTTCAGTTTTCACTGTAAAATCGTGTTGGAGTGTGTACTGCCCCATATAAAATAATGGAGTGTAGTTTGCAACTGAAAAGAAAGTTTGGTTTCCTAGCATGCTATGTGAAGTACGGCTTTCACACACACTTATCATTCAGAACTGAGCATGTGGAGAGACTTTTGTTAATCTAGCACAAAAGGAACTGTTTGCAGGAGAAGCTATTACTCCGGTTTCTCTGTATGTATCCTAGTGCCAGTTTGATGTACCTGTAGTTTTCACAGTAAACCGAGTTGGAGCTAGTACATCCCCATATATATGCATAGATTGTAGTTTGCAACTGAAAAGAAACTTTGTGTTCCCAAACAGCTAGGTGAAGGTCGGCTTTCACACACATGTTTCTCTCAGAACTGAGCAAGTGGAGAGATGATTGTTAAGCTAGCACAAAAGGAACGGGTTGCATGTGAATCTTTAATTCTGGTTTCTCAGACTCTTTCCTAGTTTGGGTTTGAAGTTCCTGCAGTTTCCACTGTAAAACCGATTTTGAGCCTTACCTCCCCATATAAATATATGGTGTATAGTTTGAAACTGAAAAGGAACTTTGTGTTCCCAACATGCTAGTTGAAGGATGGCTTTCACACACACTTATCCCTCACAACTGAGCATGTGGAGAGACGTTTGTTCATCTAGCACAAAATGAACAGGCTGTAAGAGAAAATATACTCTGCTTTCTCAGCCCGTTTCCTAGTTTCGGTTGGATGTTCTTACAATTTTCACTGTAACATCAATTTTGAGCTTGTTCCTCCCATTATATATGTACGTAGTGAAATTTGAAAATGAAAACAACTTTGTGTTCCCAGATAGCTGGTTGAAGGACGGCTTTTACTCACAAATATCTCCCAGAAATGAGCATGATTAGAGACGTTATTTCATCTAGCACAAAGAGAACGGGCTGTAGGAGAAAACTTTACTCTGTATTCTCAGTCTATTTCCAAGGTTCGGTTTGAAGTTCCTACAGTTTTCACTGTACAAACTTATTCTAGTTGTACCTACCCAAATGTATGTATGGAGTGGAATTTACAACTGAAAAGAAACTTTGTGTTCCCAACAAGCTATTTGAAGGAAGGCTTTCACACACACTTATCTCTCAGAACTGAGGTGTGGAGAGATGTTTCTCATCTAGCTCAAAGGGAACGGGTTGCAAGAGAAAATTTTGCTCTGGTTTCTCAGCCTGTTACCTAGTTCTGGTTTTAAAATCCTGGAGTTTTCACTGGAAAACCGAGTTGGAGCTAGTACCTGCCCATGTATTTTTGGAGTGTAGATGGCAAATGTAAAGAAATTTGGTGTTCCAAACAAGCTACGTGAAAGACTTCTTTCACACACATATATTTCTCAGAACTGAACACGTGGAGAGACGTTTGTTCCTCTAGCCCAATGGGAAAGGACGGAAGGAGAAACTTTAACTCTCTTTCTCAGTCTGTTTCCTAGTGCCGGTTTGAAGTTCCTGCAGTTTTCACAGTAAAACCTAGTTGGAACTAACACCCCATATATATTTATGGATTGTTGTTTGCAACTGAAAATTATCTTTGTGTTCCCAAAAAGCTAGTTGGAGGACGGCTATCACACACAATTATCTCTCAAAACGGAGCATGTGGAGGGACATTTGTTCATCTAACACAATGAGAAAGGGCTGTAGAAAAAGCTATTTCACCCATTTCTCAGTCTTTTCCAAGTGCGGGGTTGATGTTCTTGTAGTTTTCACAGTAAAACCGAGTTGGAGGTATTACATCCCCATATATATGTCTAGAGTGTAGTTTGCTACTGAAAAGAAACTTTGTGTTCCCAACAAGCTAGGTGAAGGACGGCTTTCAAACAAAGATTTTTCTCAGAACTGAGCAAGTTGAGAGACGTTCATTCATCTAGCCGAAAAGCAACGGGTTGCATGGGAAACCTTAATTCTGGTTTCTCAGATTGTTTCCTTGTTCGGAATTGATGTTCCTGCAGTTTCCACTGTAAAACCGAGTTTGAGCTTGTACCTCCCCATATAAATTTATGGAGAGTATTTTGAAACTTAAAAGGAACTGTGTTTTCCCAACATGCTACGTGGAGGACAACTTTCAAACACACTTATCCCTCACAACTGAGCCTGTGGAGAGACATTTTTCATCTAGCACAATGGGAATGGACTGCAGGAGAAGCTTTACCTCTCATTTCTCAGTCTGTTTCCTAGTGCCAGATTGAATTTCCTGCAGTTTTCACAGTAAAAGCGGGTTGAAACTAGTACCAAATCATTTATATGTACGGAATGTAGTTTGCAACTGAAAAGAATTTTTGTGTTCTCAACAAGCTAGGTGAAGGACGGCTTTCACACACACTTATCTCTCAGAACGAATCATGTGGAGTGAGGTTCGTTCAAATCCCACAGTGGAAACGAGTTGCAGGGGAAAAGTTTACAGACTTTTCTCAGATTGTTACCTATTCCCGGATGGAAATTCCTGCAATTTTCCCTGTAAAACCGGGTTTGAGCTAGTACCTTCCAATATATATGAATGGAATGCAGATTGCAACTCAAAAGAAACTTTGTGTTCCCAACAAGCTAGATGAAAGACAGCTTTCAAACAAAGATTTCTCTCAGAACTGAGCAAGTGGTGAGAAGTTCGTTCATCTAGCAGAAAAGCAACGGGTTGCATGGGAAACCTAAATTCTGGTTTCTCAGATTGTTTCCTACTTCGGGTTTGATGTTCCTGCAGTTTCCACTGTAAAAACGAGTTTGAGCTTGTACCTCCCCATATAAATTTATGGAGAGTATTTTGAAACTTAAAAGGAACTTTGTTTTCCCAACATGCTACGTGGAGGACAACTTTCACACACAATTATCCCTCACAACTGAGCCTGTGGAGAGACGTTTCTTCATCTACCACAAAGGCAATTGGCTGCAGGAGAACCTTTTACCCTGGATTCTCAGTCTGTTTCCTAGTGTCGGTTTCACGTTCATGCTGTTTTATCTGTAAAATAGTTTTGGAGCGTGTACATCCCCATATATTAGAATGGAGTGTATTTTGCAACTGAAAATAAACTTTGGGTTCCTAACAAGCTATGTGAAGTATGGCTTTCACACACACTTATCATTCAGAAATGAGCATGTAGAGAGACATTTGTTAATCAAGCACAAAGGAACAATTTGCAGGAGAAGATTTATTCCGGATTCTGTGTATGTTTCCTAGTGCTGGTTTGAAGTTCCTATAGTTTTCACAGTAAAATCGTGTTGGAGCTTTTACCTCTCCATATATATGTATAGATTGTAGTTGGCTACTTAAAATAATCTTTGGGTTCCAAACAAGCTACGTGTAAGGCGGATTTCACAGACACGTATATCTCAGATCTGAGCAAGTGGAGAGACGTTCGTTCATCTAGCCCAAATTGAACGAGTTGCTGGAGAATTTATACTCTGCTTTCTCAGCCTGTTTCCTAGTGCAGGTGCATATTCTTGAAATATTCACTGTAACAACGAATTTTAGCTTGTAACTACCAATATATATGTATGTAGTGAAGTTGACAAGTGTAAAGAAACTTTGTTTTCCCATAAAGCTAGGTGAAGGATGGCTTTCACTCACAAATAACTCCCAGAATTGAGCATGTTTAGAGACGTTATTTTATCTACAACAAAATAACGGGTTGCATGGGAAACATTAATTCTCATTTCACAGACTGTTTCCTTGTTCGGGATTGAAGTTCCTGCAGTTTCCACTGTAAAACCGAGTTGGTGCTACTAATTATCGTATATAATTTTGGAGTGTAGTTTGCAACTGAAAAGTAACAATGTGTTCCCAACAAGCTTGGTGAAGGACGATTTCACACACACATATCTCTCAGAAATAAGCATGTGGAGAGACGTTCGTTCATCTAACACAAAGGGAATGGGCTGCAGGGGAACCTTTTACTCTGGATTCTCAGTCTGTTTCCTAGTGTCGGTTTCACGTTCATGCTGTTTTATCTGTAAAATAGATTTGGAGCGTGTACATCCCCATATAAAAGAATGGAGTGTATTTTGCAACTGAAAATATACTTTGGGTTCCAAACAAGCTATGTGAAATATGGCTTTCACACACATTTATCATTCAGAAATGAGCATGTAGAGAGACATTTGTTAATCTAACACAAAGGGAACAATTTGCAGGAGAAGATTTTACTCCGGTTTCTGAGTATGTTTTCTAGTGCCGGTTTGAACTTCCTATAGTTTTGACAGTAAATCGAGTTGGAGCTTTTACGTCTCCCTATATATGTATAGATTGTAGTTTGCAACTGAAAAGAAACTTTGTGTTCCCAAACAGCTAGGTGAAGTTCGGCTTTCACACACAGTTTTCTCTCAGAACTGAACAAATGGAGGGACGATTGTTCATCTAGCACAAAAAGAATGGGTTGCATGGGAATCTTTAATTCTGGATTCTCAGACTGTTTCCTCGTTTGGGATTGAATTTCCTGCAGTTTGCACTGTAAAACCGTGTTTGAGCTTGTAATTCCCTATATAAAAGTATGGAGTATATTTTGATACTGAAAAGAAACTTTGGGTTCCCAACATGCTAGTTGAAGGAAGGCTTTCAAACACACTTATCCCTCACAACTGTGCATGTGGAGAGACTTTTGTTCATCTAGCAGAAAATGAATGGGTTGCAGGAGAAAATTTACTCTGTTTCTCAGCCCATTTCCTACTGCCGGTTGGATGTCTTGCAATTTTCACTGTAACACCGAGTTTGAGCTTGTACCTCCCATTATGTATGTATGTAGTGAAGTTTGAAACTGAAAACAATCTTTGTGTTCCCAGATAGCTAGTTGAAGGACGGCTTTAACTCACAAATATCTCCCAGAAATGAGCATGTTTAGAGACGATAGTTCATCTACCACAAAGAGAATGGGCTGTAGGAGAAACCTTTACTCTGGATTCTCAGACTATTTCCTAGTTTCTGTTTGAAGTTCCTACAGTTTTCACTGTACAAACGTGTTCGAGCTTGTACCACCCCAAATGTATGTATGGAGTGTAATTTACAACTGAAAATAAACCTTGTGTTCCTAACAAACTATTTGAAGGACGGCTTTCACACACACTTACCTCTCAGAACTGAGATGTGGAGAGACGTTCCTTCATCTAGCTCAAAGGGAACGGGTTGCAAGAGGAAATTTTACTCTGGTTCCTCAGCCTGTTTCCTAGTGCCCGTTTGAACTTCCTGCACTTTTCACTGGAAAGCTGAGTTGGAGCTAGTTCCTCCCCATATTTGTATGAAGTTTAGATTGCAACTGGAAAGAATCTTTGTGTTCTAAACAAGCTATGTTTAAGAAGGCTTTCACACACTTATATTTCTCAGATCTGAGCATGTGGAGGGACGTTTGTTCATCTAGCACAATGGGAAAGCACTGCAGGAGAAGCTTTTACTCTCAAATCTGTGTCTGTTTCCTAGTTCCGGCTTGAAGTTCCTGCAGTTTTCACAGTAAATCTGAGTTGGAACTAACACCCCATATATATTTATGAAGTGTGGTTTGCAACTGAATAGAATCTTTGTGTTCTTAACAAGCTAGTTGAAGGACGGCTTTCACACACAATTATCTCTCAGAACGGAGCATGTGGATTGACGATCGTTCAACTCGCACAAAGGGAACGAGTTGCAGGAGAAACTATTACAGTCGTTTCACAGCCTGTTTACTATTGATGATGGAGGTTCCTGCAATATTCAATCAAAAATGGATTTGGAACTTGTAACTTCCATTATATATGTATGGAGTGCAGTTTGCAACTGAAAAAAACCTTTGTGTTCCGAACAAGATAGGTGAAGGGCGGCTATAACACACGAATGTCTCTCAGAACTGAGCATGTGGAGAGATATTTGTTCATCTAGCACAATGAGAAAGGGCTGCAGAAAAATGTATTACTCCCGTTTCTCAGTCTGTTCCCAAGTGCCGGTTTAAAGTTCCTGTAGTTTTCACATTAGAACAGAGTTGGAGGTATTACATCCCCACATACATGTCTAGAGTGTAGTTTGCAACTAAAAAGTAACTTTGAGTTCCCCAAAAGCTAGGACATTGATGGCTTTCACACACACTTATCTCTCAGAACTAAGCATGTGGAGTGACGTTCGTTCATCTACCACAAAGTGAATGGGCTGCAGGTGTAACTTCTACTCTAGATTCTCAGAATGTTTCCTAGTGTCGGTTTCAAGTTCTTTCAGTTTTCACTGTAAAATCGTGTTGGAGTGTGTACTGCCCCATATAAAATAATGGAGTGTAGTTTGCAACTGAAAAGAAAGTTTGGTTTCCTAGCATGCTATGTGAAGTACGGCTTTCACACACACTTATCATTCAGAACTGAGCATGTGGAGAGACTTTTGTTAATCTAGCACAAAAGGAACTGTTTGCAGGAGAAGCTATTACTCCGGTTTCTCTGTATGTATCCTAGTGCCAGTTTGATGTACCTGTAGTTTTCACAGTAAACCGAGTTGGAGCTAGTACATCCCCATATATATGCATAGATTGTAGTTTGCAACTGAAAAGAAACTTTGTGTTCCCAAACAGCTAGGTGAAGGTCGGCTTTCACACACATGTTTCTCTCAGAACTGAGCAAGTGGAGAGATGATTGTTAAGCTAGCACAAAAGGAACGGGTTGCATGTGAATCTTTAATTCTGGTTTCTCAGACTCTTTCCTAGTTTGGGTTTGAAGTTCCTGCAGTTTCCACTGTAAAACCGATTTTGAGCCTTACCTCCCCATATAAATATATGGTGTATAGTTTGAAACTGAAAAGGAACTTTGTGTTCCCAACATGCTAGTTGAAGGATGGCTTTCACACACACTTATCCCTCACAACTGAGCATGTGGAGAGACGTTTGTTCATCTAGCACAAAATGAACAGGCTGTAAGAGAAAATATACTCTGCTTTCTCAGCCCGTTTCCTAGTTTCTGTTGGATGTTCTTACAATTTTCACTGTAACATCAATTTTGAGCTTGTTCCTCCCATTATATATGTACGTAGTGAAATTTGAAAATGAAAACAACTTTGTGTTCCCAGATAGCTGGTTGAAGGACGGCTTTTACTCACAAATATCTCCCAGAAATGAGCATGATTAGAGACGTTATTTCATCTAGCACAAAGAGAACGGGCTGTAGGAGAAAACTTTACTCTGTATTCTCAGTCTATTTCCAAGGTTCGGTTTGAAGTTCCTACAGTTTTCACTGTACAAACTTATTCTAGTTGTACCTACCCAAATGTATGTATGGAGTGGAATTTACAACTGAAAAGAAACTTTGTGTTCCCAACAAGCTATTTGAAGGAAGGCTTTCACACACACTTATCTCTCAGAACTGAGGTGTGGAGAGATGTTTCTCATCTAGCTCAAAGGGAACGGGTTGCAAGAGAAAATTTTGCTCTGGTTTCTCAGCCTGTTACCTAGTTCTGGTTTTAAAATCCTGGAGTTTTCACTGGAAAACCGAGTTGGAGCTAGTACCTGCCCATGTATTTTTGGAGTGTAGATGGCAAATGTAAAGAAATTTGGTGTTCCAAACAAGCTACGTGAAAGACTTCTTTCACACACATATATTTCTCAGAACTGAACACGTGGAGAGACGTTTGTTCCTCTAGCCCAATGGGAAAGGACGGAAGGAGAAACTTTAACTCTCTTTCTCAGTCTGTTTCCTAGTGCCGGTTTGAAGTTCCTGCAGTTTTCACAGTAAAACCTAGTTGGAACTAACACCCCATATATATTTACGGATTGTTGTTTGCAACTGAAAATTATCTTTGTGTTCCCAAAAAGCTAGTTGGAGGACGGCTATCACACACAATTATCTCTCAAAACGGAGCATGTGGAGGGACATTTGTTCATCTAACACAATGAGAAAGGGCTGTAGAAAAAGCTATTTCACCCATTTCTCAGTCTTTTCCAAGTGCCGGGTTGATGTTCTTGTAGTTTTCACAGTAAAACCGAGTTGGAGGTATTACATCCCCATATATATGTCTAGAGTGTAGTTTGCTACTGAAAAGAAACTTTGTGTTCCCAACAAGCTAGGTGAAGGACGGCTTTCAAACAAAGATTTTTCTCAGAACTGAGCAAGTTGAGAGACGTTCATTCATCTAGCCGAAAAGCAACGGGTTGCATGGGAAACCTTAATTCTGGTTTCTCAGATTGTTTCCTTGTTCGGAATTGATGTTCCTGCAGTTTCCACTGTAAAACCGAGTTTGAGCTTGTACCTCCCCATATAAATTTATGGAGAGTATTTTGAAACTTAAAAGGAACTGTGTTTTCCCAACATGCTACGTGGAGGACAACTTTCAAACACACTTATCCCTCACAACTGAGCCTGTGGAGAGACATTTTTCATCTAGCACAATGGGAATGGACTGCAGGAGAAGCTTTACCTCTCATTTCTCAGTCTGTTTCCTAGTGCCAGATTGAATTTCCTGCAGTTTTCACAGTAAAAGCGGGTTGAAACTAGTACCAAATCATTTATATGTACGGAATGTAGTTTGCAACTGAAAAGAATTTTTGTGTTCTCAACAAGCTAGGTGAAGGACGGCTTTCACACACACTTATCTCTCAGAACGAATCATGTGGAGTGAGGTTCGTTCAAATCCCACAGTGGAAACGAGTTGCAGGGGAAAAGTTTACAGACTTTTCTCAGATTGTTACCTATTCCCGGATGGAAATTCCTGCAATTTTCCCTGTAAAACCGGGTTTGAGCTAGTACCTTCCAATATATATGAATGGAATGCAGATTGCAACTCAAAAGAAACTTTGTGTTCCCAACAAGCTAGATGAAAGACAGCTTTCAAACAAAGATTTCTCTCAGAACTGAGCAAGTGGTGAGAAGTTCGTTCATCTAGCAGAAAAGCAACGGGTTGCATGGGAAACCTAAATTCTGGTTTCTCAGATTGTTTCCTACTTCGGGTTTGATGTTCCTGCAGTTTCCACTGTAAAAACGAGTTTGAGCTTGTACCTCCCCATATAAATTTATGGAGAGTATTTTGAAACTTAAAAGGAACTTTGTTTTCCCAACATGCTACGTGGAGGACAACTTTCACACACAATTATCCCTCACAACTGAGCCTGTGGAGAGACGTTTCTTCATCTACCACAAAGGCAATTGGCTGCAGGAGAACCTTTTACCCTGGATTCTCAGTCTGTTTCCTAGTGTCGGTTTCACGTTCATGCTGTTTTATCTGTAAAATAGTTTTGGAGCGTGTACATCCCCATATATTAGAATGGAGTGTATTTTGCAACTGAAAATAAACTTTGGGTTCCTAACAAGCTATGTGAAGTATGGCTTTCACACACACTTATCATTCAGAAATGAGCATGTAGAGAGACATTTGTTAATCAAGCACAAAGGAACAATTTGCAGGAGAAGATTTATTCCGGATTCTGTGTATGTTTCCTAGTGCTGGTTTGAAGTTCCTATAGTTTTCACAGTAAAATCGTGTTGGAGCTTTTACCTCTCCATATATATGTATAGATTGTAGTTGGCTACTTAAAATAATCTTTGGGTTCCAAACAAGCTACGTGTAAGGCGGATTTCACAGACACGTATATCTCAGATCTGAGCAAGTGGAGAGACGTTCGTTCATCTAGCCCAAATTGAACGAGTTGCTGGAGAATTTATACTCTGCTTTCTCAGCCTGTTTCCTAGTGCAGGTGCATATTCTTGAAATATTCACTGTAACAACGAATTTTAGCTTGTAACTACCAATATATATGTATGTAGTGAAGTTGACAAGTGTAAAGAAACTTTGTTTTCCCATAAAGCTAGGTGAAGGATGGCTTTCACTCACAAATAACTCCCAGAATTGAGCATGTTTAGAGACGTTATTTTATCTACAACAAAATAACGGGTTGCATGGGAAACATTAATTCTCATTTCACAGACTGTTTCCTTGTTCGGGATTGAAGTTCCTGCAGTTTCCACTGTAAAACCGAGTTGGTGCTACTAATTATCGTATATAATTTTGGAGTGTAGTTTGCAACTGAAAAGTAACAATGTGTTCCCAACAAGCTTGGTGAAGGACGATTTCACACACACATATCTCTCAGAAATAAGCATGTGGAGAGACGTTCGTTCATCTAACACAAAGGGAATGGGCTGCAGGGGAACCTTTTACTCTGGATTCTCAGTCTGTTTCCTAGTGTCGGTTTCACGTTCATGCTGTTTTATCTGTAAAATAGATTTGGAGCGTGTACATCCCCATATAAAAGAATGGAGTGTATTTTGCAACTGAAAATATACTTTGGGTTCCAAACAAGCTATGTGAAATATGGCTTTCACACACATTTATCATTCAGAAATGAGCATGTAGAGAGACATTTGTTAATCTAACACAAAGGGAACAATTTGCAGGAGAAGATTTTACTCCGGTTTCTGAGTATGTTTTCTAGTGCCGGTTTGAACTTCCTATAGTTTTGACAGTAAATCGAGTTGGAGCTTTTACGTCTCCCTATATATGTATAGATTGTAGTTTGCAACTGAAAAGAAACTTTGTGTTCCCAAACAGCTAGGTGAAGTTCGGCTTTCACACACAGTTTTCTCTCAGAACTGAACAAATGGAGGGACGATTGTTCATCTAGCACAAAAAGAATGGGTTGCATGGGAATCTTTAATTCTGGATTCTCAGACTGTTTCCTCGTTTGGGATTGAATTTCCTGCAGTTTGCACTGTAAAACCGTGTTTGAGCTTGTAATTCCCTATATAAAAGTATGGAGTATATTTTGATACTGAAAAGAAACTTTGGGTTCCCAACATGCTAGTTGAAGGAAGGCTTTCAAACACACTTATCCCTCACAACTGTGCATGTGGAGAGACTTTTGTTCATCTAGCAGAAAATGAATGGGTTGCAGGAGAAAATTTACTCTGTTTCTCAGCCCATTTCCTACTGCCGGTTGGATGTCTTGCAATTTTCACTGTAACACCGAGTTTGAGCTTGTACCTCCCATTATGTATGTATGTAGTGAAGTTTGAAACTGAAAACAATCTTTGTGTTCCCAGATAGCTAGTTGAAGGACGGCTTTAACTCACAAATATCTCCCAGAAATGAGCATGTTTAGAGACGATAGTTCATCTACCACAAAGAGAATGGGCTGTAGGAGAAACCTTTACTCTGGATTCTCAGACTATTTCCTAGTTTCTGTTTGAAGTTCCTACAGTTTTCACTGTACAAACGTGTTCGAGCTTGTACCACCCCAAATGTATGTATGGAGTGTAATTTACAACTGAAAATAAACCTTGTGTTCCTAACAAACTATTTGAAGGACGGCTTTCACACACACTTACCTCTCAGAACTGAGATGTGGAGAGACGTTCCTTCATCTAGCTCAAAGGGAACGGGTTGCAAGAGGAAATTTTACTCTGGTTCCTCAGCCTGTTTCCTAGTGCCCGTTTGAACTTCCTGCACTTTTCACTGGAAAGCTGAGTTGGAGCTAGTTCCTCCCCATATTTGTATGAAGTTTAGATTGCAACTGGAAAGAATCTTTGTGTTCTAAACAAGCTATGTTTAAGAAGGCTTTCACACACTTATATTTCTCAGATCTGAGCATGTGGAGGGACGTTTGTTCATCTAGCACAATGGGAAAGCACTGCAGGAGAAGCTTTTACTCTCAAATCTGTGTCTGTTTCCTAGTTCCGGCTTGAAGTTCCTGCAGTTTTCACAGTAAATCTGAGTTGGAACTAACACCCCATATATATTTATGAAGTGTGGTTTGCAACTGAATAGAATCTTTGTGTTCTTAACAAGCTAGTTGAAGGACGGCTTTCACACACAATTATCTCTCAGAACGGAGCATGTGGATTGACGATCGTTCAACTCGCACAAAGGGAACGAGTTGCAGGAGAAACTATTACAGTCGTTTCACAGCCTGTTTACTATTGATGATGGAGGTTCCTGCAATATTCAATCAAAAATGGATTTGGAACTTGTAACTTCCATTATATATGTATGGAGTGCAGTTTGCAACTGAAAAAAACCTTTGTGTTCCGAACAAGATAGGTGAAGGGCGGCTATAACACACGAATGTCTCTCAGAACTGAGCATGTGGAGAGATATTTGTTCATCTAGCACAATGAGAAAGGGCTGCAGAAAAATGTATTACTCCCGTTTCTCAGTCTGTTCCCAAGTGCCGGTTTAAAGTTCCTGTAGTTTTCACATTAGAACAGAGTTGGAGGTATTACATCCCCACATACATGTCTAGAGTGTAGTTTGCAACTAAAAAGTAACTTTGAGTTCCCCAAAAGCTAGGACATTGATGGCTTTCACACACACTTATCTCTCAGAACTAAGCATGTGGAGTGACGTTCGTTCATCTACCACAAAGTGAATGGGCTGCAGGTGTAACTTCTACTCTAGATTCTCAGAATGTTTCCTAGTGTCGGTTTCAAGTTCTTTCAGTTTTCACTGTAAAATCGTGTTGGAGTGTGTACTGCCCCATATAAAATAATGGAGTGTAGTTTGCAACTGAAAAGAAAGTTTGGTTTCCTAGCATGCTATGTGAAGTACGGCTTTCACACACACTTATCATTCAGAACTGAGCATGTGGAGAGACTTTTGTTAATCTAGCACAAAAGGAACTGTTTGCAGGAGAAGCTATTACTCCGGTTTCTCTGTATGTATCCTAGTGCCAGTTTGATGTACCTGTAGTTTTCACAGTAAACCGAGTTGGAGCTAGTACATCCCCATATATATGCATAGATTGTAGTTTGCAACTGAAAAGAAACTTTGTGTTCCCAAACAGCTAGGTGAAGGTCGGCTTTCACACACATGTTTCTCTCAGAACTGAGCAAGTGGAGAGATGATTGTTAAGCTAGCACAAAAGGAACGGGTTGCATGTGAATCTTTAATTCTGGTTTCTCAGACTCTTTCCTAGTTTGGGTTTGAAGTTCCTGCAGTTTCCACTGTAAAACCGATTTTGAGCCTTACCTCCCCATATAAATATATGGTGTATAGTTTGAAACTGAAAAGGAACTTTGTGTTCCCAACATGCTAGTTGAAGGATGGCTTTCACACACACTTATCCCTCACAACTGAGCATGTGGAGAGACGTTTGTTCATCTAGCACAAAATGAACAGGCTGTAAGAGAAAATATACTCTGCTTTCTCAGCCCGTTTCCTAGTTTCTGTTGGATGTTCTTACAATTTTCACTGTAACATCAATTTTGAGCTTGTTCCTCCCATTATATATGTACGTAGTGAAATTTGAAAATGAAAACAACTTTGTGTTCCCAGATAGCTGGTTGAAGGACGGCTTTTACTCACAAATATCTCCCAGAAATGAGCATGATTAGAGACGTTATTTCATCTAGCACAAAGAGAACGGGCTGTAGGAGAAAACTTTACTCTGTATTCTCAGTCTATTTCCAAGGTTCGGTTTGAAGTTCCTACAGTTTTCACTGTACAAACTTATTCTAGTTGTACCTACCCAAATGTATGTATGGAGTGGAATTTACAACTGAAAAGAAACTTTGTGTTCCCAACAAGCTATTTGAAGGAAGGCTTTCACACACACTTATCTCTCAGAACTGAGGTGTGGAGAGATGTTTCTCATCTAGCTCAAAGGGAACGGGTTGCAAGAGAAAATTTTGCTCTGGTTTCTCAGCCTGTTACCTAGTTCTGGTTTTAAAATCCTGGAGTTTTCACTGGAAAACCGAGTTGGAGCTAGTACCTGCCCATGTATTTTTGGAGTGTAGATGGCAAATGTAAAGAAATTTGGTGTTCCAAACAAGCTACGTGAAAGACTTCTTTCACACACATATATTTCTCAGAACTGAACACGTGGAGAGACGTTTGTTCCTCTAGCCCAATGGGAAAGGACGGAAGGAGAAACTTTAACTCTCTTTCTCAGTCTGTTTCCTAGTGCCGGTTTGAAGTTCCTGCAGTTTTCACAGTAAAACCTAGTTGGAACTAACACCCCATATATATTTACGGATTGTTGTTTGCAACTGAAAATTATCTTTGTGTTCCCAAAAAGCTAGTTGGAGGACGGCTATCACACACAATTATCTCTCAAAACGGAGCATGTGGAGGGACATTTGTTCATCTAACACAATGAGAAAGGGCTGTAGAAAAAGCTATTTCACCCATTTCTCAGTCTTTTCCAAGTGCCGGGTTGATGTTCTTGTAGTTTTCACAGTAAAACCGAGTTGGAGGTATTACATCCCCATATATATGTCTAGAGTGTAGTTTGCTACTGAAAAGAAACTTTGTGTTCCCAACAAGCTAGGTGAAGGACGGCTTTCAAACAAAGATTTTTCTCAGAACTGAGCAAGTTGAGAGACGTTCATTCATCTAGCCGAAAAGCAACGGGTTGCATGGGAAACCTTAATTCTGGTTTCTCAGATTGTTTCCTTGTTCGGAATTGATGTTCCTGCAGTTTCCACTGTAAAACCGAGTTTGAGCTTGTACCTCCCCATATAAATTTATGGAGAGTATTTTGAAACTTAAAAGGAACTGTGTTTTCCCAACATGCTACGTGGAGGACAACTTTCAAACACACTTATCCCTCACAACTGAGCCTGTGGAGAGACATTTTTCATCTAGCACAATGGGAATGGACTGCAGGAGAAGCTTTACCTCTCATTTCTCAGTCTGTTTCCTAGTGCCAGATTGAATTTCCTGCAGTTTTCACAGTAAAAGCGGGTTGAAACTAGTACCAAATCATTTATATGTACGGAATGTAGTTTGCAACTGAAAAGAATTTTTGTGTTCTCAACAAGCTAGGTGAAGGACGGCTTTCACACACACTTATCTCTCAGAACGAATCATGTGGAGTGAGGTTCGTTCAAATCCCACAGTGGAAACGAGTTGCAGGGGAAAAGTTTACAGACTTTTCTCAGATTGTTACCTATTCCCGGATGGAAATTCCTGCAATTTTCCCTGTAAAACCGGGTTTGAGCTAGTACCTTCCAATATATATGAATGGAATGCAGATTGCAACTCAAAAGAAACTTTGTGTTCCCAACAAGCTAGATGAAAGACAGCTTTCAAACAAAGATTTCTCTCAGAACTGAGCAAGTGGTGAGAAGTTCGTTCATCTAGCAGAAAAGCAACGGGTTGCATGGGAAACCTAAATTCTGGTTTCTCAGATTGTTTCCTACTTCGGGTTTGATGTTCCTGCAGTTTCCACTGTAAAAACGAGTTTGAGCTTGTACCTCCCCATATAAATTTATGGAGAGTATTTTGAAACTTAAAAGGAACTTTGTTTTCCCAACATGCTACGTGGAGGACAACTTTCACACACAATTATCCCTCACAACTGAGCCTGTGGAGAGACGTTTCTTCATCTACCACAAAGGCAATTGGCTGCAGGAGAACCTTTTACCCTGGATTCTCAGTCTGTTTCCTAGTGTCGGTTTCACGTTCATGCTGTTTTATCTGTAAAATAGTTTTGGAGCGTGTACATCCCCATATATTAGAATGGAGTGTATTTTGCAACTGAAAATAAACTTTGGGTTCCTAACAAGCTATGTGAAGTATGGCTTTCACACACACTTATCATTCAGAAATGAGCATGTAGAGAGACATTTGTTAATCAAGCACAAAGGAACAATTTGCAGGAGAAGATTTATTCCGGATTCTGTGTATGTTTCCTAGTGCCGGTTTGAAGTTCCTATAGTTTTCACAGTAAAATCGTGTTGGAGCTTTTACCTCTCCATATATATGTATAGATTGTAGTTGGCTACTTAAAATAATCTTTGGGTTCCAAACAAGCTACGTGTAAGGCGGATTTCACAGACACGTATATCTCAGATCTGAGCAAGTGGAGAGACGTTCGTTCATCTAGCCCAAATTGAACGAGTTGCTGGAGAATTTATACTCTGCTTTCTCAGCCTGTTTCCTAGTGCAGGTGCATATTCTTGAAATATTCACTGTAAAAACGAATTTTAGGTTGTAACTACCAATATATATGTATGTAGTGAAGTTGATAAGTGTAAAGAAACTTTGTTTTCCCATAAAGCTAGGTGAAGGATGGCTTTCACTCACAAATAACTCCCAGAATTGAGCATGTTTAGAGACGTTATTTTATCTAGCACAAAATAACGGGTTGCATGGGAAACATTAATTCTCATTTCACAGACTGTTTCCTTGTTCGGGATTGAAGTTCCTGCAGTTTCCACTGTAAAACCGAGTTGGTGCTACTAATTATCGTCTATAATTTTGGAGTGTAGTTTGCAACTGAAAAGTAACAATGTGTTCCCAACAAGCTTGGTGAAGGACGATTTCACACACACATATCTCTCAGAAATAAGCATGTGGAGAGACGTTCGTTCATCTAACACAAAGGGAATGGGCTGCAGGGGAACCTTTTACTCTGGATTCTCAGTCTGTTTCCTAGTGTCGGTTTCACGTTCATGCTGTTTTATCTGTAAAATAGATTTGGAGCGTGTACATCCCCATATAAAAGAATGGAGTGTATTTTGCAACTGAAAATATACTTTGGGTTCCAAACAAGCTATGTGAAATATGGCTTTCACACACATTTATCATTCAGAAATGAGCATGTAGAGAGACATTTGTTAATCTAACACAAAGGGAACAATTTGCAGGAGAAGATTTTACTCCGGTTTCTGAGTATGTTTTCTAGTGCCGGTTTGAACTTCCTATAGTTTTGACAGTAAATCGAGTTGGAGCTTTTACGTCTCCCTATATATGTATAGATTGTAGTTTGCAACTGAAAAGAAACTTTGTGTTCCCAAACAGCTAGGTGAAGTTCGGCTTTCACACACAGTTTTCTCTCAGAACTGAACAAGTGGAGGGACGATTGTTCATCTAGCACAAAAAGAATGGGTTGCATGGGAATCTTTAATTCTGGATTCTCAGACTGTTTCCTCGTTTGGGATTGAATTTCCTGCAGTTTGCTCTGTAAAACCGTGTTTGAGCTTGTACCTCCCTATATAAATGTGTGGAGTATATTTTGATAATGAAAAGAAACTTTGTGTTCCCAACATGCTAGTTGAAGGAAGGCTTTCAAACACACTTATCCCTCACAACTGTGCATGTGGAGAGACTTTTGTTCATCTAGCAGAAAATGAATGTTTTGCAGGAGAAAATTTACTCTGCTTTCTCAGCCCAATTCCTACTGCCGGTTGGATGTCTTGCAATTTTCACTGTAACACCGAGTTTGAGCTTGTACCTCCCATTATATTTGTATGTAGTGAAGTTTGAAACTGAAAACAAACTTTGTGTTCCCAGATAGCTAGTTGAAGGACGGCTTTAACTCACAAATATCTCCCAGAAATGAGCATGTTTAGAGACGATAGTTCATCTAGCAAAAAGGGAATGGGCTGTAGGAGAATCCTTTACTCTGGATTCTCAGACTATTTCCTAGTTTCTGTTTGAAGTTCCTACAGTTTTCACTGTACAAACGTGTTCGAGCTTGTACCACCCCAAATGTATGTATGGAGTGTAAATTACAACTGAAAATAAACCTTGTGTTCCTAACATACTATTTGAAGGACAGCTTTCACACACTCTTACACTCAGAACTGAGATGTGGAGAGACGTTCCTTCATCTAGCTCAAAGGGAACGGGTTGCAAGAGGAAATTTTTCTCTGGTTTCTCAGCCTGTTTCCTATTGCCCGTTTGAACTTCCTGCACTTTTCACTGGAAAGCCGAGTTGGAGCAAGTTCCTTCCCATATTTGTATGAAGTTTAGATTGCAACTGGAAAGAATCTATGTGTTCTAAACAAGCTATGTTTAAGAAGGCTTTCACACACTTATATTTCTCAGATCTGAGCATGTGGAGGGACGTTTGTTCATCTAGCACAATGGGAAAGCACTGCAGGAGAAGCTTTTACTCTCAAATCTGAGTCTGTTTCCTAGTTCCGGCTTGAAGTTCCTGCAGTTTTCACAGTAAATCTGAGTTGGAACTAACACCCCATATATATTTATGAAATATGGTTTGCAACTGAATAGAATCTTTGTTTTCTTAACAAGCTAGTTGAAGGACGGCTTTCACACACAATTATCTCTCAGAACGGAGCATGTGGATTGACGATCGTTCAACTCGCACAAAGGAAACGAGTTGCAGGAGAAACTATTAAAGTCGTTTCACAGCCTGTTTACAATTGATGATGGAGGTTTCTGCAATATTCAATCAAAAATGGATTTGGAACATGTAACTTTCAATATATATGTATGGAGTGCAGTTTGCAACTGAAAAAAACCTTTGTGTTGCGAACAAGATAGGTGAAGGGCGGCTATAACACACGAATGTCTCTCAGAACTGTGCATGTGGAGAGACATTTGTTCATCTAGCACAATGAGAAAGGGCTGCAGAAAAATGTATTACTTCCGTTTCTCAGTCTGTTCCCAAGTGCCGGTTTGAAGTTCCTGTAGTTTTCACAATAAATCAGATTTGGTGGTATTACATCCCCATATATATGTCTAGATTGTATTTTGCAACTGAAAAGTAACTTTGTGTTCCACACAAGCTAGGTTAAGGATGGCTTTCACACACAATTGTCTCTCAGAACTAAGCATGTGGAGAGACGTTTGTCCATTTACCACAAAGTGAATGGGCTGCAGGGGAAACTTTTACTCTAGATTCTCAGACTGTTTCCTAGTGTCTGTTTCAAGTTCTTTCAGTTTTCACTGCAAAATCGTTTTTGGGTGTTTACATCCCCATATATAATAATGGTGTGTAGTTTGCAACTGAAAAGAAACTTTGGGTTCCTCAAAAGATATTTGAATATGGCTTACACACACACACTTATGTCTCAGATCTGAGCATGTGGAGAGACATTCGTTCATATAGCCCAAAATGAACAGATTGCTGGAGAAAATATACTCTGCTTTCTCAGCCTGTTTCCTAGTGCAGGTGCATATTCTTGCAGTTTTCACTGTAAAAACGAATTTGAGCTTGTAACTTCCAATATATATGTATATAGTGAAGTTTGCAAGTGTAAAGAAACTTTGTGTTCCCAAAAAGCTAGGTGAAGGACGGCTTTTTCTCACAAATATCTCCCAGAATTGTGCATGTTTAGAGACGTTAGTTTATCCAGCACAAATGAAGGGGCTGCAAGGAAAAATTTAATTGTGTTTTATCAGAATGTTTCCTTGTTTGGGTTTGAATTTCCTGCAGTTTCCACTATAAAACCGAGTTGGATCTAGTACCTTCCTGTATATATGTATGGAGTGCAGTTTGCAACTGAAAAAAACTTTGTATTGTGAACAAGTTAGGTGAAATACGACTTTCACACACAATTATCTCTCATAGCTTAGCATGTGGAGAGACATTTGTTCATCTAGCACAAAGAGAAAGGGCTGCAGAAAAAGCTATTTCACCCATTTCTCAGTCTTTTCCAAGTGCCGGGTTGATGTTCTTATAGTTTTCACAGTAACACTGAGTTGGAGTTATTACATCCCCATATATATGTCTAGAGTGTAGTTTGCAACTGAAAAGAATCTTTGTGTTCCCAATAAGCTAGGTGAAGGACGTCTTTCACACACAATTATCTCTCAGAACTGAGCATTTTGAGAGACGTTTGTTCATCTAGCACAATGAGAATGGCTGCAGAAGAAGATTTTACTCCCGTTTCTCAGTCTGTTTCCAAGTGCCGGTATGATGTTCCAGTAGTTTTCACAGTAAAACTGAGTTGGAAGTATTACCTCCCCATACATAAGTCTAGAGTGTAGTTTTCAACTGAAAAGAAACTTTGTGTTCCCAACAAGCTAGATGAAAGACAGCTTTCAAACAAAGATTTCTCTCAGAACTGAGCAAGTGGTGAGAAGTTCGTTCATCTAGCAGAAAAGCAACGGGTTGCATGGGAAACCTAAATTCTGGTTTCTCAGATTGTTTCCTACTTCGGGTTTGATGTTCCTGCAGTTTCCACTGTAAAAACGAGTTTGAGCTTGTACCTCCCCATATAAATTTATGGAGAGTATTTTGAAACTTAAAAGGAACTTTGTTTTCCCAACATGCTACGTGGAGGACAACTTTCACACACACTTATCCCTCACAACTGAGAATGTGGAGAGACGTTTCTTCATCTACCACAAAGGCAATTGGCTGCAGGAGAACCTTTTACTCTGGATTCTCAGTCTGTTTCCTAGTTTCGGTTTCACGTTCATGCTGTTTTATCTGTAAAATAGTTTTGGAGCGTGTACATCCCCATATATTAGTATGGAGTGTATTTTGCAACTGAAAATATACTTTGGGTTCCAAACAAGCTATGTGAAATATGGCTTTCACACACATTTATCATTCAGAAATGAGCATGTAGAGAGACATTTGTTAATCTAACACAAAGGGAACAATTTGCAGGAGAAGATTTTACTCCGGTTTCTGAGTATGTTTTCTAGTGCCGGTTTGAACTTCCTATAGTTTTGACAGTAAATCGAGTTGGAGCTTTTACGTCTCCCTATATATGTATAGATTGTAGTTTGCAACTGAAAAGAAACTTTGTGTTCCCAAACAGCTAGGTGAAGTTCGGCTTTCACACACAGTTTTCTCTCAGAACTGAACAAGTGGAGGGACGATTGTTCATCTAGCACAAAAAGAATGGGTTGCATGGGAATCTTTAATTCTGGATTCTCAGACTGTTTCCTCGTTTGGGATTGAATTTCCTGCAGTTTGCTCTGTAAAACCGTGTTTGAGCTTGTACCTCCCTATATAAATGTGTGGAGTATATTTTGATAATGAAAAGAAACTTTGTGTTCCCAACATGCTAGTTGAAGGAAGGCTTTCAAACACACTTATCCCTCACAACTGTGCATGTGGAGAGACTTTTGTTCATCTAGCAGAAAATGAATGTTTTGCAGGAGAAAATTTACTCTGCTTTCTCAGCCCAATTCCTACTGCCGGTTGGATGTCTTGCAATTTTCACTGTAACACCGAGTTTGAGCTTGTACCTCCCATTATATTTGTATGTAGTGAAGTTTGAAACTGAAAACAAACTTTGTGTTCCCAGATAGCTAGTTGAAGGACGGCTTTAACTCACAAATATCTCCCAGAAATGAGCATGTTTAGAGACGATAGTTCATCTAGCAAAAAGTGAATGGGCTGTAGGAGAATCCTTTACTCTGGATTCTCAGACTATTTCCTAGTTTCTGTTTGAAGTTCCTACAGTTTTCACTGTACAAACGTGTTCGAGCTTGTACCACCCCAAATGTATGTATGGAGTGTAAATTACAACTGAAAATAAACCTTGTGTTCCTAACATACTATTTGAAGGACAGCTTTCACACACTCTTACACTCAGAACTGAGATGTGGAGAGACGTTCCTTCATCTAGCTCAAAGGGAACGGGTTGCAAGAGGAAATTTTTCTCTGGTTTCTCAGCCTGTTTCCTATTGCCCGTTTGAACTTCCTGCACTTTTCACTGGAAAGCCGAGTTGGAGCAAGTTCCTTCCCATATTTGTATGAAGTTTAGATTGCAACTGGAAAGAATCTATGTGTTCTAAACAAGCTATGTTTAAGAAGGCTTTCACACACTTATATTTCTCAGATCTGAGCATGTGGAGGGACGTTTGTTCATCTAGCACAATGGGAAAGCACTGCAGGAGAAGCTTTTACTCTCAAATCTGAGTCTGTTTCCTAGTTCCGGCTTGAAGTTCCTGCAGTTTTCACAGTAAATCTGAGTTGGAACTAACACCCCATATATATTTATGAAATATGGTTTGCAACTGAATAGAATCTTTGTTTTCTTAACAAGCTAGTTGAAGGACGGCTTTCACACACAATTATCTCTCAGAACGGAGCATGTGGATTGACGATCGTTCAACTCGCACAAAGGAAACGAGTTGCAGGAGAAACTATTAAAGTCGTTTCACAGCCTGTTTACAATTGATGATGGAGGTTTCTGCAATATTCAATCAAAAATGGATTTGGAACATGTAACTTTCAATATATATGTATGGAGTGCAGTTTGCAACTGAAAAAAACCTTTGTGTTGCGAACAAGATAGGTGAAGGGCGGCTATAACACACGAATGTCTCTCAGAACTGTGCATGTGGAGAGACATTTGTTCATCTAGCACAATGAGAAAGGGCTGCAGAAAAATGTATTACTTCCGTTTCTCAGTCTGTTCCCAAGTGCCGGTTTGAAGTTCCTGTAGTTTTCACAATAAATCAGATTTGGTGGTATTACATCCCCATATATATGTCTAGATTGTATTTTGCAACTGAAAAGTAACTTTGTGTTCCACACAAGCTAGGTTAAGGATGGCTTTCACACACAATTGTCTCTCAGAACTAAGCATGTGGAGAGACGTTTGTCCATTTACCACAAAGTGAATGGGCTGCAGGGGAAACTTTTACTCTAGATTCTCAGACTGTTTCCTAGTGTCTGTTTCAAGTTCTTTCAGTTTTCACTGCAAAATCGTTTTTGGGTGTTTACATCCCCATATATAATAATGGTGTGTAGTTTGCAACTGAAAAGAAACTTTGGGTTCCTCAAAAGATATTTGAATATGGCTTACACACACACACTTATGTCTCAGATCTGAGCATGTGGAGAGACATTCGTTCATATAGCCCAAAATGAACAGATTGCTGGAGAAAATATACTCTGCTTTCTCAGCCTGTTTCCTAGTGCAGGTGCATATTCTTGCAGTTTTCACTGTAAAAACGAATTTGAGCTTGTAACTTCCAATATATATGTATATAGTGAAGTTTGCAAGTGTAAAGAAACTTTGTGTTCCCAAAAAGCTAGGTGAAGGACGGCTTTTTCTCACAAATATCTCCCAGAATTGTGCATGTTTAGAGACGTTAGTTTATCCAGCACAAATGAAGGGGCTGCAAGGAAAAATTTAATTGTGTTTTATCAGAATGTTTCCTTGTTTGGGTTTGAATTTCCTGCAGTTTCCACTATAAAACCGAGTTGGATCTAGTACCTTCCTGTATATATGTATGGAGTGCAGTTTGCAACTGAAAAAAACTTTGTATTGTGAACAAGTTAGGTGAAATACGACTTTCACACACAATTATCTCTCATAGCTTAGCATGTGGAGAGACATTTGTTCATCTAGCACAAAGAGAAAGGGCTGCAGAAAAAGCTATTTCACCCATTTCTCAGTCTTTTCCAAGTGCCGGGTTGATGTTCTTATAGTTTTCACAGTAACACTGAGTTGGAGTTATTACATCCCCATATATATGTCTAGAGTGTAGTTTGCAACTGAAAAGAATCTTTGTGTTCCCAATAAGCTAGGTGAAGGACGTCTTTCACACACAATTATCTCTCAGAACTGAGCATTTTGAGAGACGTTTGTTCATCTAGCACAATGAGAATGGCTGCAGAAGAAGATTTTACTCCCGTTTCTCAGTCTGTTTCCAAGTGCCGGTATGATGTTCCAGTAGTTTTCACAGTAAAACTGAGTTGGAAGTATTACCTCCCCATACATAAGTCTAGAGTGTAGTTTTCAACTGAAAAGAAACTTTGTGTTCCCAACAAGCTAGATGAAAGACAGCTTTCAAACAAAGATTTCTCTCAGAACTGAGCAAGTGGTGAGAAGTTCGTTCATCTAGCAGAAAAGCAACGGGTTGCATGGGAAACCTAAATTCTGGTTTCTCAGATTGTTTCCTACTTCGGGTTTGATGTTCCTGCAGTTTCCACTGTAAAAACGAGTTTGAGCTTGTACCTCCCCATATAAATTTATGGAGAGTATTTTGAAACTTAAAAGGAACTTTGTTTTCCCAACATGCTACGTGGAGGACAACTTTCACACACACTTATCCCTCACAACTGAGAATGTGGAGAGACGTTTCTTCATCTACCACAAAGGCAATTGGCTGCAGGAGAACCTTTTACTCTGGATTCTCAGTCTGTTTCCTAGTTTCGGTTTCACGTTCATGCTGTTTTATCTGTAAAATAGTTTTGGAGCGTGTACATCCCCATATATTAGTATGGAGTGTATTTTGCAACTGAAAATATACTTTGGGTTCCAAACAAGCTATGTGAAATATGGCTTTCACACACATTTATCATTCAGAAATGAGCATGTAGAGAGACATTTGTTAATCTAACACAAAGGGAACAATTTGCAGGAGAAGATTTTACTCCGGTTTCTGAGTATGTTTTCTAGTGCCGGTTTGAACTTCCTATAGTTTTGACAGTAAATCGAGTTGGAGCTTTTACGTCTCCCTATATATGTATAGATTGTAGTTTGCAACTGAAAAGAAACTTTGTGTTCCCAAACAGCTAGGTGAAGTTCGGCTTTCACACACAGTTTTCTCTCAGAACTGAACAAGTGGAGGGACGATTGTTCATCTAGCACAAAAAGAATGGGTTGCATGGGAATCTTTAATTCTGGATTCTCAGACTGTTTCCTCGTTTGGGATTGAATTTCCTGCAGTTTGCTCTGTAAAACCGTGTTTGAGCTTGTACCTCCCTATATAAATGTGTGGAGTATATTTTGATAATGAAAAGAAACTTTGTGTTCCCAACATGCTAGTTGAAGGAAGGCTTTCAAACACACTTATCCCTCACAACTGTGCATGTGGAGAGACTTTTGTTCATCTAGCAGAAAATGAATGTTTTGCAGGAGAAAATTTACTCTGCTTTCTCAGCCCAATTCCTACTGCCGGTTGGATGTCTTGCAATTTTCACTGTAACACCGAGTTTGAGCTTGTACCTCCCATTATATTTGTATGTAGTGAAGTTTGAAACTGAAAACAAACTTTGTGTTCCCAGATAGCTAGTTGAAGGACGGCTTTAACTCACAAATATCTCCCAGAAATGAGCATGTTTAGAGACGATAGTTCATCTAGCAAAAAGTGAATGGGCTGTAGGAGAATCCTTTACTCTGGATTCTCAGACTATTTCCTAGTTTCTGTTTGAAGTTCCTACAGTTTTCACTGTACAAACGTGTTCGAGCTTGTACCACCCCAAATGTATGTATGGAGTGTAAATTACAACTGAAAATAAACCTTGTGTTCCTAACATACTATTTGAAGGACAGCTTTCACACACTCTTACACTCAGAACTGAGATGTGGAGAGACGTTCCTTCATCTAGCTCAAAGGGAACGGGTTGCAAGAGGAAATTTTTCTCTGGTTTCTCAGCCTGTTTCCTATTGCCCGTTTGAACTTCCTGCACTTTTCACTGGAAAGCCGAGTTGGAGCAAGTTCCTTCCCATATTTGTATGAAGTTTAGATTGCAACTGGAAAGAATCTATGTGTTCTAAACAAGCTATGTTTAAGAAGGCTTTCACACACTTATATTTCTCAGATCTGAGCATGTGGAGGGACGTTTGTTCATCTAGCACAATGGGAAAGCACTGCAGGAGAAGCTTTTACTCTCAAATCTGTGTCTGTTTCCTAGTTCCGGCTTGAAGTTCCTGCAGTTTTCACAGTAAATCTGAGTTGGAACTAACACCCCATATATATTTATGAAATATGGTTTGCAACTGAATAGAATCTTTGTTTTCTTAACAAGCTAGTTGAAGGACGGCTTTCACACACAATTATCTCTCAGAACGGAGCATGTGGATTGACGATCGTTCAACTCGCACAAAGGAAACGAGTTGCAGGAGAAACTATTAAAGTCGTTTCACAGCCTGTTTACAATTGATGATGGAGGTTTCTGCAATATTCAATCAAAAATGGATTTGGAACATGTAACTTTCAATATATATGTATGGAGTGCAGTTTGCAACTGAAAAAAACCTTTGTGTTGCGAACAAGATAGGTGAAGGGCGGCTATAACACACGAATGTCTCTCAGAACTGTGCATGTGGAGAGACATTTGTTCATCTAGCACAATGAGAAAGGGCTGCAGAAAAATGTATTACTTCCGTTTCTCAGTCTGTTCCCAAGTGCCGGTTTGAAGTTCCTGTAGTTTTCACAATAAATCAGATTTGGTGGTATTACATCCCCATATATATGTCTAGATTGTATTTTGCAACTGAAAAGTAACTTTGTGTTCCACACAAGCTAGGTTAAGGATGGCTTTCACACACAATTGTCTCTCAGAACTAAGCATGTGGAGAGACGTTTGTCCATTTACCACAAAGTGAATGGGCTGCAGGGGAAACTTTTACTCTAGATTCTCAGACTGTTTCCTAGTGTCTGTTTCAAGTTCTTTCAGTTTTCACTGCAAAATCGTTTTTGGGTGTTTACATCCCCATATATAATAATGGTGTGTAGTTTGCAACTGAAAAGAAACTTTGGGTTCCTCAAAAGATATTTGAATATGGCTTACACACACACACTTATGTCTCAGATCTGAGCATGTGGAGAGACATTCGTTCATATAGCCCAAAATGAACAGATTGCTGGAGAAAATATACTCTGCTTTCTCAGCCTGTTTCCTAGTGCAGGTGCATATTCTTGCAGTTTTCACTGTAAAAACGAATTTGAGCTTGTAACTTCCAATATATATGTATATAGTGAAGTTTGCAAGTGTAAAGAAACTTTGTGTTCCCAAAAAGCTAGGTGAAGGACGGCTTTTTCTCACAAATATCTCCCAGAATTGTGCATGTTTAGAGACGTTAGTTTATCCAGCACAAATGAAGGGGCTGCAAGGAAAAATTTAATTGTGTTTTATCAGAATGTTTCCTTGTTTGGGTTTGAATTTCCTGCAGTTTCCACTATAAAACCGAGTTGGATCTAGTACCTTCCTGTATATATGTATGGAGTGCAGTTTGCAACTGAAAAAAACTTTGTATTGTGAACAAGTTAGGTGAAATACGACTTTCACACACAATTATCTCTCATAGCTTAGCATGTGGAGAGACATTTGTTCATCTAGCACAAAGAGAAAGGGCTGCAGAAAAAGCTATTTCACCCATTTCTCAGTCTTTTCCAAGTGCCGGGTTGATGTTCTTATAGTTTTCACAGTAACACTGAGTTGGAGTTATTACATCCCCATATATATGTCTAGAGTGTAGTTTGCAACTGAAAAGAATCTTTGTGTTCCCAATAAGCTAGGTGAAGGACGTCTTTCACACACAATTATCTCTCAGAACTGAGCATTTTGAGAGACGTTTGTTCATCTAGCACAATGAGAATGGCTGCAGAAGAAGATTTTACTCCCGTTTCTCAGTCTGTTTCCAAGTGCCGGTATGATGTTCCAGTAGTTTTCACAGTAAAACTGAGTTGGAAGTATTACCTCCCCATACATAAGTCTAGAGTGTAGTTTTCAACTGAAAAGAAACTTTGTGTTCCCAACAAGCTAGATGAAAGACAGCTTTCAAACAAAGATTTCTCTCAGAACTGAGCAAGTGGTGAGAAGTTCGTTCATCTAGCAGAAAAGCAACGGGTTGCATGGGAAACCTAAATTCTGGTTTCTCAGATTGTTTCCTACTTCGGGTTTGATGTTCCTGCAGTTTCCACTGTAAAAACGAGTTTGAGCTTGTACCTCCCCATATAAATTTATGGAGAGTATTTTGAAACTTAAAAGGAACTTTGTTTTCCCAACATGCTACGTGGAGGACAACTTTCACACACACTTATCCCTCACAACTGAGAATGTGGAGAGACGTTTCTTCATCTACCACAAAGGCAATTGGCTGCAGGAGAACCTTTTACTCTGGATTCTCAGTCTGTTTCCTAGTTTCGGTTTCACGTTCATGCTGTTTTATCTGTAAAATAGTTTTGGAGCGTGTACATCCCCATATATTAGTATGGAGTGTATTTTGCAACTGAAAATAAACTTTGGGTTCCTAACAAGCTATGTGAATTATGGCTTTCACACACACTTATCATTCAGAAATGAGCATGTAGAGAGACATTTGTTAATCAAGCACAAAGGAACAATATGCAGGAGAAGATTTATTCCGGTTTCTGAATATGTTTCCTAGTGCCGGTTTGAAGTTCCTATAGTTTTCACAGTAAAATCGTGTTGGAGCTTTTACCTCTCCATATATATGTATAGATTGTAGTTGGCTACTGAAAAGAATCTTTGGGTTCCAAACAAGATACGTGTAAGGCGGATTTCACACACACGTATATCTCAGAACTGAGCAAGTGGAGAGACGTTCGTTCATCTAGCCCAAAATGAACGAGTTGCTGGAGAATGTATACTCTGCTTTCTCAGCCTGTTTCCTAGTGCAGGTGCATATTCTTGAAATATTCACTGTAACAACGAGTTTGAGCTTGTAACTACCAATATATATGTATGTATTGAAGTTGGCAAGTGTAAAGAAACTTTGTTTTCACATAAAGCTAGGTGAAGGACGGATTTCACTCACAAATAACTCCCAGAATTGAGCATGATTAGAGACGTTAGTTTATCTAGCACAAAACTAACGGGTTGCATGGGAAACATTCATTCTGATTTCACAGACTGTTTCCTTGTTCGGGTTTGAAGTTCCTGCAATTTCAACTGTAAAACCGAGTTGGTGCTACTAATTATCATATATAATTTTGGAGTGTAGTTTGCAACTGAAAAGTAACAATGTGTTCCCAACAAGCTTGGTGAAGGACGATATCACACACACATAACTCTCAGAAATAACCATGTGGAGAGACGTTCGTTCATCTACCAAATAGGGAATGGGTTGCATGGGAATCTTTAATTCTGGATTCTCAGACTGTTTCCTCGTTTGGGATTGAATTTCCTGCAGTTTGCACTGTAAAACCGTGTTTGAGCTTGTACTTCCCTATATAAATGTATGGAGTATATTTTGATAGTGAAAAGAAACTTTGTATTCCCAACATGCTAGTTGAAGGAAGGCTTTCAAACACACTTATCCCTCACAACTGTGCATGTGGAGAGACTTTTGTTCATCTAGCAGCAAATGAATGGGTTGCAGGAGAAAATTTACTCTGCTTTCTCAGCCCAATTCCTACTGCCGGTTGGATGTCTTGCAATTTTCACTGTAACACCGACTTTGAGCTTGTATCTCCCATTATATATGTATGTAGTGAAGTTTGAAACTGAAAACAAACTTTGTGTTCCCAGATTGCTAGTTGAAGGACGACTTTAACTCACAAATATCTCCCAGAAATGAGCATGTTTAGAGACGATAGTTTATCTAGCACAAAGAGAATGGGCTGTAGGAGAAACCTTTGCTCTGGATTCTCAGACTATTTCCTAGTTTCTGTTTGAAGTTCCTACAGTTTTCACTGTACAAACGTGTTCGAGCTTGTACCACCCCAAATGTATGTATGGAGTGTAATTTACAACTGAAAATAAACCTTGTGTTCCTAACAAACTATTTGAAGGACGGCTTTCACACACACTTATCTCTCAGAACTGAGATGTGGAGAGACGTTCTTTCATCTTGCTCAAAGGAACGGGTTGCAAGAGGAAATTTTTCTCTGGTTTCTCAGCCTGTTTCCTAGTGCCAGTTTGAACTTCCTGCACTTTTCACTGGAAAGCCGAGTTGGAGCTATTTCCTCCCCATATTTATATGAAGTTTAGATTGCAACTGGAAAGAATCTTTGTGTTCTAAACAAGCTTCGTTTAAGAAGGATTTCACACACTTATCTTTCTCAGATCTGAGCATGTGAAGGGACGTTTGTTCATCTAGCACAATGGGAAAGCACTGCAGGAGAAGCTTTTACTCTCAAATCTGAGTCTGTTTCCTAGTTCCGGCTTGAAGTTCCTGCAGTTTTCACAGTAAATCTGAGTTGGAACTAACACCCCATATATATTTATGAAATATGGTTTGCAACTGAATAGAATCTTTGTTTTCTTAACAAGCTAGTTGAAGGACGGCTTTCACACACAATTATCTCTCAGAACGGAGCATGTGGATTGACGATCGTTCAACTCGCACAAAGGAAACGAGTTGCAGGAGAAACTATTAAAGTCGTTTCACAGCCTGTTTACAATTGATGATGGAGGTTTCTGCAATATTCAATCAAAAATGGATTTGGAACATGTAACTTTCAATATATATGTATGGAGTGCAGTTTGCAACTGAAAAAAACCTTTGTGTTGCGAACAAGATAGGTGAAGGGCGGCTATAACACACGAATGTCTCTCAGAACTGTGCATGTGGAGAGACATTTGTTCATCTAGCACAATGAGAAAGGGCTGCAGAAAAATGTATTACTCCCGTTTCTCAGTCTGTTCCCAAGTGCCGGTTTGAAGTTCCTGTAGTTTTCACAATAAATCAGATTTGGTGGTATTACATCCCCATATATATGTCTAGATTGTATTTTGCAACTGAAAAGTAACTTTGTGTTCCACACAAGCTAGGTTAAGGATGGCTTTCACACACAATTGTCTCTCAGAACTAAGCATGTGGAGAGACGTTTGTCCATTTACCACAAAGTGAATGGGCTGCAGGGGAAACTTTTACTCTAGATTCTCAGACTGTTTCCTAGTGTCTGTTTCAAGTTCTTTCAGTTTTCACTGCAAAATCGTTTTTGGGTGTTTACATCCCCATATATAATAATGGTGTGTAGTTTGCAACTGAAAAGAAACTTTGGGTTCCTCAAAAGATATTTGAATATGGCTTACACACACACACTTATGTCTCAGATCTGAGCATGTGGAGAGACATTCGTTCATATAGCCCAAAATGAACAGATTGCTGGAGAAAATATACTCTGCTTTCTCAGCCTGTTTCCTAGTGCAGGTGCATATTCTTGCAGTTTTCACTGTAAAAACGAATTTGAGCTTGTAACTTCCAATATATATGTATATAGTGAAGTTTGCAAGTGTAAAGAAACTTTGTGTTCCCAAAAAGCTAGGTGAAGGACGGCTTTTTCTCACAAATATCTCCCAGAATTGTGCATGTTTAGAGACGTTAGTTTATCCAGCACAAATGAAGGGGCTGCAAGGAAAAATTTAATTGTGTTTTATCAGAATGTTTCCTTGTTTGGGTTTGAATTTCCTGCAGTTTCCACTATAAAACCGAGTTGGATCTAGTACCTTCCTGTATATATGTATGGAGTGCAGTTTGCAACTGAAAAAAACTTTGTATTGTGAACAAGTTAGGTGAAATACGACTTTCACACACAATTATCTCTCATAGCTTAGCATGTGGAGAGACATTTGTTCATCTAGCACAAAGAGAAAGGGCTGCAGAAAAAGCTATTTCACCCATTTCTCAGTCTTTTCCAAGTGCCGGGTTGATGTTCTTATAGTTTTCACAGTAACACTGAGTTGGAGTTATTACATCCCCATATATATGTCTAGAGTGTAGTTTGCAACTGAAAAGAATCTTTGTGTTCCCAATAAGCTAGGTGAAGGACGTCTTTCACACACAATTATCTCTCAGAACTGAGCATTTTGAGAGACGTTTGTTCATCTAGCACAATGAGAATGGCTGCAGAAGAAGATTTTACTCCCGTTTCTCAGTCTGTTTCCAAGTGCCAGTATGATGTTCCAGTAGTTTTCACAGTAAAACTGAGTTGGAAGTATTACCTCCCCATACATAAGTCTAGAGTGTAGTTTTCAACTGAAAAGAAACTTTGTGTTCCCAACAAGCTAGATGAAAGACAGCTTTCAAACAAAGATTTCTCTCAGAACTGAGCAAGTGGTGAGAAGTTCGTTCATCTAGCAGAAAAGCAACGGGTTGCATGGGAAACCTAAATTCTGGTTTCTCAGATTGTTTCCTACTTCGGGTTTGATGTTCCTGCAGTTTCCACTGTAAAAACGAGTTTGAGCTTGTACCTCCCCATATAAATTTATGGAGAGTATTTTGAAACTTAAAAGGAACTTTGTTTTCCCAACATGCTACGTGGAGGACAACTTTCACACACACTTATCCCTCACAACTGAGAATGTGGAGAGACGTTTCTTCATCTACCACAAAGGCAATTGGCTGCAGGAGAACCTTTTACTCTGGATTCTCAGTCTGTTTCCTAGTGTCGGTTTCACGTTCATGCTGTTTTATCTGTAAAATAGTTTTGGAGCGTGTACATCCCCATATATTAGAATGGAGTGTATTTTGCAACTGAAAATAAACTTTGGGTTCCTAACAAGCTATGTGAAGTATGGCTTTCACACACACTTATCATTCAGAAATGAGCATGTAGAGAGACATTTGTTAATCAAGCACAAAGGAACAATATGCAGGAGAAGATTTATTCCGGTTTCTGAATATGTTTCCTAGTGCCGGTTTGAAGTTCCTATAGTTTTCACAGTAAAATCGTGTTGGAGCTTTTACCTCTCCATATATATGTATAGATTGTAGTTGGCTACTGAAAAGAATCTTTGGGTTCCAAACAAGATACGTGTAAGGCGGATTTCACACACACGTATATCTCAGAACTGAGCAAGTGGAGAGACGTTCGTTCATCTAGCCCAAAATGAACGAGTTGCTGGAGAATGTATACTCTGCTTTCTCAGCCTGTTTCCTAGTGCAGGTGCATATTCTTGAAATATTCACTGTAACAACGAGTTTGAGCTTGTAACTACCAATATATATGTATGTATTGAAGTTGGCAAGTGTAAAGAAACTTTGTTTTCACATAAAGCTAGGTGAAGGACGGATTTCACTCACAAATATCTCCCAGAAATGAGCATGTTTAGAGACGATAGTTTATCTAGCACAAAGAGAATGGGCTGTAGGAGAAACCTTTGCTCTGGATTCTCAGACTATTTCCTAGTTTCTGTTTGAAGTTCCTACAGTTTTCACTGTACAAACGTGTTCGAGCTTGTACCACCCCAAATGTATGTATGGAGTGTAATTTACAACTGAAAATAAACCTTGTGTTCCTAACAAACTATTTGAAGGACGGCTTTCACACACACTTATCTCTCAGAACTGAGATGTGGAGAGACGTTCTTTCATCTTGCTCAAAGGAACGGGTTGCAAGAGGAAATTTTTCTCTGGTTTCTCAGCCTGTTTCCTAGTGCCAGTTTGAACTTCCTGCACTTTTCACTGGAAAGCCGAGTTGGAGCTATTTCCTCCCCATATTTATATGAAGTTTAGATTGCAACTGGAAAGAATCTTTGTGTTCTAAACAAGCTTCGTTTAAGAAGGATTTCACACACTTATCTTTCTCAGATCTGAGCATGTGAAGGGACGTTTGTTCATCTAGCACAATGGGAAAGCACTGCAGGAGAAGCTTTTACTCTCAAATCTGAGTCTGTTTCCTAGTTCCGGCTTGAAGTTCCTGCAGTTTTCACAGTAAATCTGAGTTGGAACTAACACCCCATATATATTTATGAAATATGGTTTGCAACTGAATAGAATCTTTGTTTTCTTAACAAGCTAGTTGAAGGACGGCTTTCACACACAATTATCTCTCAGAACGGAGCATGTGGATTGACGATCGTTCAACTCGCACAAAGGAAACGAGTTGCAGGAGAAACTATTAAAGTCGTTTCACAGCCTGTTTACAATTGATGATGGAGGTTTCTGCAATATTCAATCAAAAATGGATTTGGAACATGTAACTTTCAATATATATGTATGGAGTGCAGTTTGCAACTGAAAAAAACCTTTGTGTTGCGAACAAGATAGGTGAAGGGCGGCTATAACACACGAATGTCTCTCAGAACTGTGCATGTGGAGAGACATTTGTTCATCTAGCACAATGAGAAAGGGCTGCAGAAAAATGTATTACTCCCGTTTCTCAGTCTGTTCCCAAGTGCCGGTTTGAAGTTCCTGTAGTTTTCACAATAAATCAGATTTGGTGGTATTACATCCCCATATATATGTCTAGATTGTATTTTGCAACTGAAAAGTAACTTTGTGTTCCACACAAGCTAGGTTAAGGATGGCTTTCACACACAATTGTCTCTCAGAACTAAGCATGTGGAGAGACGTTTGTCCATTTACCACAAAGTGAATGGGCTGCAGGGGAAACTTTTACTCTAGATTCTCAGACTGTTTCCTAGTGTCTGTTTCAAGTTCTTTCAGTTTTCACTGCAAAATCGTTTTTGGGTGTTTACATCCCCATATATAATAATGGTGTGTAGTTTGCAACTGAAAAGAAACTTTGGGTTCCTCAAAAGATATTTGAATATGGCTTACACACACACACTTATGTCTCAGATCTGAGCATGTGGAGAGACATTCGTTCATATAGCCCAAAATGAACAGATTGCTGGAGAAAATATACTCTGCTTTCTCAGCCTGTTTCCTAGTGCAGGTGCATATTCTTGCAGTTTTCACTGTAAAAACGAATTTGAGCTTGTAACTTCCAATATATATGTATATAGTGAAGTTTGCAAGTGTAAAGAAACTTTGTGTTCCCAAAAAGCTAGGTGAAGGACGGCTTTTTCTCACAAATATCTCCCAGAATTGTGCATGTTTAGAGACGTTAGTTTATCCAGCACAAATGAAGGGGCTGCAAGGAAAAATTTAATTGTGTTTTATCAGAATGTTTCCTTGTTTGGGTTTGAATTTCCTGCAGTTTCCACTATAAAACCGAGTTGGATCTAGTACCTTCCTGTATATATGTATGGAGTGCAGTTTGCAACTGAAAAAAACTTTGTATTGTGAACAAGTTAGGTGAAATACGACTTTCACACACAATTATCTCTCATAGCTTAGCATGTGGAGAGACATTTGTTCATCTAGCACAAAGAGAAAGGGCTGCAGAAAAAGCTATTTCACCCATTTCTCAGTCTTTTCCAAGTGCCGGGTTGATGTTCTTATAGTTTTCACAGTAACACTGAGTTGGAGTTATTACATCCCCATATATATGTCTAGAGTGTAGTTTGCAACTGAAAAGAATCTTTGTGTTCCCAATAAGCTAGGTGAAGGACGTCTTTCACACACAATTATCTCTCAGAACTGAGCATTTTGAGAGACGTTTGTTCATCTAGCACAATGAGAATGGCTGCAGAAGAAGATTTTACTCCCGTTTCTCAGTCTGTTTCCAAGTGCCGGTATGATGTTCCAGTAGTTTTCACAGTAAAACTGAGTTGGAAGTATTACCTCCCCATACATAAGTCTAGAGTGTAGTTTTCAACTGAAAAGAAACTTTGTGTTCCCAACAAGCTAGATGAAAGACAGCTTTCAAACAAAGATTTCTCTCAGAACTGAGCAAGTGGTGAGAAGTTCGTTCATCTAGCAGAAAAGCAACGGGTTGCATGGGAAACCTAAATTCTGGTTTCTCAGATTGTTTCCTACTTCGGGTTTGATGTTCCTGCAGTTTCCACTGTAAAAACGAGTTTGAGCTTGTACCTCCCCATATAAATTTATGGAGAGTATTTTGAAACTTAAAAGGAACTTTGTTTTCCCAACATGCTACGTGGAGGACAACTTTCACACACACTTATCCCTCACAACTGAGAATGTGGAGAGACGTTTCTTCATCTACCACAAAGGCAATTGGCTGCAGGAGAACCTTTTACTCTGGATTCTCAGTCTGTTTCCTAGTGTCGGTTTCACGTTCATGCTGTTTTATCTGTAAAATAGTTTTGGAGCGTGTACATCCCCATATATTAGAATGGAGTGTATTTTGCAACTGAAAATAAACTTTGGGTTCCTAACAAGCTATGTGAAGTATGGCTTTCACACACACTTATCATTCAGAAATGAGCATGTAGAGAGACATTTGTTAATCAAGCACAAAGGAACAATATGCAGGAGAAGATTTATTCCGGTTTCTGAATATGTTTCCTAGTGCCGGTTTGAAGTTCCTATAGTTTTCACAGTAAAATCGTGTTGGAGCTTTTACCTCTCCATATATATGTATAGATTGTAGTTGGCTACTGAAAAGAATCTTTGGGTTCCAAACAAGATACGTGTAAGGCGGATTTCACACACACGTATATCTCAGAACTGAGCAAGTGGAGAGACGTTCGTTCATCTAGCCCAAAATGAACGAGTTGCTGGAGAATGTATACTCTGCTTTCTCAGCCTGTTTCCTAGTGCAGGTGCATATTCTTGAAATATTCACTGTAACAACGAGTTTGAGCTTGTAACTACCAATATATATGTATGTATTGAAGTTGGCAAGTGTAAAGAAACTTTGTTTTCACATAAAGCTAGGTGAAGGACGGATTTCACTCACAAATAACTCCCAGAATTGAGCATGATTAGAGACGTTAGTTTATCTAGCACAAAACTAACGGGTTGCATGGGAAACATTCATTCTGATTTCACAGACTGTTTCCTTGTTCGGGTTTGAAGTTCCTGCAATTTCAACTGTAAAACCGAGTTGGTGCTACTAATTATCATATATAATTTTGGAGTGTAGTTTGCAACTGAAAAGTAACAATGTGTTCCCAACAAGCTTGGTGAAGGACGATATCACACACACATAACTCTCAGAAATAACCATGTGGAGAGACGTTCGTTCATCTACCAAATAGGGAATGGGTTGCATGGGAATCTTTAATTCTGGATTCTCAGACTGTTTCCTCGTTTGGGATTGAATTTCCTGCAGTTTGCACTGTAAAACCGTGTTTGAGCTTGTACTTCCCTATATAAATGTATGGAGTATATTTTGATAGTGAAAAGAAACTTTGTATTCCCAACATGCTAGTTGAAGGAAGGCTTTCAAACACACTTATCCCTCACAACTGTGCATGTGGAGAGACTTTTGTTCATCTAGCAGCAAATGAATGGGTTGCAGGAGAAAATTTACTCTGCTTTCTCAGCCCAATTCCTACTGCCGGTTGGATGTCTTGCAATTTTCACTGTAACACCGACTTTGAGCTTGTATCTCCCATTATATATGTATGTAGTGAAGTTTGAAACTGAAAACAAACTTTGTGTTCCCAGATTGCTAGTTGAAGGACGACTTTAACTCACAAATATCTCCCAGAAATGAGCATGTTTAGAGACGATAGTTTATCTAGCACAAAGAGAATGGGCTGTAGGAGAAACCTTTGCTCTGGATTCTCAGACTATTTCCTAGTTTCTGTTTGAAGTTCCTACAGTTTTCACTGTACAAACGTGTTCGAGCTTGTACCACCCCAAATGTATGTATGGAGTGTAATTTACAACTGAAAATAAACCTTGTGTTCCTAACAAACTATTTGAAGGACGGCTTTCACACACACTTATCTCTCAGAACTGAGATGTGGAGAGACGTTCTTTCATCTTGCTCAAAGGAACGGGTTGCAAGAGGAAATTTTTCTCTGGTTTCTCAGCCTGTTTCCTAGTGCCAGTTTGAACTTCCTGCACTTTTCACTGGAAAGCCGAGTTGGAGCTATTTCCTCCCCATATTTATATGAAGTTTAGATTGCAACTGGAAAGAATCTTTGTGTTCTAAACAAGCTTCGTTTAAGAAGGATTTCACACACTTATCTTTCTCAGATCTGAGCATGTGAAGGGACGTTTGTTCATCTAGCACAATGGGAAAGCACTGCAGGAGAAGCTTTTACTCTCAAATCTGAGTCTGTTTCCTAGTTCCGGCTTGAAGTTCCTGCAGTTTTCACAGTAAATCTGAGTTGGAACGAACACCCCATATATATTTATGAAGTGTGGTTTGCAACTGAAAAGTATCTTTGTGTTCCCAACAAGGTAGTTGAAGGACGGCTTTCACACACAATTATCTCTCATCACGGAGCATGTGGATTGACGATCGTTGAACTCGCACAAAGGGAACGAGTTGCAGGAGAAACTATTACAGTCGTTTCACAGCCTGTTTACTATTGATGATGGAGGTTCCTGCAATATTCAATCAAAAATGGATTTGGAACTTGTAACTTTCAATATATATGTATGGAGTGCAGTTTGCAACTGAAAAAAACCTTTGTGTTCCGAACAAGATAGGTGAAGGGCGGCTATAACACACGAATATCTCTCAGAACTGTGCATGTGGAGAGACATTTGTTCATCTAGCACAAAGAGAAAGGTCTGCAGAAAAAGCTATTTCACCCATTTCTCAGTCTTTTCCAAGTGCCGGGTTGATGTTCTTATAGTTTTCACAGTAAAACCGAGTTGGAGTTATTACATCCCCATATATATGTCTAGAGTGTAGTTTGCAACTGAAAAGAATCTTCGTGTTCCCAATTAGCTAGGTGAAGGACGTCTTTCACACACAATTATCTCTCAGAACTGAGCATTTTGAGACACGTTTGTTCATCTAGCACAATGAGAATGGCTGCAGAAGAAGATTTTACTCCCGTTTCTCAGTCTGTTTCCAAGTGCCGGTATGAAGTTCCAGTAGTTTTCACAGTAAAACCGAGTTGGAAGTATAACCTCCCCATACATAAGTCTAGAGTGTAGTTTGCAACTGAAAAGAAACTTTGTGTTCCCAACAAGCTAGATGAAAGACAGCTTTCAAACAAAGATTTCTCTCAGAACTGAGCAAGTGGTGAGAAGTTCGTTCATCTAGCAGAAAAGCAATGGGTTTCATGGGAAACCTAAATTCAGGTTTCTCAGATTGTTTCCTTCTTCGGGTTTGATGTTCCTGCTGTTTCCACTGTAAAACCAAGTTTGAGCTTGAACCTCCCCATAATTTTTTGGAGAGAATTTTGAAACTTAAAAGGAACTTGTTTTTCCCAACATGCTACGTGGAGGACAACTTTCACACCCACTTATCCCTCACAACTGAGCCTGTGGAGAGACGTTTCTTCATCTACCACAAAGGCAATTGGCTGCAGGAGAAACTTTTACTCTGGCTTCTCAGTCTGTTTCCTAGTGTCGGTTTCACGTTCATGCTGTTTTATCTGTAAAATAGTTTTGGAGCGTGTACATCCCCATATATTAGAATGGAGTGTATTTTGCAACTGAAAATAAACTTTGGGTTCCTAACGAGCTATGTGAAATATGGCTTTCACACACAATAATCATTCAGAAATGAGCATGTAGAGAGACATTTGTTAATCAAGCACAAAGGAACAATTTGCAGGAGAAGATTTATTCCGGTTTCTGTGTATGTTTCCTAGTGCCGGTTTGAAGTTCCTATAGTTTTCACAGTAAAATCGAGTTGGAGCTCTTCCAATTCATATATATGTATAGATTGTAGTTTGCAACTGAAAAGAAATTTTGTGTTACCAAACAGCTAGTTGAAGTTCGGCATTCACACACAGTTTTCTCTCAGAACTGAGCAAGTGGACAGACAATTGTTCATCTAGCACAAAAGGAACGGGTTGCATGGGAATCTTTAATTCTGGATTCTCAGACTGTTTCTTCGTTTGGGTTTGAAGTTCCTGCAGTTTTCACAGTAAAACTGAGTTTGAGCTTGTACAACCCTATATAAATGTATGCAGTATAGTTTGAAACTGAAAAGAACTTTGTGTTCCCAACATGCTAGTTGATGGAAAGCTTTCACACACACTTATTCCTCACAAATGAGCATGTGGAGAGACTTTGTTCATCTAGATCAAAATGAATTGTTTGCAGGAGAAAATTTACTCTGCTTTCTAAGCCCATTTCCTACTGCCGGTTGGATGTCTTGCAATTTTCACTGTAACACCGAGTTTGAGCTTCTACCTACCATTATATATGTATGTAGTGAAGCTTAAAATTGAAAACTAACTTTGTGTTCCCAGATAGCTAGTTAAAGGACGGCTTTAACTCACAAATATCTCCCAGAAATGAGCATGTTTAGAGACGTTAATTCATCTAGCACAATGAGAATGGGCTGTAGGAAAAACCTTTACTCTGGATTCTCAGACTATTTCTTAGTTTCGGTTTGAAGTTCCTACAATTTTCACTGTACAAAATTTTTCGAGCTTGTACCAACCCAATTGTATGTATGGAGTGTAATTTACAACTGAAAATAAACTTTGTGTTTCTAACAAACTATTTGAAGGACGGCTTTCACACACACTTACCTCTCAAAACTGAAATGTGGAGATAAGTTCTTCATCTAGCGCAAAGTGAAGGAGTTGCAAGATAAAATTTTACTCTGGTTTCTCAGCATGTTTCTTAGTGCCCGTTTGAAGTTCCTGCAGTTTTCACGTGAAAGCCGAGTTGCAGCTAATTCCTCCCCATATTTGTATGAAGTTTAGATTGCAACAGGAAAGAATCTTTGTGTTCTAAACAAGCTATGTTTTAGATGGCTTTCACACACATATATTTCTCAGATCTGAGCATGTGGAGGGACGTTTTTTCATCTAGCACAATGGGAAAGGACTGCAGGAGAAGCTTTTACTCTCATTTCTGAGTCTGTTTCCTAGTTCTGGCTTGAAGTTCCTGCAGTTTTCACAGTAAATCCGAGTTGGAAATAGCACCCCATATATATTTATGGTGTGTGGTTTGCAACTGAATAGAATCTTTGTGTTCTCACAAGCTAGTTTAAGGACGGCTTTCACACACAATTATATCTCAGAATGGAGCATGTGGATTGACGATCGTTTAAGTCGCACAAAGGGAAAGATTTGCAGGGAAACTCTTACAGTCGTTTCTCAGCCTGTTTAAAATTGACAATGGAGGTTCCTACATTATTCACTCAAAAACGGATTTGGAACTTGTAACTTCCAATATATATGTATGGAGTGCAGTTGGCAACTGAAAAAAAACTTTGTGTTCCGAACAAGATAGGTGAAGGGCGGCTATAACACACAATTGTCTCTCAGAACTGAGCATGTGGAGAGACATTTGTTCTTCTAGCACAATGAGAAAGGCTGCAGAAAAAGTTATTACTCCCGTTTCTCAGTCTGTTTTCAAGTCCCGGTTTGAAGTTCCTGTAGTTTTCACAATAAAACAGATTTGGAGGAATTACATCCCCATATATATGTCTAGAGTGAGGTTACCAACTGAAAAGTAACTTTGTGTTCCACACAAACTAGGTTAAGAATGGCTTTCACACACAATTTCCTCTCAGAACTAAGCATGTGGAGAGACGATTGTCCATTTACCACAAATGGAATGGGCTGCAGGAGAAACTTTTACTCTAGATTCTCAGACTGTTTCCTAGTGTCTGTTTCAAGTTCTTTCATTTTTCACAGCAAAATCATTTTGGGGTGTTTACAATCCCATATATAATAATGGTGTGTAGTTTGCAACTGAAAAGAAATTTTGTGTTCCTCAAAAGCTATTTGAAAGACGACTTACACACACACACTTATGTCTCATATCTGAGCATGTGGAGAGACATTCGTTCATCTAGCCCTAAATGAACGGGTTGCTGGAGAAATTATACTCTGCTTTCTCAGCCTGTTTCCTAATGCAGGTGCATAATCTTGCAGTTTTCACTGTAACAACGAATTTGAGCTTGTAACTTCCAATATATATGTATATAGTGAAGTTTGCAAGTGTAAAGAAACTTTGTGTTCCCAAAAAGCTAGGTGAAGGACGGCTTTCACTCACAAATATCTCCCAGAAATGTGCATGTTTAGAGACGTTAGTTTATCCAGCACAAAGGGAAGGGACTGCAAGGGAAACTTTAATTGTGGTTTATCAGAATGTTTCCTTGTTTGGGTTTGAAGTTCCTGCAGTTTCCACTATAAAAACGAGTTGGAGCTTGTACCTTCCAGTATATATGTATGGAGTGCAGTTTGCAACTGAAAAGAAACTTTGTGTTCTGTACAAGATAGGTGAAGTACGTCTTTCACACACAATTATCTCTCAGAACTGAGCATTTTGAGAGACGTTTGTTCAGCTAGCACAATGAGAATGTCTGCAGAAGAAGATTTTACTCCCGTTTCTCAGTCTGTTTCAAAGTGCTGATTTGAAGTTCCAGTAGTTTTCACAGTAAAACCGAGTTGGAAGAATTACCTCCCCATACATAAGTCTAGAGTGTAGTTTGCAACTGAAAAGAACCTTTGTGTTCCCAACAAGCTAGATGAAGGACAGCTTTCAAACAAAGATTTCTCTCAGAACTGAGCAAGTGGTGAGAAGTTCGTTCATCTAGCAGAAAAGCAACGGGTTGCATGGGAAACCTTAATTCTGGTTTCTCAGATTGTTTCCATGTTCGGGTTTGATGTTCCTGCTGTTTCCACTGTAAAACCGAGTTTGAGCTTGTACCTCCCCATATAAATTTATGGAGAGTATTTTGAAACTTAAAAGGAACTTTGTTTTCCCAACATGCTACATGGAGGACAACTTTCACACACACTTATCCCTCAAAACTGAGCCTGTGGAGAGACGTTTCTTCATCTAACACAAAGGCAATTGGCTGCAGAGAAGCTTTTACCCTGGATTCTCAGTCTGTTTCCTAGTGTCGGGTTCACGTTCATGCTGTTTTATCTGTAAAATAGTTTTGGAGCGTGTACATCCCCATATATTAGAATGGAGTGTATTTTGCAACTGAAAATAAACTTTGGGTTCCTAACAAGCTATGTGAAATATGGCTTTCACACACACTTATCATTCAGAAATGAGCATGTAGAGAGACATTTATTAATCTAGCACAAAGGGAAAAATTTGCAGGACAAGCTTTTATTCCGGTTTCTGAGTATGTTTCCTAGTGCCGGTTTGAAGTTCCTATAGTTTTCACAGTAAAATCGAGTTGGAGCTTTTACGTCTCCATATATATGTATAGATTGTAGTTTGCAACTGAAAAGAAACTTTGTGTTCCCAAACAGCTAGGTGAAGTTCGGCTTTCACACACAGTTTTCTCTCAGAACTGAGCAAGTGGAGAGACGATTTTTCTTCTAGCACAAAAGGAACGGGTTGCATGGGAATCTTTAATTCTGGATTCTCAGACTGTTTCCTCGTTTGGGTTTGAATTCCTGCAGTTTTCACTGTAAAACCGAGTTTGAGCTTGTACCTCCCTATATAAATGTATGGAATATAGTTTGAAACTGAAAAGAAACTTTGTGTTCCCAACATGCTAGTTGAAGGAAGGCTTTCACACACAATTATCCCTCACAACTGAGCATTTGGAGAGACTTTTGTTCATCTAGCACAAAATGAATGGGTTGCAGGAGAAAATTTACTCTGCTTTCTCAGCCCATTTCCTACTGCCGGTTGGATGTCTTGCAATTTTCACTGTAACACCGAGTTTGAGCTTGTACCTCCCATTATATATGTATGTAGTGAAGTTTAAAACTGAAAACAATCTCTGTGTTCCCAGATAGCTAGTTGAAGGACGGCTTTAACTCACAAATATCTCTAAGAAATTAGCATGTTTAGAGACGTTAGTTCATCTAGCACAAAGAGAATGGGCTGTAGGAGAAACCTTTACTCTGGATTCTCAGACTATTTCCTAGTTTCGGATTGAAGTTCCTACAGTTTTCACTGTACAAACGTGTTCGAGCTTGTACCACCCCAAATGTATGTATGGAGTGTAATTTACAACTGAAAATAAATTTTGTGTTCCTAACAAACTATTTGAAGGACGGCTTTCACACACACTTACCTCTTAAAACTGAAATGTGGAGAGACGTTCCTTCATCTAGCGCAAAGTGAAGGAGTTGCAAGATAAAATTTTACTCTGGTTTCTCAGCATGTTTCCTAGTGCCCGTTTGAAGTTCCTGCAGTTTTCCCGGGAAAGCCGATTTGGAGCTAGTTCCTCCCCATATTTGTATGAAGTTGAGATTGCAACTGGAAAGAATCTTTGTGTTCTAAACCAGCTATGTGTAAGATGGCTTTCACACACATATATTTCTCAGATCTGAGCATGTGGAGGGACGTTTTTTCATCTAGCACAATGGGAAAGGACTGCAGGAGAAGCTTTTACTCTCATTTCTGAGTCTGTTTCCTAGTTCTGGCTTGAAGTTCCTGCAGTTTTCACAGTAAATCCGAGTTGGAACTAACACCCCATATATATTTATGGAGTGTGGTTTGCAACTGAATAGAATCTTTGTGTTCCCAACAAGCTAGTTAAAGGACAGCTTTCACACACAATTATCTCTCAGAACGGAGCATGTGGATTGACGATCGTTTAACTCGCACAAAGGGAACGAGTTGCAGGGAAACTCTTACAGTCGTTTCTCAGCCTGTTTAATATTGACAATGGAGGTTCCTGCATTATTCACTCAAAAACGGATTTGGAACTTGAAACTTCCAATATATACGTATGGAGTGCAGTTGGCAACTGAAAAAAAACTTTGTGTTCCGAACAAGATAGGTTAAGTGCGGCTATAACACACAATAGTCTCTCAGAAATGAGCATGTGGAAAGACATTTGTTCATCTAGCACAATGAGAAAGGGCTGCAGAAAAAGTTATTACTCCCGTTTCTCAGTCTGTTTCCAAGTGCCGGTTTGAAGCTCCTGTAGTTTTCACAATAAAACAGAGTTGGAGGTATTACATCTCCATATATATGTCTAGAGTGTAGTTACCAACTGAAAATTAACTTTGTGTTCCACACAAGCTAGGTTAAGGATGGCTTTCACACACAATTTTCTCTCAGAACTAAGCATGTGGAGAGACGATTGTCCATTTACCACAAATGGAATGGGCTTCAGGAGAAACTTTTACTCTAGATTCTCAGACTGTTTCCTAGTGTCTGTTTCAAGTTCTTTCAGTTTTCACTGCAAAATCATTTTGGGGTGTTTACATCCCCCTATATAATAATGGTGTGTAGTTTGCAACTGAAAAGAAACTTTGGGTTCCTCAAAAGCTATTTGAAAGACGACTTACACACACACACTTATGTCTCATATCTGAGCATGTGGAGAGACATTCGTTCATCTAGCCCTAAATGAACGGGTTGCTGGAGAAAGTATACTCTGCTTTCTCAGCCTGTTTCCTAATGCAGGTGCATAATCTTGCAGTTTTCACTGTAACAAAGAATTTGAGCTTGTAACTTCCAATATATATGTATATAGTGAAGTTTGCAAGTGTAAAGAAACTTTGTGTTCCCAAAAAGCTAGGTGAAGGACGGCTTTCACTCACAAATATCTCCCAGAAATGTGCATGTTTAGAGACGTTAGTTTATCCAGCACAAAGGGAAGGGACTGCAAGGGAAACTTTAATTGTGGTTTATCAGAATGTTTCCTTGTTTGGGTTTGAAGTTCCTGCAGTTTCCACTATAAAACCGAGTTGGAGCTTGTACCTTCCAGTATATATGTATGGAGTGCAGTTTGCAACTGAAAAGAAACTTTGTGTTCTGAACAAGATAGGTGAAGTACGTCTTTCACACACAATTATCTCTCAGAACTGAGCATTTTGAGAGACGTTTGTTCAGCTAGCACAATGAGAATGTCTGCAGAAGAAGATTTTACTCCCGTTTCTCAGTCTGTTTCCAAGTGCCGATTTGAAGTTCCAGTAGTTTTCACAGTAAAACTGAGTTGGAAGTATTACCTCCCCATACATAAGTCTAGAGTGTAGTTTGCAACTGAAAAGAACCTTTGTGTTCCCAACAAGCTAGATGAAGGACAGCTTTCAAACAAAGATTTCTCTCAGAACTGAGCAAGTGGTGAGAAGTTCGTTCATCTAGCAGAAAAGCAACGGGTTGCATGGGAAACCTTAATTCTGGTTTCTCAGATTGTTTCCTTGTTCGGGTTTGATGTTCCTGCTGTTTCCACTGTAAAACCGAGTTTGAGCTTGTACCTCCCCATATAAATTTATGGAGAGTATTTTGAAACTTAAAAGGAACTTTGTTTTCCCAACATGCTACATGGAGGACAACTTTCACACACACTTATCCCTCAAAACTGAGCCTGTGGAGAGACGTTTCTTCATCTACCACCAAGGCAATTGGCTGCAGAGAACCTTTTACCCTGGATTCTCAGTCTGTTTCCTAGAGTCGGGTTCATGTTCATGCTGTTTTATCTGTAAAATAGTTTTGGAGCGTGTAGATCCACATATATAAGAATGGAGTGAATTTTGCAACTGAAAATAAACTTTGGGTTCCTAACAAGCTATGTGAAGTATGGCTTTCACACACACTTATCATTCAGAAATGAGCATGTAGAGAGACATTTATTAATCTAGCACAAAGGGAAAAATTTGCAGGACAAGCTTTTATTCCAGTTTCTGAGTATGTTTCCTAGTGCCGGTTTGAAGTTCCTATAGTTTTCACAGTAAAATCGAGTTGGAGCTTTTACGTCTCCATATATATGTATAGATTGTAGTTTGCAACTGAAAAGAAACTTTGTGTTCCCAAACAGCTAGGTGAAGTTCGGCTTTCACACACAGTTTTCTCTCAGAACTGAGCAAGTGGAGAGACGATTTTTCTTCTAGCACAAAAGGAACGGGTTGCATGGGAATCTTTAATTCTGGATTCTCAGACTGTTTCCTCGTTTGGGTTTGAATTCCTGCAGTTTTCACTGTAAAACCGAGTTTGAGCTTGTACCTCCCTATATAAATGTATGGAGTATAGTTTGAAACTGAAAAGAAACTTTGTGTTCCCAACATGCTAGTTGAAGGAAGGCTTTCACACACAATTATCCCTCACAACTGAGCATTTGGAGAGACTTTTGTTCATCTAGCACAAAATGAATGGGTTGCAGGAGAAAATTTACTCTGCTTTCTCAGCCCATTTCCTACTGCCGGTTGGATGTCTTGCAATTTTCACTGTAACACCGAGTTTGAGCTTGTACCTCCCATTATATATGTATGTAGTGAAGTTTAAAACTGAAAACAATCTCTGTGTTCCCAGATAGCTAGTTGAAGGACGGCTTTAACTCACAAATATCTCTAAGAAATTAGCATGTTTAGAGACGTTAGTTCATCTAGCACAAAGAGAATGGGCTGTAGGAGAAACCTTTACTCTGGATTCTCAGACTATTTCCTAGTTTCGGATTGAAGTTCCTACAGTTTTCACTGTACAAACGTGTTCGAGCTTGTACCACCCCAAATGTATGTATGGAGTGTAATTTACAACTGAAAATAAATTTTGTGTTCCTAACAAACTATTTGAAGGACGGCTTTCACACACACTTACCTCTTAAAACTGAAATGTGGAGAGACGTTCCTTCATCTAGCGCAAAGTGAAGGAGTTGCAAGATAAAATTTTACTCTGGTTTCTCAGCATGTTTCCTAGTGCCCGTTTGAAGTTCCTGCAGTTTTCCCGGGAAAGCCGATTTGGAGCTAGTTCCTCCCCATATTTGTATGAAGTTGAGATTGCAACTGGAAAGAATCTTTGTGTTCTAAACCAGCTATGTGTAAGATGGCTTTCACACACATATATTTCTCAGACCTGAGCATGTGGAGGGACGTTTTTTCATCTAGCACAATGGGAAAGGACTGCAGGAGAAGCTTTTACTCTCATTTCTGAGTCTGTTTCCTAGTTCTGGCTTGAAGTTCCTGCAGTTTTCACAGTAAATCCGAGTTGGAACTAACACCCCATATATATTTATGGAGTGTGGTTTGCAACTGAATAGAATCTTTGTGTTCCCAACAAGCTAGTTAAAGGACAGCTTTCACACACAATTATCTCTCAGAACGGAGCATGTGGATTGACGATCGTTTAACTCGCACAAAGGGAACGAGTTGCAGGGAAACTCTTACAGTCGTTTCTCAGCCTGTTTAATATTGACAATGGAGGTTCCTGCATTATTCACTCAAAAACGGATTTGGAACTTGTAACTTCCAATATATATGTATGGAGTGCAGTTGGCAACTGAAAAAAAACTTTGTGTTCCGAACAAGATAGGTGAAGGGCGGCTATAACACACAATTGTCTCTCAGAACTGAGCATGTGGAAAGACATTTGTTCATCTAGCACAATGAGAAAGGGCTGCAGAAAAAGTTATTACTCCCGTTTCTCAGTCTGTTTCCAAGTGCCGGTTTGAAGCTCCTGTAGTTTTCACAATAAAACAGAGTTGGAGGTATTACATCTCCATATATATGTCTAGAGTGTAGTTACCAAATGAAAATTAACTTTGTGTTCCACACAAGCTAGGTTAAGGATGGCTTTCACACACAATTTTCTCTCAGAACTAAGCATGTGGAGAGACGATTGTCCATTTACCACAAATGGAATGGGCTGCAGGAGAAACTTTTACTCTAGATTCTCAGACTGTTTCCTAGTGTCTGTTTCAAGTTCTTTCAGTTTTCACTGCAAAATCATTTTGGGGTGTTTACATCCCCCTATATAATAATGGTGTGTAGTTTGCAACTGAAAAGAAACTTTGGGTTCCTCAAAAGCTATTTGAAAGACGACTTACACACACACACTTATGTCTCATATCTGAGCATGTGGAGAGACATTCGTTCATCTAGCCCTAAATGAACGGGTTGCTGGAGAAAGTATACTCTGCTTTCTCAGCCTGTTTCCTAATGCAGGTGCATAATCTTGCAGTTTTCACTGTAACAACGAATTTGAGCTTGTAACTTCCAATATATTTGTATATAGTGAAGTTTGCAAGTGTAAAGAAACTTTGTGTTCCCAAAAAGCTAGGTGAAGGACGGCTTTCACTCACAAATATCTCCCAGAAATGTGCATGTTTAGAGACGTTAGTTTATCCAGCACAAAGGGAAGGGACTGCAAGGGAAACTTTAATTGTGGTTTATCAGAATGTTTCCTTGTTTGGGTTTGAAGTTCCTGCAGTTTCCACTATAAAACCGAGTTGGAGCTTTTACCTTCCAGTATATATTTATGGAGTGCAGTATGCAACTGAAAAAAACTTTGTATTGTGAACAAGTTAGGTGAAATACGGCTTTCACACACAATTATCTCTCAGAGCTTAACATGTGGAGAGACTTTGCTCATCTAGCACAAAGAGAAAGGGCTGCAGAAAAAGCTATTTCACCCATTTCTCAGTCTTTTCCAAGTGCCGGGTTGAAGTTCTTATAGTTTTCACAGTAAAACCGAGTTGGAGTTATTACATCCCCATATATATGTCTAGAGTGTAGTTTGCAACTGAAAAGAATCTTTGTTTTCCCAATAAGCTAGGTGAAGGACGTCTTTCACACACAATTATCTCTCAGAACTGAGCATTTTGAGAGACGTTTGTTCATCTAGCACAATGAGAACGGCTGCAGAAGAAGATTTAACTCCCGTTTCTCAGTCTGTTTCCAAGTGCCGGTATGAAGTTCCAGTAGTTTCACAGTAAAACAGAGTTGGAAGTATTACCTCCCCATACATAAGTCTAGAGTGTAGTTTGCATCTGAAAAGAAACTTTGTGTTCCCAACAAGCTAGATGAAAGACAGCTTTCAAACAAAGATTTCTCTCAGAACTGAGCAAGTGGTGAGAAGTTCGTTCATCTAGCAGAAAAGCAACGGGTTGCATGGGAAACCTAAATTCTGGTTTCTCAGATTGTTTCCTACTTCGGGTTTGATGTTCCTGCAGTTTCCACTGTAAAAACGAGTTTGAGCTTGTACCTCCCCATATAAATTTATGGAGAGTATTTTGAAACTTAAAAGGAACTTTGTTTTCCCAACATGCTACGTGGAGGACAACTTTCACACACAATTATCCCTCACAAGTGAGCCTGTGGAGAGACGTTTCTTCATCTACCACAAAGGCAATTGGCTGCAGGAGAACGTTTTACCCTGGATTCTCAGTCTGTTTCCTAGTGTCGGTTTCACGTTCATGCTGTTTTATCTGTAAAATAGTTTTGGAGCGTGTACATCCCCATATATTAGAATGGAGTGTATTTTGCAACTGAAAATAAACTTTGGGTTCCTAACAAGCTATGTGAAGTATGGCTTTCACACACACTTATCATTCAGAAATGAGCATGTAGAGAGACATTTGTTAATCAAGCACAAAGGAACAATTTGCAGGAGAAGATTTATTCCGGATTCTGTGTATGTTTCCTAGTGCCGGTTTGAAGTTCCTATAGTTTTCACAGTAAAATCGTGTTGGAGCTTTTACCTCTCCATATATATGTATAGATTGTAGTTGGCTACTTAAAATAATCTTTGGGTTCCAAACAAGCTACGTGTAAGGCGGATTTCACAGACACGTATATCTCAGATCTGAGCAAGTGGAGAGACGTTCGTTCATCTAGCCCAAATTGAACGAGTTGCTGGAGAATTTATACTCTGCTTTCTCAGCCTGTTTCCTAGTGCAGGTGCATATTCTTGAAATATTCACTGTAAAAACGAATTTTAGCTTGTAACTACCAATATATATGTATGTAGTGAAGTTGATAAGTGTAAAGAAACTTTGTTTTCCCATAAAGCTAGGTGAAGGATGGCTTTCACTCACAAATAACTCCCAGAATTGAGCATGTTTAGAGACGTTATTTTATCTAGCACAAAATAACGGGTTGCATGGGAAACATTAATTCTCATTTCACAGACTGTTTCCTTGTTCGGGATTGAAGTTCCTGCAGTTTCCACTGTAAAACCGAGTTGGTGCTACTAATTATCGTCTATAATTTTGGAGTGTAGTTTGCAACTGAAAAGTAACAATGTGTTCCCAACAAGCTTGGTGAAGGACGATTTCACACACACATATCTCTCAGAAATAAGCATGTGGAGAGACGTTCGTTCATCTAACACAAAGGGAATGGGCTGCAGGGGAACCTTTTACTCTGGATTCTCAGTCTGTTTCCTAGTGTCGGTTTCACGTTCATGCTGTTTTATCTGTAAAATAGATTTGGAGCGTGTACATCCCCATATAAAAGAATGGAGTGTATTTTGCAACTGAAAATATACTTTGGGTTCCAAACAAGCTATGTGAAATATGGCTTTCACACACATTTATCATTCAGAAATGAGCATGTAGAGAGACATTTGTTAATCTAACACAAAGGGAACAATTTGCAGGAGAAGATTTTACTCCGGTTTCTGAGTATGTTTTCTAGTGCCGGTTTGAACTTCCTATAGTTTTGACAGTAAATCGAGTTGGAGCTTTTACGTCTCCCTATATATGTATAGATTGTAGTTTGCAACTGAAAAGAAACTTTGTGTTCCCAAACAGCTAGGTGAAGTTCGGCTTTCACACACAGTTTTCTCTCAGAACTGAACAAGTGGAGGGACGATTGTTCATCTAGCACAAAAAGAATGGGTTGCATGGGAATCTTTAATTCTGGATTCTCAGACTGTTTCCTCGTTTGGGATTGAATTTCCTGCAGTTTGCTCTGTAAAACCGTGTTTGAGCTTGTACCTCCCTATATAAATGTGTGGAGTATATTTTGATAATGAAAAGAAACTTTGTGTTCCCAACATGCTAGTTGAAGGAAGGCTTTCAAACACACTTATCCCTCACAACTGTGCATGTGGAGAGACTTTTGTTCATCTAGCAGAAAATGAATGTTTTGCAGGAGAAAATTTACTCTGCTTTCTCAGCCCAATTCCTACTGCCGGTTGGATGTCTTGCAATTTTCACTGTAACACCGAGTTTGAGCTTGTACCTCCCATTATATTTGTATGTAGTGAAGTTTGAAACTGAAAACAAACTTTGTGTTCCCAGATAGCTAGTTGAAGGACGGCTTTAACTCACAAATATCTCCCAGAAATGAGCATGTTTAGAGACGATAGTTCATCTAGCAAAAAGGGAATGGGCTGTAGGAGAATCCTTTACTCTGGATTCTCAGACTATTTCCTAGTTTCTGTTTGAAGTTCCTACAGTTTTCACTGTACAAACGTGTTCGAGCTTGTACCACCCCAAATGTATGTATGGAGTGTAAATTACAACTGAAAATAAACCTTGTGTTCCTAACATACTATTTGAAGGACAGCTTTCACACACTCTTACACTCAGAACTGAGATGTGGAGAGACGTTCCTTCATCTAGCTCAAAGGGAACGGGTTGCAAGAGGAAATTTTTCTCTGGTTTCTCAGCCTGTTTCCTATTGCCCGTTTGAACTTCCTGCACTTTTCACTGGAAAGCCGAGTTGGAGCAAGTTCCTTCCCATATTTGTATGAAGTTTAGATTGCAACTGGAAAGAATCTATGTGTTCTAAACAAGCTATGTTTAAGAAGGCTTTCACACACTTATATTTCTCAGATCTGAGCATGTGGAGGGACGTTTGTTCATCTAGCACAATGGGAAAGCACTGCAGGAGAAGCTTTTACTCTCAAATCTGAGTCTGTTTCCTAGTTCCGGCTTGAAGTTCCTGCAGTTTTCACAGTAAATCTGAGTTGGAACTAACACCCCATATATATTTATGAAATATGGTTTGCAACTGAATAGAATCTTTGTTTTCTTAACAAGCTAGTTGAAGGACGGCTTTCACACACAATTATCTCTCAGAACGGAGCATGTGGATTGACGATCGTTCAACTCGCACAAAGGAAACGAGTTGCAGGAGAAACTATTAAAGTCGTTTCACAGCCTGTTTACAATTGATGATGGAGGTTTCTGCAATATTCAATCAAAAATGGATTTGGAACATGTAACTTTCAATATATATGTATGGAGTGCAGTTTGCAACTGAAAAAAACCTTTGTGTTGCGAACAAGATAGGTGAAGGGCGGCTATAACACACGAATGTCTCTCAGAACTGTGCATGTGGAGAGACATTTGTTCATCTAGCACAATGAGAAAGGGCTGCAGAAAAATGTATTACTTCCGTTTCTCAGTCTGTTCCCAAGTGCCGGTTTGAAGTTCCTGTAGTTTTCACAATAAATCAGATTTGGTGGTATTACATCCCCATATATATGTCTAGATTGTATTTTGCAACTGAAAAGTAACTTTGTGTTCCACACAAGCTAGGTTAAGGATGGCTTTCACACACAATTGTCTCTCAGAACTAAGCATGTGGAGAGACGTTTGTCCATTTACCACAAAGTGAATGGGCTGCAGGGGAAACTTTTACTCTAGATTCTCAGACTGTTTCCTAGTGTCTGTTTCAAGTTCTTTCAGTTTTCACTGCAAAATCGTTTTTGGGTGTTTACATCCCCATATATAATAATGGTGTGTAGTTTGCAACTGAAAAGAAACTTTGGGTTCCTCAAAAGATATTTGAATATGGCTTACACACACACACTTATGTCTCAGATCTGAGCATGTGGAGAGACATTCGTTCATATAGCCCAAAATGAACAGATTGCTGGAGAAAATATACTCTGCTTTCTCAGCCTGTTTCCTAGTGCAGGTGCATATTCTTGCAGTTTTCACTGTAAAAACGAATTTGAGCTTGTAACTTCCAATATATATGTATATAGTGAAGTTTGCAAGTGTAAAGAAACTTTGTGTTCCCAAAAAGCTAGGTGAAGGACGGCTTTTTCTCACAAATATCTCCCAGAATTGTGCATGTTTAGAGACGTTAGTTTATCCAGCACAAATGAAGGGGCTGCAAGGAAAAATTTAATTGTGTTTTATCAGAATGTTTCCTTGTTTGGGTTTGAATTTCCTGCAGTTTCCACTATAAAACCGAGTTGGATCTAGTACCTTCCTGTATATATGTATGGAGTGCAGTTTGCAACTGAAAAAAACTTTGTATTGTGAACAAGTTAGGTGAAATACGACTTTCACACACAATTATCTCTCATAGCTTAGCATGTGGAGAGACATTTGTTCATCTAGCACAAAGAGAAAGGGCTGCAGAAAAAGCTATTTCACCCATTTCTCAGTCTTTTCCAAGTGCCGGGTTGATGTTCTTATAGTTTTCACAGTAACACTGAGTTGGAGTTATTACATCCCCATATATATGTCTAGAGTGTAGTTTGCAACTGAAAAGAATCTTTGTGTTCCCAATAAGCTAGGTGAAGGACGTCTTTCACACACAATTATCTCTCAGAACTGAGCATTTTGAGAGACGTTTGTTCATCTAGCACAATGAGAATGGCTGCAGAAGAAGATTTTACTCCCGTTTCTCAGTCTGTTTCCAAGTGCCGGTATGATGTTCCAGTAGTTTTCACAGTAAAACTGAGTTGGAAGTATTACCTCCCCATACATAAGTCTAGAGTGTAGTTTTCAACTGAAAAGAAACTTTGTGTTCCCAACAAGCTAGATGAAAGACAGCTTTCAAACAAAGATTTCTCTCAGAACTGAGCAAGTGGTGAGAAGTTCGTTCATCTAGCAGAAAAGCAACGGGTTGCATGGGAAACCTAAATTCTGGTTTCTCAGATTGTTTCCTACTTCGGGTTTGATGTTCCTGCAGTTTCCACTGTAAAAACGAGTTTGAGCTTGTACCTCCCCATATAAATTTATGGAGAGTATTTTGAAACTTAAAAGGAACTTTGTTTTCCCAACATGCTACGTGGAGGACAACTTTCACACACACTTATCCCTCACAACTGAGAATGTGGAGAGACGTTTCTTCATCTACCACAAAGGCAATTGGCTGCAGGAGAACCTTTTACTCTGGATTCTCAGTCTGTTTCCTAGTGTCGGTTTCACGTTCATGCTGTTTTATCTGTAAAATAGTTTTGGAGCGTGTACATCCCCATATATTAGAATGGAGTGTATTTTGCAACTGAAAATAAACTTTGGGTTCCTAACAAGCTATGTGAAGTATGGCTTTCACACACACTTATCATTCAGAAATGAGCATGTAGAGAGACATTTGTTAATCAAGCACAAAGGAACAATATGCAGGAGAAGATTTATTCCGGTTTCTGAATATGTTTCCTAGTGCCGGTTTGAAGTTCCTATAGTTTTCACAGTAAAATCGTGTTGGAGCTTTTACCTCTCCATATATATGTATAGATTGTAGTTGGCTACTGAAAAGAATCTTTGGGTTCCAAACAAGATACGTGTAAGGCGGATTTCACACACACGTATATCTCAGAACTGAGCAAGTGGAGAGACGTTCGTTCATCTAGCCCAAAATGAACGAGTTGCTGGAGAATGTATACTCTGCTTTCTCAGCCTGTTTCCTAGTGCAGGTGCATATTCTTGAAATATTCACTGTAACAACGAGTTTGAGCTTGTAACTACCAATATATATGTATGTATTGAAGTTGGCAAGTGTAAAGAAACTTTGTTTTCACATAAAGCTAGGTGAAGGACGGATTTCACTCACAAATAACTCCCAGAATTGAGCATGATTAGAGACGTTAGTTTATCTAGCACAAAACTAACGGGTTGCATGGGAAACATTCATTCTGATTTCACAGACTGTTTCCTTGTTCGGGTTTGAAGTTCCTGCAATTTCAACTGTAAAACCGAGTTGGTGCTACTAATTATCATATATAATTTTGGAGTGTAGTTTGCAACTGAAAAGTAACAATGTGTTCCCAACAAGCTTGGTGAAGGACGATATCACACACACATAACTCTCAGAAATAACCATGTGGAGAGACGTTCGTTCATCTACCAAATAGGGAATGGGTTGCATGGGAATCTTTAATTCTGGATTCTCAGACTGTTTCCTCGTTTGGGATTGAATTTCCTGCAGTTTGCACTGTAAAACCGTGTTTGAGCTTGTACTTCCCTATATAAATGTATGGAGTATATTTTGATAGTGAAAAGAAACTTTGTATTCCCAACATGCTAGTTGAAGGAAGGCTTTCAAACACACTTATCCCTCACAACTGTGCATGTGGAGAGACTTTTGTTCATCTAGCAGCAAATGAATGGGTTGCAGGAGAAAATTTACTCTGCTTTCTCAGCCCAATTCCTACTGCCGGTTGGATGTCTTGCAATTTTCACTGTAACACCGACTTTGAGCTTGTATCTCCCATTATATATGTATGTAGTGAAGTTTGAAACTGAAAACAAACTTTGTGTTCCCAGATTGCTAGTTGAAGGACGACTTTAACTCACAAATATCTCCCAGAAATGAGCATGTTTAGAGACGATAGTTTATCTAGCACAAAGAGAATGGGCTGTAGGAGAAACCTTTGCTCTGGATTCTCAGACTATTTCCTAGTTTCTGTTTGAAGTTCCTACAGTTTTCACTGTACAAACGTGTTCGAGCTTGTACCACCCCAAATGTATGTATGGAGTGTAATTTACAACTGAAAATAAACCTTGTGTTCCTAACAAACTATTTGAAGGACGGCTTTCACACACACTTATCTCTCAGAACTGAGATGTGGAGAGACGTTCTTTCATCTTGCTCAAAGGAACGGGTTGCAAGAGGAAATTTTTCTCTGGTTTCTCAGCCTGTTTCCTAGTGCCAGTTTGAACTTCCTGCACTTTTCACTGGAAAGCCGAGTTGGAGCTATTTCCTCCCCATATTTATATGAAGTTTAGATTGCAACTGGAAAGAATCTTTGTGTTCTAAACAAGCTTCGTTTAAGAAGGCTTTCACACACTTATCTTTCTCAGATCTGAGCATGTGAAGGGACGTTTGTTCATCTAGCACAATGGGAAAGCACTGCAGGAGAAGCTTTTACTCTCAAATCTGAGTCTGTTTCCTAGTTCTGGCTTGAAGTTCCTGCAGTTTTCACAGTAAATCTGAGTTGGAACTAACACCCCATATATATTTATGAAATATGGTTTGCAACTGAATAGAATCTTTGTTTTCTTAACAAGCTAGTTGAAGGACGGCTTTCACACACAATTATCTCTCAGAACGGAGCATGTGGATTGACGATCGTTCAACTCGCACAAAGGAAACGAGTTGCAGGAGAAACTATTAAAGTCGTTTCACAGCCTGTTTACAATTGATGATGGAGGTTTCTGCAATATTCAATCAAAAATGGATTTGGAACATGTAACTTTCAATATATATGTATGGAGTGCAGTTTGCAACTGAAAAAAACCTTTGTGTTGCGAACAAGATAGGTGAAGGGCGGCTATAACACACGAATGTCTCTCAGAACTGTGCATGTGGAGAGACATTTGTTCATCTAGCACAATGAGAAAGGGCTGCAGAAAAATGTATTACTCCCGTTTCTCAGTCTGTTCCCAAGTGCCGGTTTGAAGTTCCTGTAGTTTTCACAATAAATCAGATTTGGTGGTATTACATCCCCATATATATGTCTAGATTGTATTTTGCAACTGAAAAGTAACTTTGTGTTCCACACAAGCTAGGTTAAGGATGGCTTTCACACACAATTGTCTCTCAGAACTAAGCATGTGGAGAGACGTTTGTCCATTTACCACAAAGTGAATGGGCTGCAGGGGAAACTTTTACTCTAGATTCTCAGACTGTTTCCTAGTGTCTGTTTCAAGTTCTTTCAGTTTTCACTGCAAAATCGTTTTTGGGTGTTTACATCCCCATATATAATAATGGTGTGTAGTTTGCAACTGAAAAGAAACTTTGGGTTCCTCAAAAGATATTTGAATATGGCTTACACACACACACTTATGTCTCAGATCTGAGCATGTGGAGAGACATTCGTTCATATAGCCCAAAATGAACAGATTGCTGGAGAAAATATACTCTGCTTTCTCAGCCTGTTTCCTAGTGCAGGTGCATATTCTTGCAGTTTTCACTGTAAAAACGAATTTGAGCTTGTAACTTCCAATATATATGTATATAGTGAAGTTTGCAAGTGTAAAGAAACTTTGTGTTCCCAAAAAGCTAGGTGAAGGACGGCTTTTTCTCACAAATATCTCCCAGAATTGTGCATGTTTAGAGACGTTAGTTTATCCAGCACAAATGAAGGGGCTGCAAGGAAAAATTTAATTGTGTTTTATCAGAATGTTTCCTTGTTTGGGTTTGAATTTCCTGCAGTTTCCACTATAAAACCGAGTTGGATCTAGTACCTTCCTGTATATATGTATGGAGTGCAGTTTGCAACTGAAAAAAACTTTGTATTGTGAACAAGTTAGGTGAAATACGACTTTCACACACAATTATCTCTCATAGCTTAGCATGTGGAGAGACATTTGTTCATCTAGCACAAAGAGAAAGGGCTGCAGAAAAAGCTATTTCACCCATTTCTCAGTCTTTTCCAAGTGCCGGGTTGATGTTCTTATAGTTTTCACAGTAACACTGAGTTGGAGTTATTACATCCCCATATATATGTCTAGAGTGTAGTTTGCAACTGAAAAGAATCTTTGTGTTCCCAATAAGCTAGGTGAAGGACGTCTTTCACACACAATTATCTCTCAGAACTGAGCATTTTGAGAGACGTTTGTTCATCTAGCACAATGAGAATGGCTGCAGAAGAAGATTTTACTCCCGTTTCTCAGTCTGTTTCCAAGTGCCGGTATGATGTTCCAGTAGTTTTCACAGTAAAACTGAGTTGGAAGTATTACCTCCCCATACATAAGTCTAGAGTGTAGTTTTCAACTGAAAAGAAACTTTGTGTTCCCAACAAGCTAGATGAAAGACAGCTTTCAAACAAAGATTTCTCTCAGAACTGAGCAAGTGGTGAGAAGTTCGTTCATCTAGCAGAAAAGCAACGGGTTGCATGGGAAACCTAAATTCTGGTTTCTCAGATTGTTTCCTACTTCGGGTTTGATGTTCCTGCAGTTTCCACTGTAAAAACGAGTTTGAGCTTGTACCTCCCCATATAAATTTATGGAGAGTATTTTGAAACTTAAAAGGAACTTTGTTTTCCCAACATGCTACGTGGAGGACAACTTTCACACACACTTATCCCTCACAACTGAGAATGTGGAGAGACGTTTCTTCATCTACCACAAAGGCAATTGGCTGCAGGAGAACCTTTTACTCTGGATTCTCAGTCTGTTTCCTAGTGTCGGTTTCACGTTCATGCTGTTTTATCTGTAAAATAGTTTTGGAGCGTGTACATCCCCATATATTAGAATGGAGTGTATTTTGCAACTGAAAATAAACTTTGGGTTCCTAACAAGCTATGTGAAGTATGGCTTTCACACACACTTATCATTCAGAAATGAGCATGTAGAGAGACATTTGTTAATCAAGCACAAAGGAACAATATGCAGGAGAAGATTTATTCCGGTTTCTGAATATGTTTCCTAGTGCCGGTTTGAAGTTCCTATAGTTTTCACAGTAAAATCGTGTTGGAGCTTTTACCTCTCCATATATATGTATAGATTGTAGTTGGCTACTGAAAAGAATCTTTGGGTTCCAAACAAGATACGTGTAAGGCGGATTTCACACACACGTATATCTCAGAACTGAGCAAGTGGAGAGACGTTCGTTCATCTAGCCCAAAATGAACGAGTTGCTGGAGAATGTATACTCTGCTTTCTCAGCCTGTTTCCTAGTGCAGGTGCATATTCTTGAAATATTCACTGTAACAACGAGTTTGAGCTTGTAACTACCAATATATATGTATGTATTGAAGTTGGCAAGTGTAAAGAAACTTTGTTTTCACATAAAGCTAGGTGAAGGACGGATTTCACTCACAAATAACTCCCAGAATTGAGCATGATTAGAGACGTTAGTTTATCTAGCACAAAACTAACGGGTTGCATGGGAAACATTCATTCTGATTTCACAGACTGTTTCCTTGTTCGGGTTTGAAGTTCCTGCAATTTCAACTGTAAAACCGAGTTGGTGCTACTAATTATCATATATAATTTTGGAGTGTAGTTTGCAACTGAAAAGTAACAATGTGTTCCCAACAAGCTTGGTGAAGGACGATATCACACACACATAACTCTCAGAAATAACCATGTGGAGAGACGTTCGTTCATCTACCAAATAGGGAATGGGTTGCATGGGAATCTTTAATTCTGGATTCTCAGACTGTTTCCTCGTTTGGGATTGAATTTCCTGCAGTTTGCACTGTAAAACCGTGTTTGAGCTTGTACTTCCCTATATAAATGTATGGAGTATATTTTGATAGTGAAAAGAAACTTTGTATTCCCAACATGCTAGTTGAAGGAAGGCTTTCAAACACACTTATCCCTCACAACTGTGCATGTGGAGAGACTTTTGTTCATCTAGCAGCAAATGAATGGGTTGCAGGAGAAAATTTACTCTGCTTTCTCAGCCCAATTCCTACTGCCGGTTGGATGTCTTGCAATTTTCACTGTAACACCGACTTTGAGCTTGTATCTCCCATTATATATGTATGTAGTGAAGTTTGAAACTGAAAACAAACTTTGTGTTCCCAGATTGCTAGTTGAAGGACGACTTTAACTCACAAATATCTCCCAGAAATGAGCATGTTTAGAGACGATAGTTTATCTAGCACAAAGAGAATGGGCTGTAGGAGAAACCTTTGCTCTGGATTCTCAGACTATTTCCTAGTTTCTGTTTGAAGTTCCTACAGTTTTCACTGTACAAACGTGTTCGAGCTTGTACCACCCCAAATGTATGTATGGAGTGTAATTTACAACTGAAAATAAACCTTGTGTTCCTAACAAACTATTTGAAGGACGGCTTTCACACACACTTATCTCTCAGAACTGAGATGTGGAGAGACGTTCTTTCATCTTGCTCAAAGGAACGGGTTGCAAGAGGAAATTTTTCTCTGGTTTCTCAGCCTGTTTCCTAGTGCCAGTTTGAACTTCCTGCACTTTTCACTGGAAAGCCGAGTTGGAGCTATTTCCTCCCCATATTTATATGAAGTTTAGATTGCAACTGGAAAGAATCTTTGTGTTCTAAACAAGCTTCGTTTAAGAAGGATTTCACACACTTATCTTTCTCAGATCTGAGCATGTGAAGGGACGTTTGTTCATCTAGCACAATGGGAAAGCACTGCAGGAGAAGCTTTTACTCTCAAATCTGAGTCTGTTTCCTAGTTCCGGCTTGAAGTTCCTGCAGTTTTCACAGTAAATCTGAGTTGGAACTAACACCCCATATATATTTATGAAATATGGTTTGCAACTGAATAGAATCTTTGTTTTCTTAACAAGCTAGTTGAAGGACGGCTTTCACACACAATTATCTCTCAGAACGGAGCATGTGGATTGACGATCGTTCAACTCGCACAAAGGAAACGAGTTGCAGGAGAAACTATTAAAGTCGTTTCACAGCCTGTTTACAATTGATGATGGAGGTTTCTGCAATATTCAATCAAAAATGGATTTGGAACATGTAACTTTCAATATATATGTATGGAGTGCAGTTTGCAACTGAAAAAAACCTTTGTGTTGCGAACAAGATAGGTGAAGGGCGGCTATAACACACGAATGTCTCTCAGAACTGTGCATGTGGAGAGACATTTGTTCATCTAGCACAATGAGAAAGGGCTGCAGAAAAATGTATTACTCCCGTTTCTCAGTCTGTTCCCAAGTGCCGGTTTGAAGTTCCTGTAGTTTTCACAATAAATCAGATTTGGTGGTATTACATCCCCATATATATGTCTAGATTGTATTTTGCAACTGAAAAGTAACTTTGTGTTCCACACAAGCTAGGTTAAGGATGGCTTTCACACACAATTGTCTCTCAGAACTAAGCATGTGGAGAGACGTTTGTCCATTTACCACAAAGTGAATGGGCTGCAGGGGAAACTTTTACTCTAGATTCTCAGACTGTTTCCTAGTGTCTGTTTCAAGTTCTTTCAGTTTTCACTGCAAAATCGTTTTTGGGTGTTTACATCCCCATATATAATAATGGTGTGTAGTTTGCAACTGAAAAGAAACTTTGGGTTCCTCAAAAGATATTTGAATATGGCTTACACACACACACTTATGTCTCAGATCTGAGCATGTGGAGAGACATTCGTTCATATAGCCCAAAATGAACAGATTGCTGGAGAAAATATACTCTGCTTTCTCAGCCTGTTTCCTAGTGCAGGTGCATATTCTTGCAGTTTTCACTGTAAAAACGAATTTGAGCTTGTAACTTCCAATATATATGTATATAGTGAAGTTTGCAAGTGTAAAGAAACTTTGTGTTCCCAAAAAGCTAGGTGAAGGACGGCTTTTTCTCACAAATATCTCCCAGAATTGTGCATGTTTAGAGACGTTAGTTTATCCAGCACAAATGAAGGGGCTGCAAGGAAAAATTTAATTGTGTTTTATCAGAATGTTTCCTTGTTTGGGTTTGAATTTCCTGCAGTTTCCACTATAAAACCGAGTTGGATCTAGTACCTTCCTGTATATATGTATGGAGTGCAGTTTGCAACTGAAAAAAACTTTGTATTGTGAACAAGTTAGGTGAAATACGACTTTCACACACAATTATCTCTCATAGCTTAGCATGTGGAGAGACATTTGTTCATCTAGCACAAAGAGAAAGGGCTGCAGAAAAAGCTATTTCACCCATTTCTCAGTCTTTTCCAAGTGCCGGGTTGATGTTCTTATAGTTTTCACAGTAACACTGAGTTGGAGTTATTACATCCCCATATATATGTCTAGAGTGTAGTTTGCAACTGAAAAGAATCTTTGTGTTCCCAATAAGCTAGGTGAAGGACGTCTTTCACACACAATTATCTCTCAGAACTGAGCATTTTGAGAGACGTTTGTTCATCTAGCACAATGAGAATGGCTGCAGAAGAAGATTTTACTCCCGTTTCTCAGTCTGTTTCCAAGTGCCGGTATGATGTTCCAGTAGTTTTCACAGTAAAACTGAGTTGGAAGTATTACCTCCCCATACATAAGTCTAGAGTGTAGTTTTCAACTGAAAAGAAACTTTGTGTTCCCAACAAGCTAGATGAAAGACAGCTTTCAAACAAAGATTTCTCTCAGAACTGAGCAAGTGGTGAGAAGTTCGTTCATCTAGCAGAAAAGCAACGGGTTGCATGGGAAACCTAAATTCTGGTTTCTCAGATTGTTTCCTACTTCGGGTTTGATGTTCCTGCAGTTTCCACTGTAAAAACGAGTTTGAGCTTGTACCTCCCCATATAAATTTATGGAGAGTATTTTGAAACTTAAAAGGAACTTTGTTTTCCCAACATGCTACGTGGAGGACAACTTTCACACACACTTATCCCTCACAACTGAGAATGTGGAGAGACGTTTCTTCATCTACCACAAAGGCAATTGGCTGCAGGAGAACCTTTTACTCTGGATTCTCAGTCTGTTTCCTAGTGTCGGTTTCACGTTCATGCTGTTTTATCTGTAAAATAGTTTTGGAGCGTGTACATCCCCATATATTAGAATGGAGTGTATTTTGCAACTGAAAATAAACTTTGGGTTCCTAACAAGCTATGTGAAGTATGGCTTTCACACACACTTATCATTCAGAAATGAGCATGTAGAGAGACATTTGTTAATCAAGCACAAAGGAACAATATGCAGGAGAAGATTTATTCCGGTTTCTGAATATGTTTCCTAGTGCCGGTTTGAAGTTCCTATAGTTTTCACAGTAAAATCGTGTTGGAGCTTTTACCTCTCCATATATATGTATAGATTGTAGTTGGCTACTGAAAAGAATCTTTGGGTTCCAAACAAGATACGTGTAAGGCGGATTTCACACACACGTATATCTCAGAACTGAGCAAGTGGAGAGACGTTCGTTCATCTAGCCCAAAATGAACGAGTTGCTGGAGAATGTATACTCTGCTTTCTCAGCCTGTTTCCTAGTGCAGGTGCATATTCTTGAAATATTCACTGTAACAACGAGTTTGAGCTTGTAACTACCAATATATATGTATGTATTGAAGTTGGCAAGTGTAAAGAAACTTTGTTTTCACATAAAGCTAGGTGAAGGACGGATTTCACTCACAAATAACTCCCAGAATTGAGCATGATTAGAGACGTTAGTTTATCTAGCACAAAACTAACGGGTTGCATGGGAAACATTCATTCTGATTTCACAGACTGTTTCCTTGTTCGGGTTTGAAGTTCCTGCAATTTCAACTGTAAAACCGAGTTGGTGCTACTAATTATCATATATAATTTTGGAGTGTAGTTTGCAACTGAAAAGTAACAATGTGTTCCCAACAAGCTTGGTGAAGGACGATATCACACACACATAACTCTCAGAAATAACCATGTGGAGAGACGTTCGTTCATCTACCAAATAGGGAATGGGTTGCATGGGAATCTTTAATTCTGGATTCTCAGACTGTTTCCTCGTTTGGGATTGAATTTCCTGCAGTTTGCACTGTAAAACCGTGTTTGAGCTTGTACTTCCCTATATAAATGTATGGAGTATATTTTGATAGTGAAAAGAAACTTTGTATTCCCAACATGCTAGTTGAAGGAAGGCTTTCAAACACACTTATCCCTCACAACTGTGCATGTGGAGAGACTTTTGTTCATCTAGCAGCAAATGAATGGGTTGCAGGAGAAAATTTACTCTGCTTTCTCAGCCCAATTCCTACTGCCGGTTGGATGTCTTGCAATTTTCACTGTAACACCGACTTTGAGCTTGTATCTCCCATTATATATGTATGTAGTGAAGTTTGAAACTGAAAACAAACTTTGTGTTCCCAGATTGCTAGTTGAAGGACGACTTTAACTCACAAATATCTCCCAGAAATGAGCATGTTTAGAGACGATAGTTTATCTAGCACAAAGAGAATGGGCTGTAGGAGAAACCTTTGCTCTGGATTCTCAGACTATTTCCTAGTTTCTGTTTGAAGTTCCTACAGTTTTCACTGTACAAACGTGTTCGAGCTTGTACCACCCCAAATGTATGTATGGAGTGTAATTTACAACTGAAAATAAACCTTGTGTTCCTAACAAACTATTTGAAGGACGGCTTTCACACACACTTATCTCTCAGAACTGAGATGTGGAGAGACGTTCTTTCATCTTGCTCAAAGGAACGGGTTGCAAGAGGAAATTTTTCTCTGGTTTCTCAGCCTGTTTCCTAGTGCCAGTTTGAACTTCCTGCACTTTTCACTGGAAAGCCGAGTTGGAGCTATTTCCTCCCCATATTTATATGAAGTTTAGATTGCAACTGGAAAGAATCTTTGTGTTCTAAACAAGCTTCGTTTAAGAAGGATTTCACACACTTATCTTTCTCAGATCTGAGCATGTGAAGGGACGTTTGTTCATCTAGCACAATGGGAAAGCACTGCAGGAGAAGCTTTTACTCTCAAATCTGAGTCTGTTTCCTAGTTCCGGCTTGAAGTTCCTGCAGTTTTCACAGTAAATCTGAGTTGGAACGAACACCCCATATATATTTATGAAGTGTGGTTTGCAACTGAAAAGTATCTTTGTGTTCCCAACAAGGTAGTTGAAGGACGGCTTTCACACACAATTATCTCTCATCACGGAGCATGTGGATTGACGATCGTTGAACTCGCACAAAGGGAACGAGTTGCAGGAGAAACTATTACAGTCGTTTCACAGCCTGTTTACTATTGATGATGGAGGTTCCTGCAATATTCAATCAAAAATGGATTTGGAACTTGTAACTTTCAATATATATGTATGGAGTGCAGTTTGCAACTGAAAAAAACCTTTGTGTTCCGAACAAGATAGGTGAAGGGCGGCTATAACACACGAATATCTCTCAGAACTGTGCATGTGGAGAGACATTTGTTCATCTAGCACAAAGAGAAAGGTCTGCAGAAAAAGCTATTTCACCCATTTCTCAGTCTTTTCCAAGTGCCGGGTTGATGTTCTTATAGTTTTCACAGTAAAACCGAGTTGGAGTTATTACATCCCCATATATATGTCTAGAGTGTAGTTTGCAACTGAAAAGAATCTTCGTGTTCCCAATTAGCTAGGTGAAGGACGTCTTTCACACACAATTATCTCTCAGAACTGAGCATTTTGAGACACGTTTGTTCATCTAGCACAATGAGAATGGCTGCAGAAGAAGATTTTACTCCCGTTTCTCAGTCTGTTTCCAAGTGCCGGTATGAAGTTCCAGTAGTTTTCACAGTAAAACCGAGTTGGAAGTATAACCTCCCCATACATAAGTCTAGAGTGTAGTTTGCAACTGAAAAGAAAATTTGTGTTCCCAACAAGCTAGATGAAAGACAGCTTTCAAACAAAGATTTCTCTCAGAACTGAGCAAGTGGTGAGAAGTTTCTTTCATCTAGCAGAAAAGCAACGGGTTGCATGGGAAACCTAAATTCAGGTTTCTCAGATTGTTTCCTTCTTCGGGTTTGATGTTCCTGCTGTTTCCACTGTAAAACCAAGTTTGAGCTTGAACCTCCCCATATAAATTTTTGGAGAGAATTTTGAAACTTAAAAGGAGCTTGTTTTTCCCAACATGCTACGTGGAGGACAACTTTCACACCCACTTATCCCTCACAACTGAGCCTGTGGAGAGACGTTTCTTCATCTACCACAAAGGCAATTGGCTGCAGGAGAAACTTTTACTCTGGCTTCTCAGTCTGTTTCCTAGTGTCGGTTTCACGTTCATGCTGTTTTATCTGTAAAATAGTTTTGGAGCGTGTACATCCCCATATATTAGAATGGAGTGTATTTTGCAACTGAAAATAAACTTTGGGTTCCTAACGAGCTATGTGAAATATGGCTTTCACACACAATTATCATTCAGAAATGAGCATGTAGAGAGACATTTGTTAATCAAGCACAAAGGAACAATTTGCAGGAGAAGATTTATTCCGGTTTCTGTGTATGTTTCCTAGTGCCGGTTTGAAGTTCCTATAGTTTTCACAGTAAAATCGAGTTGGAGCTCTTCCAATTCATATATATGTATAGATTGTAGTTTGCAACTGAAAAGAAATTTTGTGTTACCAAACAGCTAGTTGAAGTTCGGCATTCACACACAGTTTTCTCTCAGAACTGAGCAAGTGGACAGACAATTGTTCATCTAGCACAAAAGGAACGGGTTGCATGGGAATCTTTAATTCTGGATTCTCAGACTGTTTCTTCGTTTGGGTTTGAAGTTCCTGCAGTTTTCACAGTAAAACTGAGTTTGAGCTTGTACAACCCTATATAAATGTATGCAGTATAGTTTGAAACTGAAAAGAACTTTGTGTTCCCAACATGCTAGTTGATGGAAAGCTTTCACACACACTTATTCCTCACAAATGAGCATGTGGAGAGACTTTGTTCATCTAGCTCAAAATGAATTGTTTGCAGGAGAAAATTTACTCTGCTTTCTAAGCCCATTTCCTACTGCCGGTTGGATGTCTTGCAATTTTCACTGTAACACCGAGTTTGAGCTTGTACCTACCATTATATATGTATGTAGTGAAGTTTAAAATTGAAAACTAACTTTGTGTTCCCAGATAGCTAGTTAAAGGACGGCTTTAACTCACAAATATCTCCCAGAAATGAGCATGTTTAGAGACGTTAATTCATCTAGCACAATGAGAATGGGCTGTAGGAAAAACCTTTACTCTGGATTCTCAGACTATTTCTTAGTTTCGGTTTGAAGTTCCTACAATTTTCACTGTACAAAATTTTTCGAGCTTGTACCACCCCAATTGTATGTATGGAGTGTAATTTACAACTGAAAATAAACTTTGTGTTTCTAACAAACTATTTGAAGTACGGCTTTCACACACACTTACCTCTCAAAACTGAAATGTGGAGATACGTTCTTCATCTAGCGCAAAGTGAAGGAGTTGCAAGATAAAATTTTACTCTGGTTTCTCAGCATGTTTCTTAGTGCCCGTTTGAAGTTCCTGCAGTTTTCACGGGAAAGCCGAGTTGCAGCTAATTCCTCCCCATATTTGTATGAAGTTTAGATTGCAACAGGAAAGAATCTTTGTGTTCTAAACAAGCTATGTTTTAGATGGCTTTCACACACATATATTTCTCAGATCTGAGCATGTGGAGGGACGTTTTTTCATCTAGCACAATGGGAAAGGACTGCAGGAGAAGCTTTTACTCTCATTTCTGAGTCTGTTTCCTAGTTCTGGCTTGAAGTTCCTGCAGTTTTCACAGTAAATCCGAGTTGGAAATAGCACCCCATATATATTTATGGTGTGTGGTTTGCAACTGAATAGAATCTTTGTGTTCTCACAAGCTAGTTTAAGGACGGCTTTCACACACAATTATATCTCAGAACGGAGCATGTGGATTGACGATCGTTTAAGTCGCACAAAGTGAACGATTTGCAGGGAAACTCTTACAGTCGTTTCTCAGCCTGTTTAAAATTGACAATGGAGGTTCCTACATTATTCACTCAAAAACGGATTTGGAACTTGTAACTTCCAATATATATGTATGGAGTGCAGTTGGCAACTGAAAAAAAACTTTGTGTTCCGAACAAGATAGGTGAAGGGCGGCTATAACACACAATTGTCTCTCAGAACTGAGCATGTGGAGAGACATTTGTTCTTCTAGCACAATGAGAAAGGCTGCAGAAAAAGTTATTACTCCCGTTTCTCAGTCTGTTTTCAAGTCCCGGTTTGAAGTTCCTGTAGTTTTCACAATAAAACAGATTTGGAGGAATTACATCCCCATATATATGTCTAGAGTGAGGTTACCAACTGAAAAGTAACTTTGTGTTCCACACAAACTAGGTTAAGAATGGCTTTCACACACAATTTCCTCTCAGAACTAAGCATGTGGAGAGACGATTGTCCATTTACCACAAATGGAATGGGCTGCAGGAGAAACTTTTACTCTAGATTCTCAGACTGTTTCCTAGTGTCTGTTTCAAGTTCTTTCATTTTTCACAGCAAAATCATTTTGGGGTGTTTACAATCCCATATATAATAATGGTGTGTAGTTTGCAACTGAAAAGAAACTTTGGGTTCCTCAAAAGATATTTGAATATGGCTTACACACACACACTTATGTCTCAGATCTGAGCATGTGGAGAGACATTCGTTCATATAGCCCAAAATGAACAGATTGCTGGAGAAAATATACTCTGCTTTCTCAGCCTGTTTCCTAGTGCAGGTGCATATTCTTGCAGTTTTCACTGTAAAAACGAATTTGAGCTTGTAACTTCCAATATATATGTATATAGTGAAGTTTGCAAGTGTAAAGAAACTTTGTGTTCCCAAAAAGCTAGGTGAAGGACGGCTTTTTCTCACAAATATCTCCCAGAATTGTGCATGTTTAGAGACGTTAGTTTATCCAGCACAAATGAAGGGGCTGCAAGGAAAAATTTAATTGTGTTTTATCAGAATGTTTCCTTGTTTGGGTTTGAATTTCCTGCAGTTTCCACTATAAAACCGAGTGGATCTAGTACCTTCCTGTATATATGTATGGAGTGCAGTTTGCAACTGAAAAAAACTTTGTATTGTGAACAAGTTAGGTGAAATACGACTTTCACACACAATTATCTCTCATAGCTTAGCATGTGGAGAGACATTTGTTCATCTAGCACAAAGAGAAAGGGCTGCAGAAAAAGCTATTTCACCCATTTCTCAGTCTTTTCCAAGTGCCGGGTTGATGTTCTTATAGTTTTCACAGTAACACTGAGTTGGAGTTATTACATCCCCATATATATGTCTAGAGTGTAGTTTGCAACTGAAAAGAATCTTTGTGTTCCCAATAAGCTAGGTGAAGGACGTCTTTCACACACAATTATCTCTCAGAACTGAGCATTTTGAGAGACGTTTGTTCATCTAGCACAATGAGAATGGCTGCAGAAGAAGATTTTACTCCCGTTTCTCAGTCTGTTTCCAAGTGCCGGTATGATGTTCCAGTAGTTTTCACAGTAAAACTGAGTTGGAAGTATTACCTCCCCATACATAAGTCTAGAGTGTAGTTTTCAACTGAAAAGAAACTTTGTGTTCCCAACAAGCTAGATGAAAGACAGCTTTCAAACAAAGATTTCTCTCAGAACTGAGCAAGTGGTGAGAAGTTCGTTCATCTAGCAGAAAAGCAACGGGTTGCATGGGAAACCTAAATTCTGGTTTCTCAGATTGTTTCCTACTTCGGGTTTGATGTTCCTGCAGTTTCCACTGTAAAAACGAGTTTGAGCTTGTACCTCCCCATATAAATTTATGGAGAGTATTTTGAAACTTAAAAGGAACTTTGTTTTCCCAACATGCTACGTGGAGGACAACTTTCACACACACTTATCCCTCACAACTGAGAATGTGGAGAGACGTTTCTTCATCTACCACAAAGGCAATTGGCTGCAGGAGAACCTTTTACTCTGGATTCTCAGTCTGTTTCCTAGTGTCGGTTTCACGTTCATGCTGTTTTATCTGTAAAATAGTTTTGGAGCGTGTACATCCCCATATATTAGAATGGAGTGTATTTTGCAACTGAAAATAAACTTTGGGTTCCTAACAAGCTATGTGAAGTATGGCTTTCACACACACTTATCATTCAGAAATGAGCATGTAGAGAGACATTTGTTAATCAAGCACAAAGGAACAATATGCAGGAGAAGATTTATTCCGGTTTCTGAATATGTTTCCTAGTGCCGGTTTGAAGTTCCTATAGTTTTCACAGTAAAATCGTGTTGGAGCTTTTACCTCTCCATATATATGTATAGATTGTAGTTGGCTACTGAAAAGAATCTTTGGGTTCCAAACAAGATACGTGTAAGGCGGATTTCACACACACGTATATCTCAGAACTGAGCAAGTGGAGAGACGTTCGTTCATCTAGCCCAAAATGAACGAGTTGCTGGAGAATGTATACTCTGCTTTCTCAGCCTGTTTCCTAGTGCAGGTGCATATTCTTGAAATATTCACTGTAACAACGAGTTTGAGCTTGTAACTACCAATATATATGTATGTATTGAAGTTGGCAAGTGTAAAGAAACTTTGTTTTCACATAAAGCTAGGTGAAGGACGGATTTCACTCACAAATAACTCCCAGAATTGAGCATGATTAGAGACGTTAGTTTATCTAGCACAAAACTAACGGGTTGCATGGGAAACATTCATTCTGATTTCACAGACTGTTTCCTTGTTCGGGTTTGAAGTTCCTGCAATTTCAACTGTAAAACCGAGTTGGTGCTACTAATTATCATATATAATTTTGGAGTGTAGTTTGCAACTGAAAAGTAACAATGTGTTCCCAACAAGCTTGGTGAAGGACGATATCACACACACATAACTCTCAGAAATAACCATGTGGAGAGACGTTCGTTCATCTACCAAATAGGGAATGGGTTGCATGGGAATCTTTAATTCTGGATTCTCAGACTGTTTCCTCGTTTGGGATTGAATTTCCTGCAGTTTGCACTGTAAAACCGTGTTTGAGCTTGTACTTCCCTATATAAATGTATGGAGTATATTTTGATAGTGAAAAGAAACTTTGTATTCCCAACATGCTAGTTGAAGGAAGGCTTTCAAACACACTTATCCCTCACAACTGTGCATGTGGAGAGACTTTTGTTCATCTAGCAGCAAATGAATGGGTTGCAGGAGAAAATTTACTCTGCTTTCTCAGCCCAATTCCTACTGCCGGTTGGATGTCTTGCAATTTTCACTGTAACACCGACTTTGAGCTTGTATCTCCCATTATATATGTATGTAGTGAAGTTTGAAACTGAAAACAAACTTTGTGTTCCCAGATTGCTAGTTGAAGGACGACTTTAACTCACAAATATCTCCCAGAAATGAGCATGTTTAGAGACGATAGTTTATCTAGCACAAAGAGAATGGGCTGTAGGAGAAACCTTTGCTCTGGATTCTCAGACTATTTCCTAGTTTCTGTTTGAAGTTCCTACAGTTTTCACTGTACAAACGTGTTCGAGCTTGTACCACCCCAAATGTATGTATGGAGTGTAATTTACAACTGAAAATAAACCTTGTGTTCCTAACAAACTATTTGAAGGACGGCTTTCACACACACTTATCTCTCAGAACTGAGATGTGGAGAGACGTTCTTTCATCTTGCTCAAAGGAACGGGTTGCAAGAGGAAATTTTTCTCTGGTTTCTCAGCCTGTTTCCTAGTGCCAGTTTGAACTTCCTGCACTTTTCACTGGAAAGCCGAGTTGGAGCTATTTCCTCCCCATATTTATATGAAGTTTAGATTGCAACTGGAAAGAATCTTTGTGTTCTAAACAAGCTTCGTTTAAGAAGGATTTCACACACTTATCTTTCTCAGATCTGAGCATGTGAAGGGACGTTTGTTCATCTAGCACAATGGGAAAGCACTGCAGGAGAAGCTTTTACTCTCAAATCTGAGTCTGTTTCCTAGTTCCGGCTTGAAGTTCCTGCAGTTTTCACAGTAAATCTGAGTTGGAACGAACACCCCATATATATTTATGAAGTGTGGTTTGCAACTGAAAAGTATCTTTGTGTTCCCAACAAGGTAGTTGAAGGACGGCTTTCACACACAATTATCTCTCATCACGGAGCATGTGGATTGACGATCGTTGAACTCGCACAAAGGGAACGAGTTGCAGGAGAAACTATTACAGTCGTTTCACAGCCTGTTTACTATTGATGATGGAGGTTCCTGCAATATTCAATCAAAAATGGATTTGGAACTTGTAACTTTCAATATATATGTATGGAGTGCAGTTTGCAACTGAAAAAAACCTTTGTGTTCCGAACAAGATAGGTGAAGGGCGGCTATAACACACGAATATCTCTCAGAACTGTGCATGTGGAGAGACATTTGTTCATCTAGCACAAAGAGAAAGGTCTGCAGAAAAAGCTATTTCACCCATTTCTCAGTCTTTTCCAAGTGCCGGGTTGATGTTCTTATAGTTTTCACAGTAAAACCGAGTTGGAGTTATTACATCCCCATATATATGTCTAGAGTGTAGTTTGCAACTGAAAAGAATCTTCGTGTTCCCAATTAGCTAGGTGAAGGACGTCTTTCACACACAATTATCTCTCAGAACTGAGCATTTTGAGACACGTTTGTTCATCTAGCACAATGAGAATGGCTGCAGAAGAAGATTTTACTCCCGTTTCTCAGTCTGTTTCCAAGTGCCGGTATGAAGTTCCAGTAGTTTTCACAGTAAAACCGAGTTGGAAGTATAACCTCCCCATACATAAGTCTAGAGTGTAGTTTGCAACTGAAAAGAAAATTTGTGTTCCCAACAAGCTAGATGAAAGACAGCTTTCAAACAAAGATTTCTCTCAGAACTGAGCAAGTGGTGAGAAGTTTCTTTCATCTAGCAGAAAAGCAACGGGTTGCATGGGAAACCTAAATTCAGGTTTCTCAGATTGTTTCCTTCTTCGGGTTTGATGTTCCTGCTGTTTCCACTGTAAAACCAAGTTTGAGCTTGAACCTCCCCATATAAATTTTTGGAGAGAATTTTGAAACTTAAAAGGAGCTTGTTTTTCCCAACATGCTACGTGGAGGACAACTTTCACACACACTTATCCCTCACAACTGAGCCTGTGGAGAGACGTTTCTTCATCTACCACAAAGGCAATTGGCTGCAGGAGAAACTTTTACTCTGGCTTCTCAGTCTGTTTCCTAGTGTCGGTTTCACGTTCATGCTGTTTTATCTGTAAAATAGTTTTGGAGCGTGTACATCCCCATATATTAGAATGGAGTGTATTTTGCAACTGAAAATAAACTTTGGGTTCCTAACGAGCTATGTGAAATATGGCTTTCACACACAATTATCATTCAGAAATGAGCATGTAGAGAGACATTTGTTAATCAAGCACAAAGGAACAATTTGCAGGAGAAGATTTATTCCGGTTTCTGTGTATGTTTCCTAGTGCCGGTTTGAAGTTCCTATAGTTTTCACAGTAAAATCGAGTTGGAGCTCTTCCAATTCATATATATGTATAGATTGTAGTTTGCAACTGAAAAGAAATTTTGTGTTACCAAACAGCTAGTTGAAGTTCGGCATTCACACACAGTTTTCTCTCAGAACTGAGCAAGTGGACAGACAATTGTTCATCTAGCACAAAAGGAACGGGTTGCATGGGAATCTTTAATTCTGGATTCTCAGACTGTTTCTTCGTTTGGGTTTGAAGTTCCTGCAGTTTTCACAGTAAAACTGAGTTTGAGCTTGTACAACCCTATATAAATGTATGCAGTATAGTTTGAAACTGAAAAGAACTTTGTGTTCCCAACATGCTAGTTGATGGAAAGCTTTCACACACACTTATTCCTCACAAATGAGCATGTGGAGAGACTTTGTTCATCTAGCTCAAAATGAATTGTTTGCAGGAGAAAATTTACTCTGCTTTCTAAGCCCATTTCCTACTGCCGGTTGGATGTCTTGCAATTTTCACTGTAACACCGAGTTTGAGCTTGTACCTACCATTATATATGTATGTAGTGAAGTTTAAAATTGAAAACTAACTTTGTGTTCCCAGATAGCTAGTTAAAGGACGGCTTTAACTCACAAATATCTCCCAGAAATGAGCATGTTTAGAGACGTTAATTCATCTAGCACAATGAGAATGGGCTGTAGGAAAAACCTTTACTCTGGATTCTCAGACTATTTCTTAGTTTCGGTTTGAAGTTCCTACAATTTTCACTGTACAAAATTTTTCGAGCTTGTACCACCCCAATTGTATGTATGGAGTGTAATTTACAACTGAAAATAAACTTTGTGTTTCTAACAAACTATTTGAAGTACGGCTTTCACACACACTTACCTCTCAAAACTGAAATGTGGAGATACGTTCTTCATCTAGCGCAAAGTGAAGGAGTTGCAAGATAAAATTTTACTCTGGTTTCTCAGCATGTTTCTTAGTGCCCGTTTGAAGTTCCTGCAGTTTTCACGGGAAAGCCGAGTTGCAGCTAATTCCTCCCCATATTTGTATGAAGTTTAGATTGCAACAGGAAAGAATCTTTGTGTTCTAAACAAGCTATGTTTTAGATGGCTTTCACACACATATATTTCTCAGATCTGAGCATGTGGAGGGACGTTTTTTCATCTAGCACAATGGGAAAGGACTGCAGGAGAAGCTTTTACTCTCATTTCTGAGTCTGTTTCCTAGTTCTGGCTTGAAGTTCCTGCAGTTTTCACAGTAAATCCGAGTTGGAAATAGCACCCCATATATATTTATGGTGTGTGGTTTGCAACTGAATAGAATCTTTGTGTTCTCACAAGCTAGTTTAAGGACGGCTTTCACACACAATTATATCTCAGAACGGAGCATGTGGATTGACGATCGTTTAAGTCGCACAAAGTGAACGATTTGCAGGGAAACTCTTACAGTCGTTTCTCAGCCTGTTTAAAATTGACAATGGAGGTTCCTACATTATTCACTCAAAAACGGATTTGGAACTTGTAACTTCCAATATATATGTATGGAGTGCAGTTGGCAACTGAAAAAAAACTTTGTGTTCCGAACAAGATAGGTGAAGGGCGGCTATAACACACAATTGTCTCTCAGAACTGAGCATGTGGAGAGACATTTGTTCTTCTAGCACAATGAGAAAGGCTGCAGAAAAAGTTATTACTCCCGTTTCTCAGTCTGTTTTCAAGTCCCGGTTTGAAGTTCCTGTAGTTTTCACAATAAAACAGATTTGGAGGAATTACATCCCCATATATATGTCTAGAGTGAGGTTACCAACTGAAAAGTAACTTTGTGTTCCACACAAACTAGGTTAAGAATGGCTTTCACACACAATTTCCTCTCAGAACTAAGCATGTGGAGAGACGATTGTCCATTTACCACAAATGGAATGGGCTGCAGGAGAAACTTTTACTCTAGATTCTCAGACTGTTTCCTAGTGTCTGTTTCAAGTTCTTTCATTTTTCACAGCAAAATCATTTTGGGGTGTTTACAATCCCATATATAATAATGGTGTGTAGTTTGCAACTGAAAAGAAACTTTGGGTTCCTCAAAAGCTATTTGAAAGATGACTTACACACACACACTTATGTCTCATATCTGAGCATGTGGAGAGACATTCGTTCATCTAGCCCTAAATGAACGGGTTGCTGGAGAAATTATACTCTGCTTTCTCAGCCTGTTTCCTAATGCAGGTGCATAATCTTGCAGTTTTCACTGTAACAACGAATTTGAGCTTGTAACTTCCAATATATATGTATATAGTGAAGTTTGCAAGTGTAAAGAAACTTTGTGTTCCCAAAAAGCTAGGTGAAGGACGGCTTTCACTCACAAATATCTCCCAGAAATGTGCATGTTTAGAGACGTTAGTTTATCCAGCACAAAGGGAAGGGACTGCAAGGGAAACTTTAATTGTGGTTTATCAGAATGTTTCCTTGTTTGGGTTTGAAGTTCCTGCAGTTTCCACTATAAAACCGAGTTGGAGCTTGTACCTTCCAGTATATATGTATGGAGTGCAGTTTGCAACTGAAAAGAAACTTTGTGTTCTGAACAAGATAGGTGAAGTACGTCTTTCACACACAATTATCTCTCAGAACTGAGCATTTTGAGAGACGTTTGTTCAGCTAGCACAATGAGAATGTCTGCAGAAGAAGATTTTACTCCCGTTTCTCAGTCTGTTTCCAAGTGCCGATTTGAAGTTCCAGTAGTTTTCACAGTAAAACTGAGTTGGAAGTATTACCTCCCCATACATAAGTCTAGAGTGTAGTTTGCAACTGAAAAGAACCTTTGTGTTCCCAACAAGCTAGATGAAGGACAGCTTTCAAACAAAGATTTCTCTCAGAACTGAGCAAGTGGTGAGAAGTTCGTTCATCTAGCAGAAAAGCAACGGGTTGCATGGGAAACCTTAATTCTGGTTTCTCAGATTGTTTCCATGTTCGGGTTTGATGTTCCTGCTGTTTCCACTGTAAAACCGAGTTTGAGCTTGTACCTCCCCATATAAATTTATGGAGAGTATTTTGAAACTTAAAAGGAACTTTGTTTTCCCAACATGCTACATGGAGGACAACTTTCACACACACTTATCCCTCAAAACTGAGCCTGTGGAGAGACGTTTCTTCATCTACCACAAAGGCAATTGGCTGCAGGAGAAACTTTTACTCTGGCTTCTCAGTCTGTTTCCTAGTGTGGGTTTCACGTTCATGCTGTTTTATCTGTAAAATAGTTTTGGAGCGTGTACATCCCCATATATTAGAATGGAGTGTATTTTGCAACTGAAAATAAATCTTGGGTTCCTAACAAGCTATGTGAAGTATGGCTTTCACACACACTTATCATTCAGAAATGAGCATGTAGAGAGACATTTATTAATCTAGCACAAAGGGAAAAATTTGCAGGACAAGCTTTTATTCCGGTTTCTGAGTATGTTTCCTAGTGCCGGTTTGAAGTTCCTATAGTTTTCACAGTAAAATCGAGTTGGAGCTTTTACGTCTCCATATATATGTATAGATTGTAGTTTGCAACTGAAAAGAAACTTTGTGTTCCCAAACAGCTAGGTGAAGTTCGGCTTTCACACACAGTTTTCTCTCAGAACTGAGCAAGTGGAGAGACGATTTTTCTTCTAGCACAAAAGGAACGGGTTGCATGGGAATCTTTAATTCTGGATTCTCAGACTGTTTCCTCGTTTGGGTTTGAATTCCTGCAGTTTTCACTGTAAAACCGAGTTTGAGCTTGTACCTCCCTATATAAATGTATGGAGTATAGTTTGAAACTGAAAAGAAACTTTGTGTTCCCAACATGCTAGTTGAAGGAAGGCTTTCACACACAATTATCCCTCACAACTGAGCATTTGGAGAGACTTTTGTTCATCTAGCACAAAATGAATGGGTTGCAGGAGAAAATTTACTCTGCTTTTTCAGCCCATTTCCTACTGCCGGTTGGATGTCTTGCAATTTTCACTGTAACACCGAGTTTGAGCTTGTACCTCCCATTATATATGTATGTAGTGAAGTTTAAAACTGAAAACAATCTCTGTGTTCCCAGATAGCTAGTTGAAGGACGGCTTTAACTCACAAATATCTCTAAGAAATTAGCATGTTTAGAGACGTTAGTTCATCTAGCACAAAGAGAATGGGCTGTCGGAGAAACCTTTACTCTGGATTCTCAGACTATTTCCTAGTTTCGGATTGAAGTTCCTACAGTTTTCACTGTACAAACGTGTTCGAGCTTGTACCACCCCAAATGTATGTATGGAGTGTAATTTACAACTGAAAATAAATTTTGTGTTCCTAACAAACTATTTGAAGGACGGCTTTCACACACACTTACCTCTTAAAAATGAAATGTGGAGAGACGTTCCTTCATCTAGCGCAAAGTGAAGGAGTTGCAAGATAAAATTTTACTCTGGTTTCTCAGCATGTTTCCTAGTGCCCGTTTGAAGTTCCTGCAGTTTTCCCGGGAAAGCCAATTTGGAGCTAGTTCCTCCCCATATTTGTATGAAATTGAGATTGCAACTGGAAAGAATCTTTGTGTTCTAAACCAGCTATGTGTAAGATGGCTTTCACACACATATATTTCTCAGATCTGAGCATGTGGAGGGACGTTTTTTCATCTAGCACAATGGGAAAGGACTGCAGGAGAAGCTTTTACTCTCATTTCTGCGTCTGTTTCCTAGTTCTGGCTTGAAGTTCCTGCAGTTTTCACAGTAAATCCGAGTTGGAACTAACACCCCATTTATATTTATGGAGTGTGGTTTGCATCTGAATAGAATCTTTGTGTTCCCAACAAGCTAGTTAAAGGACAGCTTTCACACACAATTATCTCTCAGAACGGAGCATGTGGATTGACGATCGTTTAACTCGCACAAAGGGAACGATTTGCAGGGAAACTCTTACAGTCGTTTCTCAGCCTGTTTAATATTGACAATGGAGGTTCCTGCATTATTCACTCAAAAACGGATTTAGAACTTGTAACTTCCAATATATACGTATGGAGTGCAGTTGGCAACTGAAAAAAAACTTTGTGTTCCGAACAAGATAGGTTAAGTGCGGCTATAACACACAATAGTCTCTCAGAAATGAGCATGTGGAAAGACATTTGTTCATCTAGCACAATGAGAAAGGGCTGCAGAAAAAGTTATTACTCCCGTTTCTCAGTCTGTTTCCAAGTGCCGGTTTGAAGCTCCTGTAGTTTTCACAATAAAACAGAGTTGGAGGTATTACATCTCCATATATATGTCTAGAGTGTAGTTACCAACTGAAAATTAACTTTGTGTTCCACACAAGCTAGGTTAAGGATGGCTTTCACACACAATTTTCTCTCAGAAGTAAGCATGTGTAGAGACGATTGTCCATTTACCACAAATGGAATGGGCTGCAGGAGAAACTTTTACTCTAGATTCTCAGACTGTTTCCTAGTGTCTGTTTCAAGTTCTTTCAGTTTTCACTGCAAAATCATTTTGGGGTGTTTACATCCCCCTATATAATAATGGTGTGTAGTTTGCAACTGAAAAGAAACTTTGGGTTCCTCAAAAGCTATTTGAAAGACGACTTACACACACACACTTATGTCTCATATCTGAGCATGTGGAGAGACATTCGTTCATCTAGCCCTAAATGAACGGGTTGCTGGAGAAAGTATACTCTGCTTTCTCAGCCTGTTTAATAATGCAGGTGCATAATCTTGCAGTTTTCACTGTAACAACGAATTTGAGCTTGTAACTTCCAATATATATGTATATAGTGAAGTTTGCAAGTGTAAAAAAACTTTGTGTTCCCAAAAAGCTAGGTGAAGGACGGCTTTCACTCACAAATATCTCCCAGAAATGTGCATGTTTAGAGACGTTAGTTTATCCAGCACAAAGGGAAGGGACTGCAAGGGAAACTTTAATTGTGGTTTATCAGAATGTTTCCTTGTTTGGGTTTGAAGTTCCTGCAGTTTCCACTATAAAAACGAGTTGGAGCTTGTACCTTCCAGTATATATATATGGAGTGCAGTTTGCAACTGAAAAGAAACTTTGTGTTCTGAACAAGATAGGTGAAGTACGTCTTTCACACACAATTATCTCTCAGAACTGAGCATTTTGAGAGACGTTTGTTCAGCTAGCACAATGAGAATGTCTGCAGAAGAAGATTTTACTCCCGTTTCTCAGTCTGTTTCCAAGTGCCGATTTGAAGTTCCAGTAGTTTTCACAGTAAAACTGAGTTGGAAGTATTACCTCCCCATACATAAGTCTAGAGTGTAGTTTGCAACTGAAAAGAACCTTTGTGTTCCCAACAAGCTAGATGAAGGACAGCTTTCAAACAAAGATTTCTCTCAGAACTGAGCAAGTGGTGAGAAGTTCGTTCATCTAGCAGAAAAGCAACAGGTTGCATGGGAAACCTTAATTCTGGTTTCTCAGATTGTTTCCTTGTTCGGGTTTGATGTTCCTGCTGTTTCCACTGTAAAACCGAGTTTGAGCTTGTACCTCCCCATATAAATTTATGGAGAGTATTTTGAAACTTAAAAGGAACTTTGTTTTCCCAACATGCTACATGGAGGACAACTTTCACACACACTTATCCCTCAAAACTGAGCCTGTGGAGAGACGTTTCTTCATCTACCACCAAGGCAATTGGCTGCAGAGAAGCTTTTACCCTGGATTCTCAGTCTGTTTCCTAGTGTCGGGTTCACGTTCATGCTGTTTTATCTGTAAAATAGTTTTGGAGCGTGTACATCCCCATATATAAGAATGGAGTGAATTTTGCAACTGAAAATAAACTTTGGGTTCCTAACAAGCTATGTGAAGTATGGCTTTCACACACACTTATCATTCAGAAATGAGCATGTAGAGAGACATTTATTAATCTAGCACAAAGGGAAAAATTTGCAGGACAAGCTTTTATTCCGGTTTCTGAGTATGTTTCCTAGTGCCGGTTTGAAGTTCCTATAGTTTTCACAGTAAAATCGAGTTGGAGCTTTTACGTCTCCATATATATGTATAGATTGTAGTTTGCAACTGAAAAGAAACTTTGTGTTCCCAAACAGCTAGGTGAAGTTCGGCTTTCACACACAGTTTTCTCTCAGAACTGAGCAAGTGGAGAGACGATTTTTCTTCTAGCACAAAAGGAACGGGTTGCATGGGAATCTTTAATTCTGGATTCTCAGACTGTTTCCTCGTTTGGGTTTGAATTCCTGCAGTTTTCACTGTAAAACCGAGTTTGAGCTTGTACCTCCCTATATAAATGTATGGAGTATAGTTTGAAACTGAAAAGAAACTTTGTGTTCCCAACATGCTAGTTGAAGGAAGGCTTTCACACACAATTATCCCTCACAACTGAGCATTTGGAGAGACTTTTGTTCATCTAGCACAAAATGAATGGGTTGCAGGAGAAAATTTACTCTGCTTTCTCAGCCCATTTCCTACTGCCGGTTGGATGTCTTGCAATTTTCACTGTAACACCGAGTTTGAGCTTGTACCTCCCATTATATATGTATGTAGTGAAGTTTAAAACTGAAAACAATCTCTGTGTTCCCAGATAGCTAGTTGAAGGACGGCTTTAACTCACAAATATCTCTAAGAAATTAGCATGTTTAGAGACGTTAGTTCATCTAGCACAAAGAGAATGGGCTGTAGGAGAAACCTTTACTCTGGATTCTCAGACTATTTCCTAGTTTCGGATTGAAGTTCCTACAGTTTTCACTGTACAAACGTGTTCGAGCTTGTACCACCCCAAATGTATGTATGGAGTGTAATTTACAACTGAAAATAAACTTTGTGTTTCTAACAAACAATTTGAAGGACGGCTTTCACACACACTTACCTCTCAAAACAGAAATGTTGAGAGACGTTCCTTCATCTAGCGCAAAGTGAAGGATTTGCAAGATAAAATTTACTCTGGTTTCTCAGCATGTTTCCTAGTGCCCGTTTGAAGTTCCTGCAGTTTTCCTGGGAAAGCCGATTTGGAGCTAGTTCCTCCCCATATTTGTATGAAGTTGAGATTGTAACTGGAAAGAATCTTTGTGTTCTAAACCAGCTATGTGTAAGATGGCTTTCACACACATATATTTCTCAGATCTGAGCATGTGGAGGGACGTTTTTTCATCTAGCACAATGGGAAAGGACTGCAGGAGAAGCTTTTACTCTCATTTCTGAGTCTGTTTCCTAGTTCTGGCTTGAAGTTCCTGCAGTTTTCACAGTAAATCCGAGTTGGAACTAACACCCCATATATATTTATGGAGTGTGGTTTGCAACTGAATAGAATCTTTGTGTTCCCAACAAGCTAGTTAAAGGACAACTTTCACACACAATTATCTCTCAGAACGGAGCATGTGGATTGACGATCGTTTAACTCGCACAAAGGGAACGAGTTGCAGGGAAACTCTTACAGTCGTTTCTCAGCCTGTTTAATATTGACAATGGAGGTTCCTGCATTATTCACTCAAAAACGGATTTGGAACTTGTAACTTCCAATATATATGTATGGAGTGCAGTTGGCAACTGAAAAAAAACTTTGTGTTCCGAACAAGATAGGTGAAGGGCGGCTATAACACACAATTGTCTCTCAGAACTGAGCATGTGGAAAGACATTTGTTCATCTAGCACAATGAGAAAGGGCTGCAGAAAAAGTTATTACTCCCGTTTCTCAGTCTGTTTCCAAGTGCCGGTTTGAAGCTCCTGTAGTTTTCACAATAAAACAGAGTTGGAGGTATTACATCTCCATATATATGTCTAGAGTGTAGTTACCAACTGAAAAGTAACTTTGTGTTCCACACAAGCTAGGTTAAGGATGGCTTTCACACACAATTTTCTCTCAGAACTAAGCATGTGGAGAGACGATTGTCCATCTACCACAAATGGAATGGGCTGCAGGAGAAACTTTTACTCTAGATTCTCAGACTGTTTCCTAGTGTCTGTTTCAAGTTCTTTCAGTTTTCACTGCAAAATCATTTTGGGGTGTTTACATCCCCCTATATAATAATGGTGTGTAGTTTGCAACTGAAAAGAAACTTTGGGTTCCTCAAAAGCTATTTGAAAGACGACTTACACACACACACTTATGTCTCATATCTGAGCATGTGGAGAGACATTCGTTCATCTAGCCCTAAATGAACGGGTTGCTGGAGAAAGTATACTCTGCTTTCTCAGCCTGTTTCCTAATGCAGGTGCATAATCTTGCAGTTTTCACTGTAACAACGAATTTGAGCTTGTAACTTCCAATATATATGTATATAATAAAGTTTGCAAGTGTAAAGAAACTTTGTGTTCCCAAAAAGCTAGGTGAAGGACGGCTTTCACTCACAAATATCTCCCAGAAATGTGCATGTTTAGAGACGTTAGTTTATCCAGCACAAAGGGAAGGGACTGCAAGGGAAACTTTAATTGTGGTTTATCAGAATGTTTCCTTGTTTGGGTTTGAAGTTCCTGCAGTTTCCACTATAAAAACGAGTTGGAGCTTGTACCTTCCAGTATATATGTATGGAGTGCAGTTTGCAACTGAAAAGAAACTTTGTGTTCTGAACAAGGTAGGTGAAGTTCGTCTTTCACACACAATTATCTCTCAGAACTGAGCATTTTGAGAGACGTTTGTTCAGCTAGCACAATGAGAATGTCTGCAGAAGAAGATTTTACTCCCGTTTCTCAGTCTGTTTCCAAGTGCCGATTTGAAGTTCCAGTAGTTTTCACAGTAAAACCGAGTTGGAAGTATTACCTCCCCATACATAAGTCTAGAGTGTAGTTTGCCACTGAAAAGAACCTTTGTGTTCCCAACAAGCTAGATGAAGGACAGCTTTCAAACAAAGATTTCTCTCAGAACTGAGCAAGTGGTGAGAAGTTCGTTCATCTAGCAGAAAAGCAACGGGTTGCATGGGAAACCTTAATTCTGGTTTCTCAGATTGTTTCCTTGTTCGGGTTTGATGTTCCTGCTGTTTCCACTGTAAAACCGAGTTTGAGCTTGTACCTCCCCATATAAATTTATGGAGAGTATTTTGAAACTTAAAAGGAACTTTGTTTTCCCAACATGCTACATGGAGGACAACTTTCACACACACTTATCCCTCAAAACTGAGCCTGTGGAGAGACGTTTCTTCATCTACCACCAAGGCAATTGGCTGCAGAGAACCTTTTACCCTGGATTCTCAGTCTGTTTCCTAGTGTCGGGTTCACGTTCATGCTGTTTTATCTGTAAAATAGTTTTGGAGCGTGTACATCCCCATATATAAGAATGGAGTGAATTTTGCAACTGAAAATAAACTTTGGGTTCCTAACAAGCTCTGTGAAGTATGGCTTTCACACACACTTATCATTCAGAAATGAGCATGTAGAGAGACATTTATTAATCTAGCACAAAGGGAAAAATTTGCAGGACAAGCTTTTATTCCGGTTTCTGAGTATGTTTCCTAGTGCCGGTTTGAAGTTCCTATAGTTTTCACAGTTAAATCGAGTTGGAGCTTTTACGTCTCCATATATATGTATAGATTGTAGTTTGCAACTGAAAAGAAACTTTGTGTTCCCAAACAGCTAGGTGAAGTTCGGCTTTCACACACAGTTTTCTCTCAGAACTGAGCAAGTGGAGAGACGATTTTTCTTCTAGCACAAAAGGAACGGGTTGCATGGGAATCTTTAATTCTGGATTCTCAGACTGTTTCCTCGTTTGGGTTTGAATTCCTGCAGTTTTCACTGTAAAACCGAGTTTGAGCTTGTACCTCCCTATATAAATGTATGGAGTATAGTTTGAAACTGAAAAGAAACTTTGTGTTCCCAACATGCTAGTTGAAGGAAGGCTTTCACACACAATTATCCCTCACAACTGAGCATTTGGAGAGACTTTTGTTCATCTAGCACAAAATGAATGGGTTGCAGGAGAAAATTTACTCTGCTTACTCAGCCCATTTCCTACTGCCGGTTGGATGTCTTGCAATTTTCACTGTAACATCGAGTTTGAGCTTGTACCTCCCATTATATATGTATGTAGTGAAGTTTAAAACTGAAAACAAACTCTGTGTTCCCAGATAGCTAGTTGAAGGACGGCTTTAACTCACAAATATCTCTAAGAAATTAGCATGTTTAGAGACGTTAGTTCATCTAGCACAAAGAGAATGGGCTGTAGGAGAAAACTTTACTCTGGATTCTCAGACTATTTCCTAGTTTCGGATTGAAGTTCCTACAGTTTTCACTGTACAAACGTGTTCGAGCTTGTACCACCCCAAATGTATGTATGGAGTGTAATTTACAACTGAAAATAAACTTTGTGTTCCTAACAAACTATTTGAAGGACGGCTTTCACACACACTTACCTCTCAAAACAGAAATGTTGAGAGACGTTCCTTCATCTAGCGCAAAGTGAAGGAGTTGCAAGATAAAATTTTACTCTGGTTTCTCAGCATGTTTCCTAGTGCCCGTTTGAAGTTCCTGCAGTTTTCCCGGGAAAGCCGATTTGGAGCTAGTTCCTCCCCATATTTGTATGAAGTTGAGATTGCAACTGGAAAGAATCTTTGTGTTCTAAACCAGCTATGTGTAAGATGGCTTTCACACACATATATTTCTCAGATCTGAGCATGTGGAGGGACGTTTTTTCATCTAGCACAATGGGAAAGGACTGCAGGAGAAGCTTTTACTCTCATTTCTGAGTCTGTTTCCTAGTTCTGGCTTGAAGTTCCTGCAGTTTTCACAGTAAATCCGAGTTGGAACTAACACCCCGTATATATTTATGGAGTGTGGTTTGCAACTGAATAGAATCTTTGTGTTCCCAACAAGCTAGTTAAAGGACAGCTTTCACACACAATTATCTCTCAGAACGGAGCATGTGGATTGACGATCGTTTAACTCGCACAAAGGGAACGAGTTGCAGGGAAACTCTTACAGTCGTTTCTCAGCCTGTTTAATATTGACAATGGAGGTTCCTGCATTATTCACTCAAAAACGGATTTGGAACTTGTAACTTCCAATATATATGTATGGAGTGCATTTGGCAACTGAAAAAAACCTTTGTGTTCCGAACAAGATAGGTGAAGGGCGGCTATAACACACAATTGTCTCTCAGAACTGAGCATGTGGAAAGACATTTGTTCATCTAGCACAATGAGAAAGGACTGCAGAAAAAGTTATTACTCCCGTTTCTCAGTCTGTTTCCAAGTGCTGGTTTGAAGCTCCTGTAGTTTTCACAATAAAACAGAGTTGGAGGTATTACATCTCCATATATATGTCTAGAGTGTAGTTACCAACTGAAAAGTAACTTTGTGTTCCACACAAGCTAGGTTAAGGATGGCTTTCACACACAATTTTCTCTCAGATCTAAGCATGTGGAGAGACGATTGTCCATCTACCACAAATGGAATGGGCTGCAGGAGAAACTTTTACTCTAGATTCTCAGACTGTTTCCTAGTGTCTGTTTCAAGTTCTTTCAGTTTTCACTGCAAAATCATTTTGGGGTGTTTACATCCCCCTATATAATAATGGTGTGTATTTTGCAACTGAAAAGAAATTTTGGGTTCCTCAAAAGCTATTTGAAAGACGACTTACACACACACACTTATGTCTCATATCTGAGCATGTGGAGAGACATTCGTTCATCTAGCCCTAAATGAACGGGTTGCTGGAGAAAGTATACTCTGCTTTCTCAGCCTGTTTCCTAATGCAGGTGCATAATCTTGCAGTTTTCACTGTAACAACGAATTTGAGCTTGTAACTTCCAATATATATGTATATAGTGAAGTTTGCAAGTGTAAAGAAACTTTGTGTTCCCAAAAAGCTAGGTGAAGGACGGCTTTCACTCACAAATATCTCCCAGATATGTGCACGTTTAGAGACGTTAGTTTATCCAGCACAAAGGGAAGGGACTGCAAGGGAAACTTTAATTGTGGTTTATCAGAATGTTTCCTTGTTTGGGTTTGAAGTTCCTGCAGTTTCCACTATAAAACCGAGTTGGAGCTTGTACCTTCCAGTATATATGTATGGAGTGCAGTTTGCAACTGAAATGAAAATTTGTGTTCTGAACAAGGTAGGTGAAGTACGTCTTTCACACACAATTATCTCTCAGAACTGAGCATTTTGAGAGACGTTTGTTCAGCTAGCACAATGAGAATGTCTGCAGAAGAAGATTTTACTCCCGTTTCTCAGTCTGTTTCCAAGTGCCGATTTGAAGTTCCAGTAGTTTTCACAGTAAAACTGAGTTGGAAGTATTACCTCCCCATACATAAGTCTAGAGTGTAGTTTGCAACTGAAAAGAACCTTTGTGTTCCCAACAAGCTAGATGAAGGACAGCTTTCAAACAAAGATTTCTCTCAGAACTGAGCAAGTGGTGAGAAGTTCGTTCATCTAGCAGAAAAGCAACGGGTTGCATGGGAAACCTTAATTCTGGTTTCTCAGATTGTTTCCTTGTTCGGGTTTGATGTTCCTGCTGTTTCCACTGTAAAACCGAGTTTGAGCTTGTACCTCCCCATATAAATTTATGGAGAGTATTTTGAAACTTAAAAGGAACTTTGTTTCCCAACATGCTACATGGAGGACAACTTTCACACACACTTATCCCTCAAAACTGAGCCTGTGGAGAGACGTTTCTTCATCTACCACCAAGGCAATTGGCTGCAGAGAACCTTTTACCCTGGATTCTCAGTCTGTTTCCTAGTGTCGGGTTCACGTTCATGCTGTTTTATCTGTAAAATAGTTTTGGAGCGTGTACATCCCCATATATAAGAATGGAGTGAATTTTGCAACTGAAAATAAACTTTGGGTTCCTAACAAGCTATGTGAAGTATGGCTTTCACACACACTTATCATTCAGAAATGAGCATGTAGAGAGACATTTATTAATCTAGCACAAAGGGAAAAATTTGCAGGACAAGCTTTTATTCCGGTTTCTGAGTATGTTTCCTAGTGCCGGTTTGAAGTTCCTATAGTTTTCACAGTTAAATCGAGTTGGAGCTTTTACGTCTCCATATATATGTATAGATTGTAGTTTGCAACTGAAAAGAAACTTTGTGTTCCCAAACAGCTAGGTGAAGTTCGGCTTTCACACACAGTTTTCTCTCAGAACTGAGCAAGTGGAGAGACGATTTTTCTTCTAGCACAAAAGGAACGGGTTGCATGGGAATCTTTAATTCTGGATTCTCAGACTGTTTCCTCGTTTGGGTTTGAATTCCTGCAGTTTTCACTGTAAAACCGAGTTTGAGCTTGTACCTCCCTATATAAATGTATGGAGTATAGTTTGAAACTGAAAAGAAACTTTGTGTTCCCAACATGCTAGTTGAAGGAAGGCTTTCACACACAATTATCCCTCACAACTGAGCATTTGGAGAGACTTTTGTTCATCTAGCACAAAATGAATGGGTTGCAGGAGAAAATTTACTCTGCTTTCTCAGCCCATTTCCTACTGCCGGTTGGATGTCTTGCAATTTTCACTGTAACACCGAGTTTGAGCTTGTACCTCCCATTATATATGTATGTAGTGAAGTTTAAAACTGAAAACAAACTCTGTGTTCCCAGATAGCTAGTTGAAGGACGGCTTTAACTCACAAATATCTCTAAGAAATTAGCATGTTTAGAGACGTTAGTTCATCTAGCACAAAGAGAATGGGCTGTAGGAGAAACCTTTACTCTGGATTCTCAGACTATTTCCTAGTTTCGGATTGAAGTTCCTACAGTTTTCACTGTACAAACGTGTTCGAGCTTGTACCAACCCAAATGTATGTATGGAGTCTAATTTACAACTGAAAATAAACTTTGTGTTCCTAACAAACTATTTGAAGGACGGCTTTCACACACACTTACCTCTTAAAACTGAAATGTGGAGAGACGTTCCTTCATCTAGCGCAAAGTGAAGGAGTTGCAAGATAAAATTTTACTCTGGTTTCTCAGCATGTTTCCTAGTGCCCGTTTGAAGTTCCTGCAGTTTTCCCGGGAAAGCCGATTTGGAGCTAGTTCCTCCCCATATTTGTATGAAGTTGAGATTGCAACTGGAAAGAATCTTTGTGTTCTAAACCAGCTATGTGTAAGATGGCTTTCACACACATATATTTCTCAGATCTGAGCATGTGGAGGGACGTTTTTTCATCTAGCACAATGGGAAAGGACTGCAGGAGAAGCTTTTACTCTCATTTCTGAGTCTGTTTCCTAGTTCTGGCTTGAAGTTCCTGCAGTTTTCACAGTAAATCCGAGTTGGAACTAACACCCCATATATATTTATGGAGTGTGGTTTGCAACTGAATAGAATCTTTGTGTTCCCAACAAGCTAGTTAAAGGACAGCTTTCACACACAATTATCTCTCAGAACGGAGCATGTGGATTGACGATCGTTTAACTCGCACAAAGGGAACGAGTTGCAGGGAAACTCTTACAGTCGTTTCTCAGCCTGTTTAATATTGACAATGGAGGTTCCTGCATTATTCACTCAAAAACGGATTTGGAACTTGTAACTTCCAATATATATGTATGGAGTGCAGTTGGCAACTGAAAAAAAACTTTGTGTTCCGAACAAGATAGGTGAAGGGCGGCTATAACACACAATTGTCTCTCAGAACTGAGCATGTGGAAAGACATTTGTTCATCTAGCACAATGAGAAAGGGCTGCAGAAAAAGTTATTACTCCCGTTTCTCAGTCTGTTTCCAAGTGCCGGTTTGAAGCTCCTGTAGTTTTCACAATAAAACAGAGTTGGAGGTATTACATCTCCATATATATGTCTAGATTGTAGTTATCAACTGAAAAGTAACTTTGTGTTCCACACAAGCTAGGTTAAGGATGGCTTTCACACACAATTTTCTCTCAGAACTAAGCATGTGGAGAGACGATTGTCCATCTACCACAAATGGAATGGGCTTCAGGAGAAACTTTTACTCTAGATTCTCAGACTGTTTCCAAGTGTCTGTTTCAAGTTCTTTCAGTTTTCACTGCAAAATCATTTTGGGGTGTTTACATCCCCCTATATAATAATGGTGTGTAGTTTGCAACTGAAAAGAAACTTTGGGTTTCTCAAAAGCTATTTGAAAGACGACTTACACACACACACTTATGTCTCATATCTGAGCATGTGGAGAGACATTCGTTCATCTAGCCCTAAATGAACGGGTTGCTGGAGAAAGTATACTCTGCTTTCTCAGCCTGTTTAATAATGCAGGTGCATAATCTTGCAGTTTTCACTGTAACAACGAATTTGAGCTTGTAACTTCCAATATATATGTATATAGTGAAGTTTGCAAGTGTAAAGAAACTTTGTGTTCCCAAAAAGCTAGGTGAAGGACGGCTTTCACTCACAAATATCTCCCAGAAATGTGCACGTTTAGAGACGTTAGTTTATCCAGCACAAAGGGAAGGGACTGCAAGGGAAACTTTAATTGTGGTTTATCAGAATGTTTCCTTGTTTGGGTTTGAAGTTCCTGCAGTTTCCACTATAAAACCGAGTTGGAGCTTGTACCTTCCAGTATATATGTATGGAGTGCAGTTTGCAACTGAAAAGAAACTTTGTGTTCTGAACAAGATAGGTGAAGTACGTCTTTCACACACAATTATCTCTCAGAACTGAGCATTTTGAGAGACGTTTGTTCAGCTAGCACAATGAGAATGTCTGCAGAAGAAGATTTTACTCCCGTTTCTCAGTCTGTTTCCAAGTGCCGATTTGAAGTTCCAGTAGTTTTCACAGTAAAACTGAGTTGGAAGTATTACCTCCCCATACATAAGCCTAGAGTGTAGTTTGCAACTGAAAAGAACCTTTGTGTTCCCAACAAGCTAGATGAAGGACAGCTTTCAAACAAAGATTTCTCTCAGAACTGAGCAAGTGGTGAGAAGTTCGTTCATCTAGCAGAAAAGCAACGGGTTGCATGGGAAACCTTAATTCTGGTTTCTCAGATTGTTTCCTTGTTCGGGTTTGATGTTCCTGCTGTTTCCACTGTAAAACCGAGTTTGAGCTTGTACCTCCCCATATAAATTTATGGAGAGTATTTTGAAACTTAAAAGGAACTTTGTTTTCCCAACATGCTACATGGAGGACAACTTTCACACACACTTATCCCTCAAAACTGAGCCTGTGGAGAGACGTTTCTTCATCTACCACCAAGGCAATTGGCTGCAGAGAACCTTTTACCCTGGATTCTCAGTCTGTTTCCTAGTGTTGGGTTCACGTTCATGCTGTTTTATCTGTAAAATAGTTTTGGAGCGTGTACATCCCCATATATAAGAATGGAGTGAATTTTGCAACTGAAAATAAACTTTGGGTTCCTAACAAGCTATGTGAATTATGGCTTTCACACACACTTATCATTCAGAAATGAGCATGTAGAGAGACATTTATTAATCTAGCACAAAGGGAAAAATTTGCAGGACAAGCTTTTATTCCGGTTTCTGAGTATGTTTCCTAGTGCCTGTTTGATGTTCCTATAGTTTTCACAGTAAAATCGAGTTGGAGCTTTTACGTCTCCATATATATGTATAGATTGTAGTTTGCAACTGAAAAGAAACTTTGTGTTCCCAAACAGCTAGGTGAAGTTCGGCTTTCACACACAGTTTTCTCTCAGATCTGAGCAAGTGGAGAGACGATTTTTCTTCTAGCACAAAAGGAACGGGTTGCATGGGAATCTTTAATTCTGGATTCTCAGACTGTTTCCTCGTTTGGGTTTGAATTCCTGCAGTTTTCACTGTAAAACCGAGTTTGAGCTTGTACCTCCCTATATAAATGTATGGAGTATAGTTTGAAACTGAAAAGAAACTTTGTGTTCCCAACATGCTAGTTGAAGGAAGGCTTTCACACACAATTATCCCTCACAACTGAGCATTTGGAGAGACTTTTATTCATCTAGCACAAAATGAATGGGTTGCAGGAGAAAATTTACTCTGCTTTCTCAGCCCATTTCCTACTGCCGGTTGGATGTCTTGCAATTTTCACTGTAACACCGAGTTTGAGCTTGTACCTCCCATTATATATGTATGTAGTGAAGTTTAAAACTGAAAACAAACTCTGTGTTCCCAGATAGCTAGTCGAAGGACGGCTTTAACTCACAAATATCTCTAAGAAATTAGCATGTTTAGAGACGTTAGTTCATCTAGCACAAAGAGAATGGGCTGTAGGAGAAACCTTTACTCTGGATTCTCAGACTATTTCCTAGTTTCGGATTGAAGTTCCTACAGTTTTCACTGTACAAACGTGTTCGAGCTTGTACCAACCCAAATGTATGTATGGAGTGTAATTTACAACTGAAAATAAACTTTGTGTTCCTAACAAACTATTTGAAGGACGGCTTTCACACACACTTACCTCTCAAAACTGAAATGTGGAGAGACGTTCCTTCATCTAGCGCAAAGTGAAGGAGTTGCAAGATAAAATTTTACTCTGGTTTCTCAGCATGTTTCCTAGTGCCCGTTTGAAGTTCCTGCAGTTTTCCCGGGAAAGCCGATTTGGAGCTAGTTCCTCCCCATATTTGTATGAAGTTGAGATTGCAACTGGAAAGAATCTTTGTGTTCTAAACCAGCTATGTGTAAGATGGCTTTCACACACATATATTTCTCAGATCTGAGCATGTGGAGGGACGTTTTTTCATCTAGCACAATGGGAAAGGACTGCAGGAGAAGCTTTTACTCTCATTTCTGAGTCTGTTTCCTAGTTCTGGCTTGAAGTTCCTGCAGTTTTCACAGTAAATCCGAGTTGGAACTAACACCCCATATATATTTATGGAGTGTGGTTTGCAACTGAATAGAATCTTTGTGTTCCCAACAAGCTAGTTAAAGGACAGCTTTCACACACAATTATCTCTCAGAACGGAGCATGTGGATTGACGATCGTTTAACTCGCACAAAGGGAACGAGTTGCAGGGAAACTCTTACAGTCGTTTCTCAGCCTGTTTAATATTGACAATGGAGGTTCCTGCATTATTCACTCAAAAACGGATTTGGAACTTGTAACTTCCAATATATATGTATGGAGTGCAGTTGGCAACTGAAAAAAAACTTTGTGTTCCGAACAAGATAGGTGAAGGGCGGCTATAACACACAATTTTCTCTCAGAACTGAGCATGTGGAAAGACATTTGTTCATCTAGCACAATGAGAAAGGACTGCAGAAAAAGTTATTACTCCCGTTTCTCAGTCTGTTTCCAAGTGCCGGTTTGAAGCTCCTGTAGTTTTCACAATAAAACAGAGTTGGAGGTATTACATCTCCATATATATGTCTAGAGTGTAGTTACCAACTGAAAAGTAACTTTGTGTTCCACACAAGCTAGGTTAAGGATGGCTTTCACACACAATTTTCTCTCAGAACTAAGCATGTGTAGAGACGATTGTCCATCTACGAGAAATGGAATGGGCTGCAGGAGAAACTTTTACTCTAGATTCTCAGACTGTTTCCTAGTGTCTGTTTCAAGTTCTTTCAGTTTTCACTGCAAAATCATTTTGGGGTGTTTACATCCCCCTATATAATAATGGTGTGTAGTTTGCAACTGAAAAGAAACTTTGGGTTCCTCAAAAGCTATTTGAAAGACGACTTACACACACACACTTATGTCTCATATCTGAGCATGTGGAGAGACATTCGTTCATCTAGCCCTAAATGAACGGGTTGCTGGAGAAAGTATACTCTGCTTTCTCAGCCTGTTTCCTAATGCAGGTGCATAATCTTGCAGTTTTCACTGTAACAACGAATTTGAGCTTGTAACTTCCAATATATATGTATATAGTGAAGTTTGCAAGTGTAAAGAAACTTTGTGTTCCCAAAAAGCTAGGTGAAGGACGGCTTTCACTCACAAATATCTCCCAGAAATGTGCATGTTTAGAGACGTTAGTTTATCCAGCACAAAGGGAAGGGACTGCAAGGGAAACTTTAATTGTGGTTTATCAGAATGTTTCCTTGTTTGGGTTTGAAGTTCCTGCAGTTTCCACTATAAAACCGAGTTGGAGCTTGTACCTTCCAGTATATATGTATGGAGTGCAGTTTGCAACTGAAAAGAAACTTTGTGTTCTGAACAAGATAGGTGAAGTACGTCTTTCACACACAATTATCTCTCAGAACTGAGCATTTTGAGAGACGTTTGTTCAGCTAGCACAATGAGAATGTCTGCAGAAGAAGATTTTACTCACGTTTCTCAGTCTGTTTCCAAGTGCCGATTTGAAGTTCCAGTAGTTTTCACAGTAAAACTGAGTTGGAAGTATTACCTCCCCATACATAAGTCTAGAGTGTAGTTTGCAACTGAAAAGAACCTTTGTGTTCCCAACAAGCTAGATGAAGGACAGCTTTCAAACAAAGATTTCTCTCAGAACTGAGCAAGTGGTGAGAAGTTCGTTCATCTAGCAGAAAAGCAACGGGTTGCATGGGAAACCTTAATTCTGGTTTCTCAGATTGTTTCCTTGTTCGGGTTTGATGTTCCTGCTGTTTCCACTGTAAAACCGAGTTTGAGCTTGTACCTCCCCATATAAATTTATGGAGAGTATTTTGAAACTTAAAAGGAACTTTGTTTTCCCAACATGCTACATGGAGGACAACTTTCACACACACTTATCCCTCACAACTGAGCCTGTGGAGAGATGTTTCTTCATCTACCACCAAGGCAATTGGCTGCAGAGAAACTTTTACCCTGGATTCTCAGTCTGTTTCCTAGTGTCGGGTTCACGTTCATGCTGTTTTATCTGTAAAATAGTTTTGGAGCGTGTACATCCCCATATATAAGAATGGAGTGAATTTTGCAACTGAAAATAAACTTTGGGTTCCTAACAAGCTATGTGAAGTATGGCTTTCACACACACTTATCATTCAGAAATGAGCATGTAGAGAGACATTTATTAATCTAGCACAAAGGGAAAAATTTGCAGGACAAGATTTTATTCCGGTTTCTGAGTATGTTTCCTAGTGCCGGTTTGAAGTTCCTATAGTTTTCACAGTAAAATCGAGTTGGAGCTTTTACGTCTCCATATATATGTATAGATTGTAGTTTGCAACTGAAAAGAAACTTTGTGTTCCCAAACAGCTAGGTGAAGTTCGGCTTTCACACACAGTTTTCTCTCAGAACTGAGCAAGTGGAGAGACGATTTTTCTTCTAGCACAAAAGGAACGGGTTGCATGGGAATCTTTAATTCTGGATTCTCAGACTGTTTCCTCGTTTGGGTTTGAATTCCTGCAGTTTTCACTGTAAAACCGAGTTTGAGCTTGTACCTCCCTATATAAATGTATGGAGTATAGTTTGAAACTGAAAAGAAACTTTGTGTTCCCAACATGCTAGTTGAAGGAAGGCTTTCACACACAATTATCCCTCACAACTGAGCATTTGGAGAGACTTTTGTTCATCTAGCACAAAATGAATGGGTTGCAGGAGAAAATTTACTCTGCTTTCTCAGCCCATTTCCTACTGCCGGTTGGATGTCTTGCAATTTTCACTGTAACACCGAGTTTGAGCTTGTACCTCCCATTATATATGTATGTAGTGAAGTTTAAAACTGAAAACAAACTCTGTGTTCCCAGATAGCTAGTCGAAGGACGGCTTTAACTCACAAATATCTCTAAGAAATTAGCATGTTTAGAGACGTTAGTTCATCTAGCACAAAGAGAATGGGCTGTAGGAGAAACCTTTACTCTGGATTCTCAGACTATTTCCTAGTTTCGGATTGAAGTTCCTACAGTTTTCACTGTACAAACGTGTTCGAGCTTGTACCAACCCAAATGTATGTATGGAGTGTAATTTACAACTGAAAATAAACTTTGTGTTCCTAACAAACTATTTGAAGGACGGCTTTCACACACACTTACCTCTCAAAACTGAAATGTGGAGAGACGTTCCTTCATCTAGCGCAAAGTGAAGGAGTTGCAAGATAAAATTTTACTCTGGTTTCTCAGCATGTTTCCTAGTGCCCGTTTGAAGTTCCTGCAGTTTTCCCGGGAAAGCCGATTTGGAGCTAGTTCCTCCCCATATTTGTATGAAGTTGAGATTGCAACTGGAAAGAATCTTTGTGTTCTAAACCAGCTATGTGTAAGATGGCTTTCACACACATATATTTCTCAGATCTGAGCATGTGGAGGGACGTTTTTTCATCTAGCACAATGGGAAAGGACTGCAGGAGAAGCTTTTACTCTCATTTCTGAGTCTGTTTCCTAGTTCTGGCTTGAAGTTCCTGCAGTTTTCACAGTAAATCCGAGTTGGAACTAACACCCCATATATATTTATGGAGTGTGGTTTGCAACTGAATAGAATCTTTGTGTTCCCAACAAGCTAGTTAAAGGACAGCTTTCACACACAATTATCTCTCAGAACGGAGCATGTGGATTGACGATCGTTTAACTCGCACAAAGGGAACGAGTTGCAGGGAAACTCTTACAGTCGTTTCTCAGCCTGTTTAATATTGACAATGGAGGTTCCTGCATTATTCACTCAAAAACGGATTTGGAACTTGTAACTTCCAATATATATGTATGGAGTGCAGTTGGCAACTGAAAAAAAACTTTGTGTTCCGAACAAGATAGGTGAAGGGCGGCTATAACACACAATTTTCTCTCAGAACTGAGCATGTGGAAAGACATTTGTTCATCTAGCACAATGAGAAAGGACTGCAGAAAAAGTTATTACTCCCGTTTCTCAGTCTGTTTCCAAGTGCCGGTTTGAAGCTCCTGTAGTTTTCACAATAAAACAGAGTTGGAGGTATTACATCTCCATATATATGTCTAGAGTGTAGTTACCAACTGAAAAGTAACTTTGTGTTCCACACAAGCTAGGTTAAGGATGGCTTTCACACACAATTTTCTCTCAGAACTAAGCATGTGGAGAGACGATTGTCCATCTACGAGAAATGGAATGGGCTGCAGGAGAAACTTTTACTCTAGATTCTCAGACTGTTTCCTAGTGTCTGTTTCAAGTTCTTTCAGTTTTCACTGCAAAATCATTTTGGGGTGTTTACATCCCCCTATATAATAATGGTGTGTAGTTTGCAACTGAAAAGAAACTTTGGGTTCCTCAAAAGCTATTTGAAAGACGACTTACACACACACACTTATGTCTCATATCTGAGCATGTGGAGAGACATTCGTTCATCTAGCCCTAAATGAACGGGTTGCTGGAGAAAGTATACTCTGCTTTCTCAGCCTGTTTCCTAATGCAGGTGCATAATCTTGCAGTTTTCACTGTAACAACGAATTTGAGCTTGTAACTTCCAATATATATGTATATAGTGAAGTTTGCAAGTGTAAAGAAACTTTGTGTTCCCAAAAAGCTAGGTGAAGGACGGCTTTCACTCACAAATATCTCCCAGAAATGTGCATGTTTAGAGACGTTAGTTTATCCAGCACAAAGGGAAGGGACTGCAAGGGAAACTTTAATTGTGGTTTATCAGAATGTTTCCTTGTTTGGGTTTGAAGTTCCTGCAGTTTCCACTATAAAACCGAGTTGGAGCTTGTACCTTCCAGTATATATGTATGGAGTGCAGTTTGCAACTGAAAAGAAACTTTGTGTTCTGAACAAGATAGGTGAAGTACGTCTTTCACACACAATTATCTCTCAGAACTGAGCATTTTGAGAGACGTTTGTTCAGCTAGCACAATGAGAATGGCTGCAGAAGAAGATTTTACTCACGTTTCTCAGTCTGTTTCCAAGTGCCGATTTGAAGTTCCAGTAGTTTTCACAGTAAAACTGAGTTGGAAGTATTACCTCCCCATACATAAGTCTAGAGTGTAGTTTGCAACTGAAAAGAACCTTTGTGTTCCCAACAAGCTAGATGAAGGACAGCTTTCAAACAAAGATTTCTCTCAGAACTGAGCAAGTGGTGAGAAGTTCGTTCATCTAGCAGAAAAGCAACGGGTTGCATGGGAAACCTTAATTCTGGTTTCTCAGATTGTTTCCTTGTTCGGGTTTGATGTTCCTGCTGTTTCCACTGTAAAACCGAGTTTGAGCTTGTACCTCCCCATATAAATTTATGGAGAGTATTTTGAAACTTAAAAGGAACTTTGTTTTCCCAACATGCTACATGGAGGACAACTTTCACACACACTTATCCCTCACAACTGAGCCTGTGGAGAGATGTTTCTTCATCTACCACCAAGGCAATTGGCTGCAGAGAAACTTTTACCCTGGATTCTCAGTCTGTTTCCTAGTGTCGGGTTCACGTTCATGCTGTTTTATCTGTAAAATAGTTTTGGAGCGTGTACATCCCCATATATAAGAATGGAGTGAATTTTGCAACTGAAAATAAACTTTGGGTTCCTAACAAGCTATGTGAAGTATGGCTTTCACACACACTTATCATTCAGAAATGAGCATGTAGAGAGACATTTATTAATCTAGCACAAAGGGAAAAATTTGCAGGACAAGCTTTTATTCCGGTTTCTGAGTATGTTTCCTAGTGCCGGTTTGAAGTTCCTATAGTTTTCACAGTAAAATCGAGTTGGAGCTTTTACGTCTCCATATATATGTATAGATTGTAGTTTGCAACTGAAAAGAAACTTTGTGTTCCCAAACAGCTAGGTGAAGTTCGGCTTTCACACACAGTTTTCTCTCAGAACTGAGCAAGTGGAGAGACGATTTTTCTTCTAGCACAAAAGGAACGGGTTGCATGGGAATCTTTAATTCTGGATTCTCAGACTGTTTCCTCGTTTGGGTTTGATTTCCTGCAGTTTTCACTGTAAAACCGAGTTTGAGCTTGTACCTCCCTATATAAATGTATGGAGTATAGTTTGAAACTGAAAAGAAACTTTGTGTTCCCAACATGCTAGTTGAAGGAAGGCTTTCACACACAATTATCCCTCACAACTGAGCATTTGGAGAGACTTTTGTTCATCTAGCACAAAATGAATGGGTTGCAGGAGAAAATTTACTCTGCTTTCTCAGCCCATTTCCTACTGCCGGTTGGATGTCTTGCAATTTTCACTGTAACACCGAGTTTGAGCTTGTACCTCCCATTATATATGTATGTAGTGAAGTTTAAAACTGAAAACAAACTCTGTGTTCCCAGATAGCTAGTTGAAGGACGGCTTTAACTCACAAATATCTCTAAGAAATTAGCATGTTTAGAGACGTTAGTTCATCTAGCACAAAGAGAATGGGCTGTAGGAGAAACCTTTACTCTGGATTCTCAGACTATTTCCTAGTTTCGGATTGAAGTTCCTACAGTTTTCACTGTACAAACGTGTTCGAGCTTGTACCAACCCAAATGTATGTATGGAGTGTAATTTACAACTGAAAATAAACTTTGTGTTCCTAACAAACTATTTGAAGGACGGCTTTCACACACACTTACCTCTCAAAACTGAAATGTGGAGAGACGTTCCTTCATCTAGCGCAAAGTGAAGGAGTTGCAAGATAAAATTTTACTCTGGTTTCTCAGCATGTTTCCTAGTGCCCGTTTGAAGTTCCTGCAGTTTTCCCGGGAAAGCCGATTTGGAGCTAGTTCCTCCCCATATTTGTATGAAGTTGAGATTGCAACTGGAAAGAATCTTTGTGTTCTAAACCAGCTATGTGTAAGATGGTTTCACACACATATATTTCTCAGATCTGAGCATGTGGAGGGACGTTTTTTCATCTAGCACAATGGGAAAGGACTGCAGGAGAAGCTTTTACTCTCATTTCTGAGTCTGTTTCCTAGTTCTGGCTTGAAGTTCCTGCAGTTTTCACAGTAAATCCGAGTTGGAACTAACACCCCATATATATTTATGGAGTGTGGTTTGCAACTGAATAGAATCTTTGTGTTCCCAACAAGCTAGTTAAAGGACAGCTTTCACACACAATTATCTCTCAGAACGGAGCATGTGGATTGACGATCGTTTAACTCGCACAAAGGGAACGATTTGCAGGGAAACTCTTACAGTCGTTTCTCAGCCTGTTTAATATTGACAATGGAGGTTCCTGCATTATTCACTCAAAAACGGATTTGGAACTTGTAACTTCCAATATATATGTATGGAGTGCAGTTGGCAACTGAAAAAAACTTTGTGTTCCGAACAAGATAGGTGAAGGGCGGCTATAACACACAATTGTCTCTCAGAACTGAGCATGTGGAAAGACATTTGTTCATCTAGCACAATGAGAAAGGACTGCAGAAAAAGTTAGCACTCCCGTTTCTCAGTCTGTTTCCAAGTGCCGGTTTGAAGCTCCTGTAATTTTCACAATAAAACAGAGTTGGAGGTATTACATCTCCATATATATATTTCTAGAGTGTAGTTACCAACTGAAAAGTAACTTTGTGTTCCACACAAGCTAGGTTAAGGATGGCTTTCACACACAATTTTCTCTCAGAACTAAGCATGTGGAGAGACGATTGTCCATCTACCACAAATGGAATGGGCTGCAGGAGAAACTTTTACTCTAGATTCTCAGACTGTTTCCTAGTGTCTGTTTCAAGTTCTTTCAGTTTTCACTGCAAAATCATTTTGGGGTGTTTACATGCCCCTATATAATAATGGTGTGTAGTTTGCAACTGAAAAGAAACTTTGGGTTCCTCAAAAGCTATTTGAAAGACGACTTACACACACACACTTATGTCTCATATCTGAGCATGTGGAGAGACATTCGTTCATCTAGCCCTAAATGAATGGGTTGCTGGAGAAAGTATATTCTGCTTTCTCAGCCTGTTTCCTAATGCAGGTGCATAATCTTGCAGTTTTCACTGTAACAACGAATTTGAGCTTGTAACTTCCAATATATATGTATATAGTGAAGTTTGCAAGTGTAAAGAAACTTTGTGTTCCCAAAAAGCTAGGTGAAGGACGGCTTTCACTCACAAATATCTCCCAGAAATGTGCACGTTTAGAGACGTTAGTTTATCCAGCACAAAGGGAAGGGACTGCAAGGGAAACTTTAATTGTGGTTTATCAGAATGTTTCCTTGTTTGGGTTTGAAGTTCCTGCAGTTTCCACTATAAAACCGAGTTGGAGCTTGTACCTTCCAGTATATATGTATGGAGTGCAGTTTGCAACTGAAAAGAAACTTTGTGTTCTGAACAAGATAGGTGAAGTACGTCTTTCACACACAATTATCTCTCAGAACTGAGCATTTTGAGAGACGTTTGTTCAGCTAGCACAATGAGAATGTCTGCAGAAGAAGATTTTACTCCCGTTTCTCAGTCTGTTTCCAAGTGCCGATTTGAAGTTCCAGTAGTTTTCACAGTAAAACTGAGTTGGAAGTATTACCTCCCCATACATAAGTCTAGAGTGTAGTTTGCAACTGAAAAGAACCTTTGTGTTCCCAACAAGCTAGATGAAGGACAGCTTTCAAACAAAGATTTCTCTCAGAACTGAGCAAGTGGTGAGAAGTTCGTTCATCTAGCAGAAAAGCAACGGGTTGCATGGGAAACCTTAATTCTGGTTTCTCAGATTGTTTCCTTGTTCGGGTTTGATGTTCCTGCTGTTTCCACTGTAAAACCGAGTTTGAGCTTGTACCTCCCCATATAAATTTATGGAGAGTATTTTGAAACTTAAAAGGAACTTTGTTTTCCCAACATGCTACATGGAGGACAACTTTCACACACACTTATCCCTCAAAACTGAGCCTGTGGAGAGACGTTTCTTCATCTACCACCAAGGCAATTGGCTGCAGAGAAGCTTTTACCCTGGATTCTCAGTCTGTTTCCTAGTGTCGGGTTCACGTTCATGCTGTTTTATCTGTAAAATAGTTTTGGAGCGTGTACATCCCCATATATAAGAATGGAGTGAATTTTGCAACTGAAAATAAACTTTGGGTTCCTAACAAGCTATGTGAAGTATGGCTTTCACACACACTTATCATTCAGAAATGAGCATGTAGAGAGACATTTATTAATCTAGCACAAAGGGAAAAATTTGCAGGACAAGCTTTTATTCCGGTTTCTGAGTATGTTTCCTAGTGCCGGTTTGAAGTTCCTATAGTTTTCACAGTAAAATCGAGTTGGAGCTTTTACGTCTCCATATATATGTATAGATTGTAGTTTGCAACTGAAAAGAAACTTTGTGTTCCCAAACAGCTAGGTGAAGTTCGGCTTTCACACACAGTTTTCTCTCAGAACTGAGCAAGTGGAGAGACGATTTTTCTTCTAGCACAAAAGGAACGGGTTGCATGGGAATCTTTAATTCTGGATTCTCAGACTGTTTCCTCGTTTGGGTTTGAATTCCTGCAGTTTTCACTGTAAAACCGAGTTTGAACTTGTACCTCCCTATATAAATGTATGGAGTATAGTTTGAAACTGAAAAGAAACTTTGTGTTCCCAACATGCTAGTTGAAGGAAGGCTTTCACACACAATTATCCCTCACAACTGAGCATTTGGAGAGACTTTTGTTCATCTAGCACAAAATGAATGGGTTGCAGGAGAAAATTTACTCTGCTTTCTCAGCCCATTTCCTACTGCCGGTTGGATGTCTTGCAATTTTCACTGTAACACCGAGTTTGAGCTTGTACCTCCCATTATATATGTATGTAGTGAAGTTTAAAACTGAAAACAAACTCTGTGTTCCCAGATAGCTAGTGGAAGGACGGCTTTAACTCACAAATATCTCTAAGAAATTAGCATGTTTAGAGACGTTAGTTCATCTAGCACAAATAGAATGGGCTGTAGGAGAAACCTTAACTCTGGATTCTCCGACTATTTCCTAGTTTCGGATTGAAGTTCCTACAGTTTTCACTGTACAAACGTGTTCGAGCTTGTACCACCACAAATGTATGTATGGAGTGTAATTTACAACTGAAAATATACTTTGTGTTCCTAACAAACTATTTGAAGGACGGCTTTCACACACACTTACCTCTCAAAACTGAAATGTGGAGAGACGTTCCTTCATCTAGCGCAAAGTGAAGGAGTTGCAAGATAAAATTTTACTCTGGTTTCTCAGCATGTTTCCTAGTGCCCGTTTGAAGTTCCTGCAGTTTTCCCGGGAAAGCCGATTTGGAGCTAGTTCCTCCCCATATTTGTATGAAGTTGAGATTGCAACTGGAAAGAATCTTTGTGTTCTAAACCAGCTATGTGTAAGATGGCTTTCACACACATATATTTCTCAGATCTGAGCATGTGGAGGGACGTTTTTTCATCTAGCACAATGGGAAAGGACTGCAGGAGAAGCTTTTACTCTCATTTCTGAGTCTGTTTCCTAGTTCTGGCTTGAAGTTCCTGCAGTTTTCACAGTAAATCCGAGTTGGAACTAACACCCCATATATATTTATGGAGTGTGGTTTGCAACTGAATAGAATCTTTGTGTTCCCAACAAGCTAGTTAAAGGACAGCTTTCACACACAATTATCTCTCAGAACGGAGCATGTGGATTGACGATCGTTTAACTCGCACAAAGGGAACGAGTTGCAGGGAAACTCTTACAGTCGTTTCTCAGCCTGTTTAATATTGACAATGGAGGTTCCTGCATTATTCACTCAAAAACGGATTTGGAACTTGTAACTTCCAATATATATGTATGGAGTGCAGTTGGCAACTGAAAAAAAACTTTGTGTTCCGAACAAGATAGGTGAAGGGCGGCTATAACACACAATTTTCTCTCAGAACTGAGCATGTGGAAAGACATTTGTTCATCTAGCACAATGAGAAAGGACTGCAGAAAAAGTTATTACTCCCGTTTCTCAGTCTGTTTCCAAGTGCCGGTTTGAAGCTCCTGTAGTTTTCACAATAAAACAGAGTTGGAGGTATTACATCTCCATATATATGTCTAGAGTGTAGTTACCAACTGAAAAGTAACTTTGTGTTCCACACAAGCTAGGTTAAGGATGGCTTTCACACACAATTTTCTCTCAGAACTAAGCATGTGGAGAGACGATTGTCCATCTACCACAAATGGAATGGGCTGCAGAAGAAACTTTTACTCTAGATTCTCAGACTGTTTCCTAGTGTCTGTTTCAAGTTCTTTCAGTTTTCACTGCAAAATCATTTTGGGGTGTTTACATCCCCCTATATAATAATGGTGTGTAGTTTGCAACTGAAAAGAAACTTTGGGTTCCTCAAAAGCTATTTGAAAGACGACTTACACACACACACTTATGTCTCATATCTGAGCATGTGGAGAGACATTCGTTCATCTAGCCCTAAATGAACGGGTTGCTGGAGAAAGTATACTCTGCTTTCTCAGCCTGTTTCCTAATGCAGGTGCATAATCTTGCAGTTTTCACTGTAACAACGAATTTGAGCTTGTAACTTCCAATATATATGTATATAGTGAAGTTTGCAAGTGTAAAGAAACTTTGTGTTCCCAAAAAGCTAGGTGAAGGACGGCTTTCACTCACAAATATCTCCCAGAAATGTGCATGTTTAGAGACGTTAGTTTATCCAGCACAAAGGGAAGGGACTGCAAGGGAAACTTTAATTGTGGTTTATCAGAATGTTTCCTTGTTTGGGTTTGAAGTTCCTGCAGTTTCCACTATAAAACCGAGTTGGAGCTTGTACCTTCCAGTATATATGTATGGAGTGCAGTTTGCAACTGAAAAGAAACTTTGTGTTCTGAACAAGATAGGTGAAGTACGTCTTTCACACACAATTATCTCTCAGAACTGAGCATTTTGAGAGACGTTTGTTCAGCTAGCACAATGAGAATGTCTGCAGAAGAAGATTTTACTCCCGTTTCTCAGTCTGTTTCCAAGTGCCGATTTGAAGTTCCAGTAGTTTTCACAGTAAAACCGAGTTGGAAGTATTACCTCCCCATACATAAGTCTAGAGTGTAGTTTGCAACTGAAAAGAACCTTTGTGTTCCCAACAAGCTAGATGAAGGACAGCTTTCAAACAAAGATTTCTCTCAGAACTGAGCAAGTGGTGAGAAGTTCGTTCATCTAGCAGAAAAGCAACGGGTTGCATGGGAAACCTTAATTCTGGTTTCTCAGATTGTTTCCTTGTTCGGGTTTGATGTTCCTGCTGTTTCCACTGTAAAACCGAGTTTGAGCTTGTACCTCCCCATATAAATTTATGGAGAGTATTTTGAAACTTAAAAGGAACTTTGTTTTCCCAACATGCTACATGGAGGACAACTTTCACACACACTTATCCCTCAAAACTGAGCCTGTGGAGAGACGTTTCTTCATCTACCACCAAGGCAATTGGCTGCAGAGAAGCTTTTACCCTGGATTCTCAGTCTGTTTCCTAGTGTCGGGTTCACGTTCATGCTGTTTTATCTGTAAAATAGTTTTGGAGCGTGTACATCCCCATATATAAGAATGGAGTGAATTTTGCAACTGAAAATAAACTTTGGGTTCCTAACAAGCTATGTGAAGTATGGCTTTCACACACACTTATCATTCAGAAATGAGCATGTAGAGAGACATTTATTAATCTAGCACAAAGGGAAAAATTTGCAGGACAAGCTTTTATTCCGGTTTCTGAGTATGTTTCCTAGTGCCGGTTTGAAGTTCCTATAGTTTTCACAGTAAAATCGAGTTGGAGCTTTTACGTCTCCATATATATGTATAGATTGTAGTTTGCAACTGAAAAGAAACTTTGTGTTCCCAAACAGCTAGGTGAAGTTCGGCTTTCACACACAGTTTTCTCTCAGAACTGAGCAAGTGGAGAGACGATTTTTCTTCTAGCACAAAAGGAACGGGTTGCATGGGAATCTTTAATTCTGGATTCTCAGACTGTTTCCTCGTTTGGGTTTGAATTCCTGCAGTTTTCACTGTAAAACCGAGTTTGAGCTTGTACCTCCCTATATAAATGTATGGAGTATAGTTTGAAACTGAAAAGAAACTTTGTGTTCCCAACATGCTAGTTGAAGGAAGGCTTTCACACACAATTATCCCTCACAACTGAGCATTTGGAGAGACTTTTGTTCATCTAGCACAAAATGAATGGGTTGCAGGAGAAAATTTACTCTGCTTTCTCAGCCCATTTCCTACTGCCGGTTGGATGTCTTGCAATTTTCACTGTAACACCGAGTTTGAGCTTGTACCTCCCATTATATATGTATGTAGTGAAGTTTAAAACTGAAAACAAACTCTGTGTTCCCAGATAGCTAGTCGAAGGACGGCTTTAACTCACAAATATCTCTAAGAAATTAGCATGTTTAGAGACGTTAGTTCATCTAGCACAAAGAGAATGGGCTGTAGGAGAAACCTTTACTCTGGATTCTCCGACTATTTCCTAGTTTCGGATTGAAGTTCCTACAGTTTTCACTGTACAAACGTGTTCGAGCTTGTACCACCCCAAATGTATGTATGGAGTGTAATTTACAACTGAAAATAAACTTTGTGTTCCTAACAAACTATTTGAAGGACGGCTTTCACACACACTTACCTCTCAAAACTGAAATGTGGAGAGACGTTCCTTCATCTAGCGCAAAGTGAAGGAGTTGCAAGATAAAATTTTACTCTGGTTTCTCAGCATGTTTCCTAGTGCCCGTTTGAAGTTCCTGCAGTTTTCCCGGGAAAGCCGATTTGGAGCTAGTTCCTCCCCATATTTGTATGAAGTTGAGATTGCAACTGGAAAGAATCTTTGTGTTCTAAACCAGCTATGTGTAAGATGGCTTTCACACACATATATTTCTCAGATCTGAGCATGTGGAGGGACGTTTTTTCATCTAGCACAATGGGAAAGGACTGCAGGAGAAGCTTTTACTCTCATTTCTGAGTCTGTTTCCTAGTTCTGGCTTGAAGTTCCTGCAGTTTTCACAGTAAATCCGAGTTGGAACTAACACCCCATATATATTTATGGAGTGTGGTTTGCAACTGAATAGAATCTTTGTGTTCCCAACAAGCTAGTTAAAGGACAGCTTTCACACACAATTATCTCTCAGAACGGAGCATGTGGATTGACGATCGTTTAACTCGCACAAAGGGAACGAGTTGCAGGGAAACTCTTACAGTCGTTTCTCAGCCTGTTTAATATTGACAATGGAGGTTCCTGCATTATTCACTCAAAAACGGATTTGGAACTTGTAACTTCCAATATATATGTATGGAGTGCAGTTGGCAACTGAAAAAAAACTTTGTGTTCCGAACAAGATAGGTGAAGGGCGGCTATAACACACAATTTTCTCTCAGAACTGAGCATGTGGAAAGACATTTGTTCATCTAGCACAATGAGAAAGGACTGCAGAAAAAGTTATTACTCCCGTTTCTCAGTCTGTTTCCAAGTGCCGGTTTGAAGCTCCTGTAGTTTTCACAATAAAACAGAGTTGGAGGTATTACATCTCCATATATATGTCTAGAGTGTAGTTACCAACTGAAAAGTAACTTTGTGTTCCACACAAGCTAGGTTAAGGATGGCTTTCACACACAATTTTCTCTCAGAACTAAGCATGTGGAGAGACGATTGTCCATCTACGAGAAATGGAATGGGCTGCAGGAGAAACTTTTACTCTAGATTCTCAGACTGTTTCCTAGTGTCTGTTTCAAGTTCTTTCAGTTTTCACTGCAAAATCATTTTGGGGTGTTTACATCCCCCTATATAATAATGGTGTGTAGTTTGCAACTGAAAAGAAACTTTGGGTTCCTCAAAAGCTATTTGAAAGACGACTTACACACACACACTTATGTCTCATATCTGAGCATGTGGAGAGACATTCGTTCATCTAGCCCTAAATGAACGGGTTGCTGGAGAAAGTATACTCTGCTTTCTCAGCCTGTTTCCTAATGCAGGTGCATAATCTTGCAGTTTTCACTGTAACAACGAATTTGAGCTTGTAACTTCCAATATATATGTATATAGTGAAGTTTGCAAGTGTAAAGAAACTTTGTGTTCCCAAAAAGCTAGGTGAAGGACGGCTTTCACTCACAAATATCTCCCAGAAATGTGCACGTTTAGAGACGTTAGTTTATCCAGCACAAAGGGAAGGGACTGCAAGGGAAACTTTAATTGTGGTTTATCAAAATGTTTCCTTGTTTGGGTTTGAAGTTCCTGCAGTTTCCACTATAAAACCGAGTTGGAGCTTGTACCTTCCAGTATATATGTATGGAGTGCAGTTTGCAACTGAAAAGAAACTTTGTGTTCTGAACAAGATAGGTGAAGTACGTCTTTCACACACAATTATCTCTCAGAACTGAGCATTTTGAGAGACGTTTGTTCAGCTAGCACAATGAGAATGTCTGCAGAAGAAGATTTTACTCACGTTTCTCAGTCTGTTTCCAAGTGCCGATTTGAAGTTCCAGTAGTTTTCACAGTAAAACTGAGTTGGAAGTATTACCTCCCCATACATGTCTAGAGTGTAGTTTGCAACTGAAAAGAACCTTTGTGTTCCCAACAAGCTCGATGAAGGACAGCTTTCAAACAAAGATTTCTCTCAGAACTGAGCAAGTGGTGAGAAGTTCGTTCATCTAGCAGAAAAGCAACGGGTTGCATGGGAAACCTTAATTCTGGTTTCTCAGATTGTTTCCTTGTTCGGGTTTGATGTTCCTGCTGTTTCCACTGTAAAACCGAGTTTGAGCTTGTACCTCCCCATATAAATTTATGGAGAGTATTTTGAAACTTAAAAGGAACTTTGTTTTCCCAACATGCTACATGGAGGACAACTTTCACACACACTTATCCCTCAAAACTGAGCCTGTGGAGAGACGTTTCTTCATCTACCACCAAGGCAATTGGCTGCAGAGAAGCTTTTACCCTGGATTCTCAGTCTGTTTCCTAGTGTCGGGTTCACGTTCATGCTGTTTTATCTGTAAAATAGTTTTGGAGCGTGTACATCCCCATATATAAGAATGGAGTGAATTTTGCAACTGAAAATAAACTTTGGGTTCCTAACAAGCTATGTGAAGTATGGCTTTCACACACACTTATCATTCAGAAATGAGCATGTAGAGAGACATTTATTAATCTAGCACAAAGGGAAAAATTTGCAGGACAAGCTTTTATTCCGGTTTCTGAGTATGTTTCCTAGTGCCGGTTTGAAGTTCCTATAGTTTTCACAGTAAAATCGAGTTGGAGCTTTTACGTCTCCATATATATGTATAGATTGTAGTTTGCAACTGAAAAGAAACTTTGTGTTCCCAAACAGCTAGGTGAAGTTCGGCTTTCACACACAGTTTTCTCTCAGAACTGAGCAAGTGGAGAGACGATTTTTCTTCTAGCACAAAAGGAACGGGTTGCATGGGAATCTTTAATTCTGGATTCTCAGACTGTTTCCTCGTTTGGGTTTGAATTCCTGCAGTTTTCACTGTAAAACCGAGTTTGAGCTTGTACCTCCCTATATAAATGTATGGAGTATAGTTTGAAACTGAAAAGAAACTTTGTGTTCCCAACATGCTAGTTGAAGGAAGGCTTTCACACACAATTATCCCTCACAACTGAGCATTTGGAGAGACTTTTGTTCATCTAGCACAAAATGAATGGGTTGCAGGAGAAAATTTACTCTGCTTTCTCAGCCCATTTCCTACTGCCGGTTGGATGTCTTGCAATTTTCACTGTAACACCGAGTTTGAGCTTGTACCTCCCATTATATATGTATGTAGTGAAGTTTAAAACTGAAAACAAACTCTGTGTTCCCAGATAGCTAGTCGAAGGACGGCTTTAACTCACAAATATCTCTAAGAAATTAGCACGTTTAGAGACGTTAGTTCATCTAGCACAAATAGAATGGGCTGTAGGAGAAACCTTAACTCTGGATTCTCCGACTATTTCCTAGTTTCGGATTGAAGTTCCTACAGTTTTCACTGTACAAACGTGTTCGAGCTTGTACCACCCCAAATGTATGTATGGAGTGTAATTTACAACTGAAAATATACTTTGTGTTCCTAACAAACTATTTGAAGGACGGCTTTCACACACACTTACCTCTCAAAACTGAAATGTGGAGAGACGTTCCTTCATCTAGCGCAAAGTGAAGGAGTTGCAAGATAAAATTTTACTCTGGTTTCTCAGCATGTTTCCTAGTGCCCGTTTGAAGTTCCTGCAGTTTTCCCGGGAAAGCCGATTTGGAGCTAGTTCCTCCCCATATTTGTATGAAGTTGAGATTGCAACTGGAAAGAATCTTTGTGTTCTAAACCAGCTATGTGTAAGATGGCTTTCACACACATATATTTCTCAGATCTGAGCATGTGGAGGGACGTTTTTTCATCTAGCACAATGGGAAAGGACTGCAGGAGAAGCTTTTACTCTCATTTCTGAGTCTGTTTCCTAGTTCTGGCTTGAAGTTCCTGCAGTTTTCACAGTAAATCCGAGTTGGAACTAACACCCCATATATATTTATGGAGTGTGGTTTGCAACTGAATAGAATCTTTGTGTTCCCAACAAGCTAGTTAAAGGACAGCTTTCACACACAATTATCTCTCAGAATGGAGCATGTGGATTGACGATCGTTTAACTCGCACAAAGGGAACGAGTTGCAGGGAAACTCTTACAGTCGTTTCTCAGCCTGTTTAATATTGACAATGGAGGTTCCTGCATTATTCACTCAAAAACGGATTTGGAACTTGTAACTTCCAATATATATGTATGGAGTGCAGTTGGCAACTGAAAAACAACTTTGTGTTCCGAACAAGATAGGTGAAGGGCGGCTATAACACACAATTGTCTCTCAGAACTGAGCATGTGGAAAGACATTTGTTCATCTAGCACAATGAGAAAGGACTGCAGAAAAAGTTATTACTCCCGTTTCTCAGTCTGTTTCCAAGTGCCGGTTTGAAGCTCCTGTAGTTTTCACAATAAAACAGAGTTGGAGGTATTACATCTCCATATATATGTCTAGAGTGTAGTTACCAACTGAAAAGTAACTTTGTGTTCCACACAAGCTAGGTTAAGGATGGCTTTCACACACAATTTTCTCTCAGAACTAAGCATGTGGAGAGACGATTGTCCATTTACCACAAATGGAATGGGCTGCAGGAGAAACTTTTACTCTAGATTCTCAGACTGTTTCCTAGTGTCTGTTTCAAGTTCTTTCAGTTTTCACTGCAAAATCATTTTGGGGTGTTTACATCCCCCTATATAATAATGGTGTGTAGTTTGCAACTGAAAAGAAACTTTGGGTTCCTCAAAAGCTATTTGAAAGACGACTTACACACACACACTTATGTCTCATATCTGAGCATTTGGAGAGACATTCGTTCATCTAGCCCTAAATGAACGGGTTGCTGGAGAAAGTATACTCTGCTTTCTCAGCCTGTTTCCTAATGCAGGTGCATAATCTTGCAGTTTTCACTGTAACAACGAATTTGAGCTTGTAACTTCCAATATATATGTATATAGTGAAGTTTGCAAGTGTAAAGAAACTTTGTGTTCCCAAAAAGCTAGGTGAAGGACGGCTTTCACTCACAAATATCTCCCAGAAATGTGCATGTTTAGAGACGTTAGTTTATCCAGCACAAAGGGAAGGGACTGCAAGGGAAACTTTAATTGTGGTTTATCAGAATGTTTCCTTGTTTGGGTTTGAAGTTCCTGCAGTTTCCACTATAAAACCGAGTTGGAGCTTGTACCTTCCAGTATATATGTATGGAGTGCAGTTTGCAACTGAAAAGAAACTTTGTGTTCTGAACAAGATAGGTGAAGTACGTCTTTCACACACAATTATCTCTCAGAACTGAGCATTTTGAGAGACGTTTGTTCAGCTAGCACAATGAGAATGTCTGCAGAAGAAGATTTTACTCCCGTTTCTCAGTCTGTTTCCAAGTGCCGATTTGAAGTTCCAGTAGTTTTCACAGTAAAACCGAGTTGGAAGTATTACCTCCCCATACATAAGTCTAGAGTGTAGTTTGCAACTGAAAAGAACCTTTGTGTTCCCAACAAGCTAGATGAAGGACAGCTTTCAAACAAAGATTTCTCTCAGAACTGAGCAAGTGGTGAGAAGTTCGTTCATCTAGCAGAAAAGCAACGGGTTGCATGGGAAACCTTAATTCTGGTTTCTCAGATTGTTTCCTTGTTCGGGTTTGATGTTCCTGCTGTTTCCACTGTAAAACCGAGTTTGAGCTTGTACCTCCCCATATAAATTTATGGAGAGTATTTTGAAACTTAAAAGGAACTTTGTTTTCCCAACATGCTACATGGAGGACAACTTTCACACACACTTATCCCTCAAAACTGAGCCTGTGGAGAGACGTTTCTTCATCTACCACCAAGGCAATTGGCTGCAGAGAAGCTTTTACCCTGGATTCTCAGTCTGTTTCCTAGTGTCGGGTTCACGTTCATGCTGTTTTATCTGTAAAATAGTTTTGGAGCGTGTACATCCCCATATATAAGAATGGAGTGAATTTTGCAACTGAAAATAAACTTTGGGTTCCTAACAAGCTATGTGAAGTATGGCTTTCACACACACTTATCATTCAGAAATGAGCATGTAGAGAGACATTTATTAATCTAGCACAAAGGGAAAAATTTGCAGGACAAGCTTTTATTCCGGTTTCTGAGTATGTTTCCTAGTGCCGGTTTGAAGTTCCTATAGTTTTCACAGTTAAATCGAGTTGGAGCTTTTACGTCTCCATATATATGTATAGATTGTAGTTTGCAACTGAAAAGAAACTTTGTGTTCCCAAACAGCTAGGTGAAGTTCGGCTTTCACACACAGTTTTCTCTCAGAACTGAGCAAGTGGAGAGACGATTTTTCTTCTAGCACAAAAGGAACGGGTTGCATGGGAATCTTTAATTCTGGATTCTCAGACTGTTTCCTCGTTTGGGTTTGAATTCCTGCAGTTTTCACTGTAAAACCGAGTTTGAGCTTGTACCTCCCTATATAAATGTATGGAGTATAGTTTGAAACTGAAAAGAAACTTTGTGTTCCCAACATGCTAGTTGAAGGAAGGCTTTCACACACAATTATCCCTCACAACTGAGCATTTGGAGAGACTTTTGTTCATCTAGCACAAAATGAATGGGTTGCAGGAGAAAATTTACTCTGCTTTCTCAGCCCATTTCCTACTGCCGGTTGGATGTCTTGCAATTTTCACTGTAACACCGAGTTTGAGCTTGTACCTCCCATTATATATGTATGTAGTGAAGTTTAAAACTGAAAACAAACTCTGTGTTCCCAGATAGCTAGTCGAAGGACGGCTTTAACTCACAAATATCTCTAAGAAATTAGCATGTTTAGAGACGTTAGTTCATCTAGCACAAAGAGAATGGGCTGTAGGAGAAACCTTAACGCTGGATTCTCCGTCTATTTCCTAGTTTCGGATTGAAGTTCCTACAGTTTTCACTGTACAAACGTGTTCGAGCTTGTACCACCCCAAATGTATGTATGGAGTGTAATTTACAACTGAAAATAAACTTTGTGTTCCTAACAAACTATTTGAAGGACGGCTTTCACACACACTTACCTCTCAAAACTGAAATGTGGAGAGACGTTCCTTCATCTAGCGCAAAGTGAAGGAGTTGCAAGATAAAATTTTACTCTGGTTTCTCAGCATGTTTCCTAGTGCCCGTTTGAAGTTCCTGCAGTTTTCCCGGGAAAGCCGATTTGGAGCTAGTTCCTCCCCATATTTGTATGAAGTTGAGATTGCAACTGGAAAGAATCTTTGTGTTCTAAACCAGCTATGTGTAAAATGGCTTTCACACACATATATTTCTCAGATCTGAGCATGTGGAGGGACGTTTTTTCATCTAGCACAATGGGAAAGGACTGCAGGAGAAGCTTTTACTCTCATTTCTGAGTCTGTTTCCTAGTTCTGGCTTGAAGTTCCTGCAGTTTTCACAGTAAATCCGAGTTGGAACTAACACCCCATATATATTTATGGAGTGTGGTTTGCAACTGAATAGAATCTTTGTGTTCCCAACAAGCTAGTTAAAGGACAGCTTTCACACACAATTTTCTCTCAGAACAGAGCATGTGGATTGACGATCGTTTAACTCGCACAAAGGGAACGAGTTGCAGGGAAACTCTTACAGTCGTTTCTCAGCCTGTTTAATATTGACAATGGAGGTTCCTGCATTATTCACTCAAAAACGGATTTGGAACTTGTAACTTCCAATATATATGTATGGAGTGCAGTTGGCAACTGAAAAAAAACTTTGTGTTCCGAACAAGATAGGTGAAGGGCGGCTATAACACACAATTGTCTCTCAGAACTGAGCATGTGGAAAGACATTTGTTCATCTAGCACAATGAGAAAGGACTGCAGAAAAAGTTATTACTCCCGTTTCTCAGTCTGTTTCCAAGTGCCGGTTTGAAGCTCCTGTAGTTTTCACAATAAAACAGAGTTGGAGGTATTACATCTCCATATATATGTCTAGAGTGTAGTTACCAACTGAAAAGTAACTTTGTGTTCCACACAAGCTAGGTTAAGGATGGCTTTCACACACAATTTTCTCTCAGAACTAAGCATGTGGAGAGACGATTGTCCATCTACCACAAATGGAATGGGCTGCAGGAGAAACTTTTACTCTAGATTCTCAGACTGTTTCCTAGTGTCTGTTTCAAGTTCTTTCAGTTTTCACTGCAAAATCATTTTGGGGTGTTTACATCCCCCTATATAATAATGGTGTGTAGTTTGCAACTGAAAAGAAACTTTGGGTTCCTCAAAAGCTATTTGAAAGACGACTTACACACACACACTTATGTCTCATATCTGAGCATGTGGAGAGACATTCGTTCATCTAGCCCTAAATGAACGGGTTGCTGGAGAAAGTATACTCTGCTTTCTCAGCCTGTTTCCTAATGCAGGTGCATAATCTTGCAGTTTTCACTGTAACAATGAATTTGAGCTTGTAACTTCCAATATATATGTATATAGTGAAGTTTGCAAGTGTAAAGAAACTTTGTGTTCCCAAAAAGCTAGGTGAAGGACGGCTTTCACTCACAAATATCTCCCAGAAATGTGCATGTTTAGAGACGTTAGTTTATCCAGCACAAAGGGAAGGGACTGCAAGGGAAACTTTAATTGTGGTTTATAAGAATGTTTCCTTGTTTGGGTTTGAAGTTCCTGCAGTTTCCACTATAAAACCGAGTTGGAGCTTGTACCTTCCAGTATATATGTATGGAGTGCAGTTTGCAACTGAAAAGAAACTTTGTGTTCTGAACAAGATAGGTGAAGTACGTCTTTCACACACAATTATCTCTCAGAACTGAGCATTTTGAGAGACGTTTGTTCAGCTAGCACAATGAGAATGTCTGCAGAAGAAGATTTTACTCCCGTTTCTCAGTCTGTTTCCAAGTGCCGATTTGAAGTTCCAGTAGTTTTCACAGTAAAACTGAGTTGGAAGTATTACCTCCCCATACATAAGTCTAGAGTGTAGTTTGCAACTGAAAAGAACCTTTGTGTTCCCAACAAGCTAGATGAAGGACAGCTTTCAAACAAAGATTTCTCTCAGAACTGAGCAAGTGGTGAGAAGTTCGTTCATCTAGCAGAAAAGCAACGGGTTGCATGGGAAACCTTAATTCTGGTTTCTCAGATTGTTTCCTTGTTCGGGTTTGATGTTCCTGCTGTTTCCACTGTAAAACCGAGTTTGAGCTTGTACCTCCCCATATAAATTTATGGAGAGTATTTTGAAACTTAAAAGGAACTTTGTTTTCCCAACATGCTACATGGAGGACAACTTTCACACACACTTATCCCTCAAAACTGAGCCTGTGGAGAGACGTTTCTTCATCTACCACCAAGGCAATTGGCTGCAGAGAACCTTTTACCCTGGATTCTCAGTCTGTTTCCTAGTGTCGGGTTCACGTTCATGCTGTTTTATCTGTAAAATAGTTTTGGAGCGTGTACATCCCCATATATAAGAATGGAGTGAATTTTGCAACTGAAAATAAACTTTGGGTTCCTAACAAGCTATGTGAAGTATGGCTTTCACACACACTTATCATTCAGAAATGAGCATGTAGAGAGACATTTATTAATCTAGCACAAAGGGAAAAATTTGCAGGACAAGCTTTTATTCCGGTTTCTGAGTAAGTTTCCTAGTGCCGGTTTGAAGTTCCTATAGTTTTCACAGTAAAATCGAGTTGGAGCTTTTACGTCTCCATATATATGTATAGATTGTAGTTTGCAACTGAAAAGAAACTTTGTGTTCCCAAACAGCTAGGTGAAGTTCGGCTTTCACACACAGTTTTCTCTCAGAACTGAACAAGTGGAGAGACGATTTTTCTTCTAGTACAAAAGAAACGGGTTGCATGGGAATCTTTAATTCTGGATTCTCAGACTGTTTCCTCGTTTGGGTTTGAATTCCTGCAGTTTTCACTGTAAAACCGAGTTTGAGCTTGTACCTCCCTATATAAATGTATGGAGTATAGTTTGAAACTGAAAAGAAACTTTGTGTTCCCAACATGCTAGTTGAAGGAAGGCTTTCACACACAATTATCCCTCACAACTGAGCATTTGGAGAGACTTTTGTTCATCTAGCACAAAATGAATGGGTTGCAGGAGAAAATTTACTCTGCTTTCACAGCCCATTTCCTACTGCCAGTTGGATGTCTTGCAATTTTCACTGTAACACCGAGTTTGAGCTTGTACCTCCCATTATATATGTATGTAGTGAAGTTTAAAACTGAAAACAAACTCTGTGTTCCCAGATAGCTAGTTGAAGGACGGCTTTAACTCACAAATATCTCTAAGAAATTAGCATGTTTAGAGACGTTAGTTCATCTAGCACAAAGAGAATGGGCTGTAGGAGAAACCTTTACTCTGGATTCTCAGACTATTTCCTAGTTTCGGATAGAAGTTCCTACAGTTTTCACTGTACAAACGTGTTCGAGCTTGTACCAACCCAAATGTATGTATGGAGTCTAATTTACAACTGAAAATAAACTTTGTGTTCCTAACAAACTATTTGAAGGACGGCTTTCACACACACTTACCTCTCAAAACTGAAATGTGGAGAGACGTTCCTTCATCTAGCGCAAAGTGAAGGAGTTGCAAGATAAAATTTTACTCTTGTTTCTCAGCATGTTTCCTAGTGCCCGTTTGAAGTTCCTGCAGTTTTCCCGGGAAAGCCGATTTGGAGCTAGTTCCTCCCCATATTTGTATGAAGTTGAGATTGCAACTGGAAAGAATCTTTGTGTTCTAAACCAGCTATGTGTAAGATGGCTTTCACACACATATATTTCTCAGATCTGAGCATGTGGAGGGACGTTTTTTCATCTAGCACAATGGGAAAGGACTGCAGGAGAAGCTTTTACTCTCATTTCTGAGTCTGTTTCCTAGTTCTGGCTTGAAGTTCCTGCAGTTTTCACAGTAAATCCGAGTTGGAACTAACACCCCATATATATTTATGGAGTGTGGTTTGCAACTGAATAGAATCTTTGTGTTCCCAACAAGCTAGTTAAAGGACAGCTTTCACACACAATTATCTCTCAGAACGGAGCATGTGGATTGATGATCGTTTAACTCGCACAAAGGGAACGAGTTGCAGGGAAACTCTTACAGTCGTTTCTCAGCCTGTTTAATATTGACAATGGAGGTTCCTGCATTATTCACTCAAAAACGGATTTGGAACTTGTAACTTCCAATATATATGTATGGAGTGCAGTTGGCAACTGAAAAAAAACTTTGTGTTCCGAACAAGATAGGTGAAGGGCGGCTATAACACACAATTGTCTCTCAGAACTGAGCATGTGGAAAGACATTTGTTCATCTAGCACAATGAGAAAGGGCTGCAGAAAAAGTTATTACTCCCCTTTCTGAGTCTGTTTTCAAGTGCCGGTTTGAAGCTCCTGTAGTTTTCACAATAAAACAGAGTTGGAGGTATTATATCTCCATATATATGTCTAGAGTGTAGTTACCAACTGAAAAGTAACTTTGTGTTCCACACAAGCTAGGTTAAGGATGGCTTTCACACACAATTTTCTCTCAGAACTAAGCATGTGGAGAGACGATTGTCCATCTACCACAAATGGAATGGGCTGCAGGAGAAACTTTTACTCTAGATTCTCAGACTGTTTCCTAGTGTCTGTTTCAAGTTCTTTCAGTTTTCACTGCAAAATCATTTTGGGGTGTTTACATCCCCCTATATAATAATGGTGTGTAGTTTGCAACTGAAAAGAAACTTTGGGTTCCTCAAAAGCTATTTGAAAGACGACTTACACACACACACTTATGTCTCATATCTGAGCTTGTGGAGAGACATTCGTTCATCTAGCCCTAAATGAACGGGTTGCTGGAGAAAGTATACTCTGCTTTCTCAGCCTGTTTCCTAATGCAGGTGCATAATCTTGCAGTTTTCACTGTAACAACGAATTTGAGCTTGTAACTTCCAATATATATGTATATAGTGAAGTTTGCAAGTGTAAAGAAACTTTGTGTTCCCAAAAAGCTAGGTGAAGGACGGCTTTCACTCACAAATATCTCCCAGGAATGTGCACGTTTAGAGACGTTAGTTTATCCAGCACAAAGGGAAGGGACTGCAAGGGAAACTTTAATTGTGGTTTATCAGAATGTTTCCTTGTTTGGGTTTGAAGTTCCTGCAGTTTCCACTATAAAACCGAGTTGGAGCTTGTACCTTCCAGTATATATGTATGGAGTGCAGTTTGCAACTGAAAAGAAACTTTGTGTTCTGAACAAGATAGGTGAAGTACGTCTTTCACACACAATTATCTCTCAGAACTGAGCATTTTGAGAGACGTTTGTTCAGCTAGCACAATGAGAATGTCTGCAGAAGAAGATTTTACTCCCGTTTCTCAGTCTGTTTCCAAGTGCCGATTTGAAGTTCCAGTAGTTTTCACAGTAAAACTGAGTTGGAAGTATTACCTCCCCATACATAAGTCTAGAGTGTATTATGCAACTGAAAAGAACCTTTGTGTTCCCAACAAGCTAGATGAAGGACAGCTTTCAAACAAAGATTTCTCTCAGAACTGAGCAAGTGGTGAGAAGTTCGTTCATCTAGCAGAAAAGCAACGGGTTGCATGGGAAACCTTAATTCTGGTTTCTCAGATTGTTTCCTTGTTCGGGTTTGATGTTCCTGCTGTTTCCACTGTAAAACCGAGTTTGAGCTTGTACCTCCCCATATAAATTTATGGAGAGTATTTTGAAACTTAAAAGGAACTTTGTTTTCCCAACATGCTACATGGAGGACAACTTTCACACACACTTATCCCTCAAAACTGAGCCTGTGGAGAGACGTTTCTTCATCTACCACCAAGGCAATTGGCTGCAGAGAAGCTTTTACCCTGGATTCTCAGTCTGTTTCCTAGTGTCGGGTTCACGTTCATGCTGTTTTATCTGTAAAATAGTTTTGGAGCGTGTACATCCCCATATATAAGAATGGAGTGAATTTTGCAACTGAAAATAAACTTTGGGTTCCTAACAAGCTTGTGAAGTATGGCTTTCACACACACTTATCATTCAGAAATGAGCATGTAGAGAGACATTTATTAATCTAGCACAAAGGGAAAAATTTGCAGGACAAGCTTTTATTCCGGTTTCTGAGTATGTTTCCTAGTGCCGGTTTGAAGTTCCTATAGTTTTCACAGTAAAATCGAGTTGGAGCTTTTACGTCTCCATATATATGTATAGATTGTAGTTTGCAACTGAAAAGAAACTTTGTGTTCCCAAACAGCTAGGTGAAGTTCGGCTTTCACACACAGTTTTCTCTCAGAACTGAGCAAGTGGAGAGACGATTTTTCTTCTAGCACAAAAGGAACGGGTTGCATGGGAATCTTTAATTCTGGATTCTCAGACTGTTTCCTCGTTTGGGTTTGAATTCCTGCAGTTTTCACTGTAAAACCGAGTTTGAGCTTGTACCTCCCTATATAAATGTATGGAGTATAGTTTGAAACTGAAAAGAAACTTTGTGTTCCCAACATGCTAGTTGAAGGAAGGCTTTCACACACAATTATGCCTCACAACTGAGCATTTGGAGAGACTTTTGTTCATCTAGCACAAAATGAATGGGTTGCAGGAGAAAATTTACTCTGCTTTCTCAGCCCATTTCCTAATGCCGGTTGGATGTCTTGCAATTTTCACTGTAACATCGAGTTTGAGCTTGTACCTCCCATTATATATGTATGTAGTGAAGTTTAAAACTGAAAACAAACTCTGTGTTCCCAGATAGCTAGTCGAAGGACGGCTTTAACTCACAAATATCTGTAAGTAATTAGCATGTTTAGAGACGTTAGTTCATCTAGCACAAAGAGAATGGGCTGTAGGAGAAACCTTAACTCTGGATTCTCCGACTATTTCCTAGTTTCGGATAGAAGTTCCTACAGTTTTCACTGTACAAACGTGTTCGAGCTTGTACCACCCCAAATGTATGTATGGAGTCTAATTTACAACTGAAAATAAACTTTGTGTTCCTAACAAACTATTTGAAGGACGGCTTTCACACACACTTACCTCTCAAAACAGAAATGTGGAGAGACGTTCCTTCATCTAGCGCAATGTGAAGGAGTTGCAAGATAAAATTTTACTCTGGTTTCTCAGCATGTTTCCTAGTGCCCGTTTGAAGTTCCTGCAGTTTTCCCGGGAAAGCCGATTTGGAGCTAGTTCCTCCCCATATTTGTATGAAGTTGAGATTGCAACTGGAAAGAATCTTTGTGTTCTAAACCAGCTATGTGTAAGATGGCTTTCACACACATATATTTCTCAGATCTGAGCATGTGGAGGGACGTTTTTTCATCTAGCACAATGGGAAAGGACTGCAGGAGAAGCTTTTACTCTCATTTCTGAGTCTGTTTCCTAGTTCTGGCTTGAAGTTCCTGCAGTTTTCACAGTAAATCCGAGTTGGAACTAACACCCCATATATATTTATGGAGTGTGGTTTGCAACTGAATAGAATCTTTGTGTTCCCAACAAGCTAGTTAAAGGACAGCTTTCACACACAATTATCTCTCAGAACGGAGCATGTGGATTGACGATCGTTTAACTCGCACAAAGGGAACGAGTTGCAGGGAAACTCTTACAGTCGTTTCTCAGCCTGTTTAACATTGACAATGGAGGTTCCTGCATTATTCACTCAAAAACGGATTTGGAACTTGTAACTTCCAATATATATGTATGGAGTGCAGTTGGCAACTGAAAAAAAACTTTGTGTTCCGAACAAGATAGGTGAAGGGCGGCTATAACACACAATTGTCTCTCAGAACTGAGCATGTGGAAAGACATTTGTTCATCTAGCACAATGAGAAAGGACTGCAGAAAAAGTTATTACTCCCGTTTCTCAGTCTGTTTCCAAGTGCCGGTTTGAAGCTCCTGTAGTTTTCACAATAAAACAGAGTTGGAGGTATTACATCTCCATATATATGTCTAGAGTGTAGTTACCAACTGAAAAGTAACTTTGTGTTCCACACAAGCTAGGTTAAGGATGGCTTTCACACACAATTTTCTCTCAGAACTAAGCATGTGGAGAGACGATTGTCCATCTACCATAAATGGAATGGGCTGCAGGAGAAACTTTTACTCTAGATTCTCAGACTGTTTCCTAGTGTCTGTTTCAAGTTCTTTCAGTTTTCACTGCAAAATCATTTTGGGGTGTTTACATCCCCCTATATAATAATGGTGTGTAGTTTGCAACTGAAAAGAAACTTTGGGTTCCTCAAAAGCTATTTGAAAGACGACTTACACACACACACTTATGTCTCATATCTGAGCATGTGGAGAGACATTCGTTCATCTAGCCCTAAATGAACGGGTTGCTGGAGAAAGTATACTCTGCTTTCTCAGCCTGTTTCCTAATGCAGGTGCATAATCTTGCAGTTTTCACTGTAACAACGAATTTGAGCTTGTAACTTCCAATATATATGTATATAATGAAGTTTGCAAGTGTAAAGAAACTTTGTGTTCCCAAAAAGCTAGGTGAAGGACGGCTTTCACTCACAAATATCTCCCAGAAATGTGCATGTTTAGAGACGTTAATTTATCCAGCACAAAGGGAAGGGACTGCAAGGGAAACTTTAATTGTGGTTTATCAGAATGTTTCCTTGTTTGGGTTTGAAGTTCCTGCAGTTTCCACTATAAAACCGAGTTGGAGCTTGTACCTTCCAGTATATATGTATGGAGTGCAGTTTGCAACTGAAAAGAAACTTTGTGTTCTGAACAAGATAGGTGAAGTACGTCTTTCACACACAATTATCTCTCAGAACTGAGCATTTTGAGAGACGTTTGTTCAGCTAGCACAATGAGAATGTCTGCAGAAGAAGATTTTACTCCCGTTTCTCAGTCTGTTTCCAAGTGCCGATTTGAAGTTCCAGTAGTTTTCACAGTAAAACCGAGTTGGAAGTATTACCTCCCCATACATAAGTCTAGATTGTAGTTTGCAACTGAAAAGAACCTTTGTGTTAACAACAAGCTAGATGAAGGACAGCTTTCAAACAAAGATTTCTCTCAGAACTGAGCAAGTGGTGAGAAGTTCGTTCATCTAGCAGAAAAGCAACGGGTTGCATGGGAAACCTTAATTCTGGTTTCTCAGATTGTTTCCTTGTTCGGGTTTGATGTTCCTGCTGTTTCCACTGTAAAACCGAGTTTGAGCTTGTACCTCCCCATATAAATTTATGGAGAGTATTTTGAAACTTAAAAGGAACTTTGTTTTCCCAACATGCTACATGGAGGACAACTTTCACACACACTTATCCCTCAAAACTGAGCCTGTGGAGAGACGTTTCTTCATCTACCACCAAGGCAATTGGCTGCAGAGAAGCTTTTACCCTGGATTCTCAGTCTGTTTCCTAGTGTCGGGTTCACGTTCATGCTGTTTTATCTGTAAAATAGTTTTGGAGCGTGTACATCCCCATATATAAGAATGGAGTGAATTTTGCAACTGAAAATAAACTTTGGGTTCCTAACAAGCTATGTGAAGTATGGCTTTCACACACACTTATCATTCAGAAATGAGCATGTAGAGAGACATTTATTAATCTAGCACAAAGGGAAAAATTTGCAGGACAAGCTTTTATTCCGGTTTCTGAGTATGTTTCCTAGTGCCGGTTTGAAGTTCCTATAGTTTTCACAGTAAAATCGAGTTGGAGCTTTTACGTCTCCATATATATGTATAGATTGTAGTTTGCAACTGAAAAGAAACTTTGTGTTCCCAAACAGCTAGGTGAAGTTCGGCTTTCACACACAGTTTTCTCTCAGAACTGAGCAAGTGGAGAGACGATTTTTCTTCTAGCACAAAAGGAACGGGTTGCATGGGAATCTTTAATTCTGGATTCTCAGACTGTTTCCTCGTTTGGGTTTGAATTCCTGCAGTTTTCACTGTAAAACCGAGTTTGAGCTTGTACCTCCCTATATAAATGTATGGAGTATAGTTTGAAACTGAAAAGAAACTTTGTGTTCCCAACATGCTAGTTGAAGGAAGGCTTTCACACACAATTATGCCTCACAACTGAGCATTTGGAGAGACTTTTGTTCATCTAGCACAAAATGAATGGGTTGCAGGAGAAAATTTACTCTGCTTTCTCAGCCCATTTCCTACTGCCGGTTGGATGTCTTGCAATTTTCACTGTAACATCGAGTTTGAGCTTGTACCTCCCATTATATATGTATGTAGTGAAGTTTAAAACAGAAAACAAACTCTGTGTTCCCAGATAGCTAGTCGAAGGACGGCTTTAACTCACAAATATCTCTAAGAAATTAGCATGTTTAGAGACGTTAGTTCATCTAGCACAAAGAGAATGGGCTGTAGGAGAAACCTTAACTCTGGATTCTCCGACTATTTCCTAGTTTCGGATAGAAGTTCCTACAGTTTTCACTGTACAAACGTGTTCGAGCTTGTACCACCCCAAATGTATGTATGGAGTGTAATTTACAACTGAAAATAAACTTTGTGTTCCTAACAAACTATTTGAAGGACGGCTTTCACACACACTTACCTCTCAAAACTGAAATGTGGAGAGACGTTCCTTCATCTAGCGCAATGTGAAGGAGTTGCAAGATAAAATTTTACTCTGGTTTCTCAGCATGTTTCCTAGTGCCCGTTTGAAGTTCCTGCAGTTTTCCCGGGAAAGCCAATTTGGAGCTAGTTCCTCCCCATATTTGTATGAAGTTGAGATTGCAACTGGAAAGAATCTTTGTGTTCTAAACCAGCTATGTGTAAGATGGCTTTCACACACATATATTTCTCAGATCTGAGCATGTGGAGGGACGTTTTTTCATCTAGCACAATGGGAAAGGACTGCAGGAGAAGCTTTTACTCTCATTTCTGAGTCTGTTTCCTAGTTCTGGCTTGAAGTTCCTGCAGTTTTCACAGTAAATCCGAGTTGGAACTAACACCCCATATATATTTATGGAGTGTGGTTTGCAACTGAATAGAATCTTTGTGTTCCCAACAAGCTAGTTAAAGGACAGCTTTCACACACAATTATCTCTCAGAACGGAGCATGTGGATTGACGATCGTTTAACTCGCACAAAGGGAACGATTTGCAGGGAAACTCTTACAGTCGTTTCTCAGCCTGTTTAATATTGACAATGGAGGTTCCTGCATTATTCACTCAAAAACGGATTTGGAACTTGTAACTTCCAATATATATCTATGGAGTGCAGTTGGCAACTGAAAAAAAACTTTGTGTTCCGAACAAGATAGGTGAAGGGCGGCTATAACACACAATTGTCTCTCAGAACTGAGCATGTGGAAAGACATTTGTTCATCTAGCACAATGAGAAAGGACTGCAGAAAAAGTTATTACTCCCGTTTCTCAGTCTGTTTCCAAGTGCCGGTTTGAAGCTCCTGTAGTTTTCACAATAAAACAGAGTTGGAGGTATTACATCTCCATATATATGTCTAGAGTGTAGTTACCAACTGAAAAGTAACTTTGTGTTCCACACAAGCTAGGTTAAGGATGGCTTTCACACACAATTTTCTCTCAGAACTAAGCATGTGGAGAGACGATTGTCCATCTACCACAAATGGAATGGGCTGCAGGAGAAACTTTTACTCTAGATTCTCAGACTGTTTCCTAGTGTCTGTTTCAAGTTCTTTCAGTTTTCACTGCAAAATCATTTTGGGGTGTTTACATCCCCCTATATAATAATGGTGTGTAGTTTGCAACTGAAAAGAAACTTTGGGTTCCTCAAAAGCTATTTGAAAGACGACTTACACACACACACTTATGTCTCATATCTGAGCATGTGGAGAGACATTCGTTCATCTAGCCCTAAATGAACGGGTTGCTGGAGAAAGTATACTCTGCTTTCTCAGCCTGTTTCCTAATGCAGGTGCATAATCTTGCAGTTTTCACTGTAACAACGAATTTGAGCTTGTAACTTCCAATATATATGTATATAGTGAAGTTTGCAAGTGTAAAGAAACTTTGTGTTCCCAAAAAGCTAGGTGAAGGACGGCTTTCACTCACAAATATCTCCCAGAAATGTGCATGTTTAGAGACGTTAGTTTATCCAGCACAAAGGGAAGGGACTGCAAGGGAAACTTTAATTGTGGTTTATCAGAATGTTTCCTTGTTTGGGTTTGAAGTTCCTGCAGTTTCCACTATAAAACCGAGTTGGAGCTTGTACCTTCCAGTATATATGTATGGAGTGCAGTTTGCAACTGAAAAGAAACTTTGTGTTCTGAACAAGATAGGTGAAGTACGTCTTTCACACACAATTATCTCTCAGAACTGAGCATTTTGAGAGACGTTTGTTCAGCTAGCACAATGAGAATGTCTGCAGAAGAAGATTTTACTCCCGTTTCTCAGTCTGTTTCCAAGTGCCGATTTGAAGTTCCAGTAGTTTTCACAGTAAAACCGAGTTGGAAGTATTACCTCCCCATACATAAGTCTAGATTGTAGTTTGCAACTGAAAAGAACCTTTGTGTTAACAACAAGCTAGATGAAGGACAGCTTTCAAACAAAGATTTCTCTCAGAACTGAGCAAGTGGTGAGAAGTTCGTTCATCTAGCAGAAAAGCAACGGGTTGCATGGGAAACCTCAATTCTGGTTTCTCAGATTGTTTCCTTGTTCGGGTTTGATGTTCCTGCTGTTTCCACTGTAAAACCGAGTTTGAGCTTGTACCTCCCCATATAAATTTATGGAGAGTATTTTGAAACTTAAAAGGAACTTTGTTTTCCCAACATGCTACATGGAGGACAACTTTCACACACACTTATCCCTCAAAACTGAGCCTGTGGAGAGACGTTTCTTCATCTACCACCAAGGCAATTGGCTGCAGAGAAGCTTTTACCCTGGATTCTCAGTCTGTTTCCTAGTGTCGGGTTCACGTTCATGCTGTTTTATCTGTAAAATAGTTTTGGAGCGTGTACATCCCCATATATAAGAATGGAGTGAATTTTGCAACTGAAAATAAACTTTGGGTTCCTAACAAGCTATGTGAAGTATGGCTTTCACACACACTTATCATTCAGAAATGAGCATGTAGAGAGACATTTATTAATCTAGCACAAAGGGAAAAATTTGCAGGACAAGCTTTTATTCCGGTTTCTGAGTATGTTTCCTAGTGCCGGTTTGAAGTTCCTATAGTTTTCACAGTAAAATCGAGTTGGAGCTTTTACGTCTCCATATATATGTATAGATTGTAGTTTGCAACTGAAAAGAAACTTTGTGTTCCCAAACAGCTAGGTGAAGTTCGGCTTTCACACACAGTTTTCTCTCAGAACTGAGCAAGTGGAGAGACGATTTTTCTTCTAGCACAAAAGGAACGGGTTGCATGGGAATCTTTAATTCTGGATTCTCAGACTGTTTCCTCGTTTGGGTTTGAATTCCTGCAGTTTTCACTGTAAAACCGAGTTTGAGCTTGTACCTCCCTATATAAATGTATGGAGTATAGTTTGAAACTGAAAAGAAACTTTGTGTTCCCAACATGCTAGTTGAAGGAAGGCTTTCACACACAATTATGCCTCACAACTGAGCATTTGGAGAGACTTTTGTTCATCTAGCACAAAATGAATGGGTTGCAGGAGAAAATTTACTCTGCTTTCTCAGCCCATTTCCTACTGCCGGTTGGATGTCTTGCAATTTTCACTGTAACATCGAGTTTGAGCTTGTACCTCCCATTATATATGTATGTAGAGAAGTTTAAAACTGAAAACAAACTCTGTGTTCCCAGATAGCTAGTCGAAGGACGGCTTTAACTCACAAATATCTCTAAGAAATTAGCATGTTTAGAGACGTTAGTTCATCTAGCACAAAGAGAATGGGCTGTAGGAGAAACCTTAACTCTGGATTCTCCGACTATTTCCTAGTTTCGGATAGAAATTCCTACAGTTTTCACTGTACAAACGTGTTCGAGCTTGTACCACCCCAAATGTATGTATGGAGTGTAATTTACAACTGAAAATAAACTTTGTGTTCCTAACAAACTATTTGAAGGACGGCTTTCACACACACTTACCTCTCAAAACAGAAATGTGGAGAGACGTTCCTTCATCTAGCGCAATGTGAAGGAGTTGCAAGATAAAATTTTACTCTGGTTTCTCAGCATGTTTCCTAGTGCCCGTTTGAAGTTCCTGCAGTTTTCCCGGGAAAGCCGATTTGGAGCTAGTTCCTCCCCATATTTGTATGAAGTTGAGATTGCAACTGGAAAGAATCTTTGTGTTCTAAACCAGCTATGTGTAAGATGGCTTTCACACACATATATTTCTCAGATCTGAGCATGTGGAGGGACGTTTTTTCATCTAGTACAATGGGAAAGGACTGCAGGAGAAGCTTTTACTCTCATTTCTGAGTCTGTTTCCTAGTTCTGGCTTGAAGTTCCTGCAGTTTTCACAGTAAATCCGAGTTGGAACTAACACCCCATATATATTTATGGAGTGTGGTTTGCAACTGAATAGAATCTTTGTGTTCCCAACAAGCTAGTTAAAGGACAGCTTTCACACACAATTATCTCTCAGAACGGAGCATGTGGATTGACGATCGTTTAACTCGCACAAAGGGAACGAGTTGCAGGGAAACTCTTACAGTCGTTTCTCAGCCTGTTTAATATTGACAATGGAGGTTCCTGCATTATTCACTCAAAAACGGATTTGGAACTTGTAACTTCCAATATATACGTATGGAGTGCAGTTGGCAACTGAAAAAAAACTTTGTGTTCCGAACAAGATAGGTGAAGGGCGGCTATAACACACAATTGTCTCTCAGAACTGAGCATGTGGAAAGACATTTGTTCATCTAGCACAATGAGAAAGGACTGCAGAAAAAGTTATTACTCCCGTTTCTCAGTCTGTTTCCAAGTGCCGGTTTGAAGCTCCTGTAGTTTTCACAATAAAACAGAGTTGGAGGTATTACATCTCCATATATATGTCTAGAGTGTAGTTACCAACTGAAAAGTAACTTTGTGTTCCACACAAGCTAGGTTAAGGATGGCTTTCACACACAATTTTCTCTCAGAACTAAGCATGTGGAGAGACGATTGTCCATCTACCACAAATGGAATGGGCTGCAGGAGAAACTTTTACTCTAGATTCTCAGACTGTTTCCTAGTGTCTGTTTCAAGTTCTTTCAGTTTTCACTGCAAAATCATTTTGGGGTGTTTACATCCCCCTATATAATAATGGTGTGTAGTTTGCAACTGAAAAGAAACTTTGGGTTCCTCAAAAGCTATTTGAAAGACGACTTACACACACACACTTATGTCTCATATCTGAGCATGTGGAGAGACATTCGTTCATCTAGCCCTAAATGAACAGATTGCTGGAGAAAGTATACTCTGCTTTCTCAGCCTGTTTCCTAATGCAGGTGCATAATCTTGCAGTTTTCACTGTAACAACGAATTTGAGCTTGTAACTTCCAATATATATGTATATAGTGAAGTTTGCAAGTGTAAAGAAACTTTGTGTTCCCAAAAAGCTAGGTGAAGGACGGCTTTCACTCACAAATATCTCCCAGAAATGTGCATGTTTAGAGACGTTAATTTATCCAGCACAAAGGGAAGGGACTGCAAGGGAAACTTTAATTGTGGTTTATCAGAATGTTTCCTTGTTTGGGTTTGAAGTTCCTGCAGTTTCCACTATAAAACCGAGTTGGAGCTTGTACCTTCCAGTATATATGTATGGAGTGCAGTTTGCAACTGAAAAGAAACTTTGTGTTCTGAACAAGATAGGTGAAGTACGTCTTTCACACACAATTATCTCTCAGAACTGAGCATTTTGAGAGACGTTTGTTCAGCTAGCACAATGAGAATGTCTGCAGAAGAAGATTTTACTCCCGTTTCTCAGTCTGTTTCCAAGTGCCGATTTGAAGTTCCAGTAGTTTTCACAGTAAAACCGAGTTGGAAGTATTACCTCCCCATACATAAGTCTAGAGTGTAGTTTGCAACTGAAAAGAACCTTTGTGTTAACAACAAGCTAGATGAAGGACAGCTTTCAAACAAAGATTTCTCTCAGAACTGAGCAAGTGGTGAGAAGTTCGTTCATCTAGCAGAAAAGCAACGGGTTGCATGGGAAACCTTAATTCTGGTTTCTCAGATTGTTTCCTTGTTCGGGTTTGATGTTCCTGCTGTTTCCACTGTAAAACCGAGTTTGAGCTTGTACCTCCCCATATAAATTTATGGAGAGTATTTTGAAACTTAAAAGGAACTTTGTTTTCCCAACATGCTACATGGAGGACAACTTTCACACACACTTATCCCTCAAAACTGAGCCTGTGGAGAGACGTTTCTTCATCTACCACCAAGGCAATTGGCTGCAGAGAACCTTTTACCCTGGATTCTCAGTCTGTTTCCTAGTGTCGGGTTCACGTTCATGCTGTTTTATCTGTAAAATAGTTTTGGAGCGTGTACATCCCCATATATAAGAATGGAGTGAATTTTGCAACTGAAAATAAACTTTGGGTTCCTAACAAGCTATGTGAAGTATGGCTTTCACACACACTTATCATTCAGAAATGAGCATGTAGAGAGACATTTATTAATCTAGCACAAAGGGAAAAATTTGCAGGACAAGCTTTTATTCCGGTTTCTGAGTATGTTTCCTAGTGCCGGTTTGAAGTTCCTATAGTTTTCACAGTAAAATCGAGTTGGAGCTTTTACGTCTCCATATATATGTATAGATTGTAGTTTGCAACTGAAAAGAAACTTTGTGTTCCCAAACAGCTAGGTGAAGTTCGGCTTTCACACACAGTTTTCTCTCAGAACTGAGCAAGTGGAGAGACGATTTTTCTTCTAGCACAAAAGGAACGGGTTGCATGGGAATCTTTAATTCTGGATTCTCAGACTGTTTCCTCGTTTGGGTTTGAATTCCTGCAGTTTTCACTGTAAAACCGAGTTTGAGCTTGTACCTCCCTATATAAATGTATGGAGTATAGTTTGAAACTGAAAAGAAACTTTGTGTTCCCAACATGCTAGTTGAAGGAAGGCTTTCACACACAATTATCCCTCACAACTGAGCATTTGGAGAGACTTTTGTTCATCTAGCACAAAATGAATGGGTTGCAGGAGAAAATTTACTCTGCTTTCTCAGCCCATTTCCTACTGCCGGTTGGATGTCTTGCAATTTTCACTGTAACACCGAGTTTGAGCTTGTACCTCCCATTATATATGTATGTAGTGAAGTTTAAAACTGAAAACAAACTCTGTGTTCCCAGATAGCTAGTTGAAGGACGGCTTTAACTCACAAATATCTCTAAGAAATTAGCATGATTAGAGACGTTAGTTCATCTAGCACAAAGAGAATGGGCTGTAGGAGAAACCTTTACTCTGGATTCTCAGACTATTTCCTAGTTTCGGATTGAAGTTCCTACAGTTTGCACTGTACAAACGTGTTCGAGCTTGTACCACCCTAAATGTATGTATGGAGTGTAATTTACAACTGAAAATAAACTTTGTGTTCCTAACAAACTATTTGAAGGACGGCTTTCACACACACTTACCTCTCAAAACTGAAATGTGGAGAGACGTTCCTTCATCTAGCGCAAAGTGAAGGAGTTGCAAGATAAAATTTTACTCTGGTTACTCAGCATGTTTCCTAGTGCCCGTTTGAAGTTCCTGCAGTTTTCCCGGGAAAGCCGATTTGGAGCTAGTTACTCCCCATATTTGTATGAAGTTGAGATTGCAACTGGAAGAATCTTTGTGTTCTAAACCAGCTATGTGTAAGATGGCTTTCACACACATATATTTCTCAGATCTGAGCATGTGGAGGGACGTTTTTTCATCTAGCACAATGGGAAAGGACTGCAGGAGAAGCTTTTACTCTCATTTCTGAGTCTGTTTCCTAGTTCTGGCTTGAAGTTCCTGCAGTTTTCACAGTAAATCCGAGTTGGAACTAACACCCCATATATATATATGGAGTGTTGTTTGCAACTGAATAGAATCTTTGTGTTCCCAACAAGCTAGTTAAAGGACAGCTTTCACACACAATTATCTCTCAGAACGGAGCATGTGGATTGACGATCATTTAACTCGCACAAAGGGAACGAGTTGCAGGGAAACTCTTACAGTCGTTTCTCAGCCTGTTTAATATTGACAATGGAGGTTCCTGCATTATTCACTCAAAAACGGATTTGGAACTTGTAACTTCCAATATATATGTATGGAGTGCAGTTGGCAACTGAAAAAAAACTTTGTGTTCCGAACAAGATAGGTGAAGGGCGGCTATAACACACAATTGTCTCTCAGAACTGAGCATGTGGAAAGACATTTGTTCATCTAGCACAATGAGAAAGGGCTGCAGAAAAAGTTATTACTCCCGTTTCTCAGTCTGTTTCCAAGTGCCGGTTTGAAGCTCCTGTAGTTTTCACAATAAAACAGATTTGGAGGTATTACATCTCCATATATATGTCTAGAGTGTAGCTACCAACTGAAAAGTAACTTTGTGTTCCACACAAGCTAGGTTCAGGATGGCTTTCACACACAATTTTCTCTCAGAACTAAGCATGTGGAGAGACGATTGTCCATCTACCACAAATGGAATGGGCTTCAGGAGAAACTTTTACTCTAGATTCTCAGACTGTTTCCTAGTGTCTGTTTCAAGTTCTTTCAGTTTTCACTGCAAAATCATTTTGGGGTGTTTACATCCCCCTATATAATAATGGTGTGTAGTTTGCAACTGAAAAGAAACTTTGGGTTCCTCAAAAGCTATTTGAAAGACGACTTACACACACACAATTATGTCTCATATCTGAGCATGTGGAGAGACATTCGTTCATCTAGCCCTAAATGAACGGGTTGCTGGAGAATGTATACTCTGCTTTCTCAGCCTGTTTCCTAATGCAGGAGCATAATCTTGCAGTTTTCACTGTAACAACGAATTTGAGCTTGTAACTTCCAATATATATGTATATAGTGAAGTTTGCAAGTGTAAAGAAACTTTGTGTTCCCAAAAAGCTAGGTGAAGGACGGCTTTCACTCACAAATATCTCCCAGAAATGTGCATGTTTAGAGACGTTAGTTTATCCAGCACAAAAGGAAGGGACTGCAAGGGAAATTTTAATTGTGGTTTATCAGAATGTTTCCTTGTTTGGGTTTGAAGTTCCTGCAGTTTCCACTATAAAACCGAGTTGGAGCTTGTACCTTCCAGTATATATGTATGGAGTGCAGTTTGCAACTGAAAAGAAACTTTGTGTTCTGAACAAGATAGGTGAAGTACGTCTTTCACACACAATTATCTCTCAGAACTGAGCATTTTGAGAGACGTTTGTTCAGCTAGCACAATGAGAATGTCTGCAGAAGAAGATTTTACTCCCTTTTCTCAGTCTGTTTCCAAGTGCCGATTTGAAGTTCCAGTAGTTTTCACAGTAAAACTGAGTTGGAAGTATTACCTCCCCATACATAAGTCTAGAGTGTAGTTTGCAACTGAAAAGAACCTTTGTGTTCCCAACAAGCTAGATGAAGGACAGCTTTCAAACAAAGATTTCTCTCAGAACTGAGCAAGTGGTGAGAAGTTCGTTCATCTAGCAGAAAAGCAACGGGTTGCATGGGAAACCTTAATTCTGGTTTCTCAGATTGTTTCCTTGTTCGGGTTTGATGTTCCTGCTGTTTCCACTGTAAAACCGAGTTTGAGCTTGTACCTCCCCATATAAATTTATGGAGAGTATTTTGAAACTTAAAAGGAACTTTGTTTTCCCAACATGCTACATGGAGGACAACTTTCACACACACTTATCCCTCAAAACTGAGCCTGTGGAGAGACGTTTCTTCATCTACCACCAAGGCAATTGGCTGCAGAGAACCTTTTACCCTGGATTCTCAGTCTGTTTCCTAGTGTCGGGTTCACGTTCATGCTGTTTTATCTGTAAAATAGTTTTGGAGCGTGTACATCCCCATATATAAGAATGGAGTGAATTTTGCAACTGAAAATAAACTTTGGGTTCCTAACAAGCTATGTGAAGTATGGCTTTCACACACACTTATCATTCAGAAATGAGCATGTAGAGAGACATTTATTAATCTAGCACAAAGGGAAAAATTTGCAGGACAAGCTTTTATTCCGGTTTCTGAGTAAGTTTCCTAGTGCCGGTTTGAAGTTCCTATAGTTTTCACAGTAAAATCGAGTTGGAGCTTTTACGTCTCCATATATATGTATAGATTGTAGTTTGCAACTGAAAAGAAACTTTGTGTTCCCAAACAGCTAGGTGAAGTTCGGCTTTCACACACAGTTTTCTCTCAGAACTGAGCAAGTGGAGAGACGATTTTTCTTCTAGCACAAAAGGAACGGGTTGCATGGGAATCTTTAATTCTGGATTCTCAGACTGTTTCCTCATTTGGGTTTGAATTCCTGCAGTTTTCACTGTAAAACCGAGTTTGAGCTTGTACCTCCCTATATAAATGTATGGAGTATAGTTTGAAACTGAAAAGAAACTTTGTGTTCCCAACATGCTAGTTGAAGGAAGGCTTTCACACACAATTATCCCTCACAACTGAGCATTTGGAGAGACTTTTGTTCATCTAGCACAAAATGAATGGGTTGCAGGAGAAAATTTACTCTGCTTTCTCAGCCCATTTCCTACTGCCGGTTGGATGTCTTGCAATTTTCACTGTAACACCGAGTTTGAGCTTGTACCTCCCATTATATATGTATGTAGTGAAGTTTAAAACTGAAAACAAACTCTGTGTTCCCAGATAGCTAGTTGAAGGACGGCTTTAACTCACAAATATCTCTAAGAAATTAGCATGTTTAGAGACGTTAGTTCATCTAGCACAAAGAGAATGGGCTGTAGGAGAAACCTTTAATCTGGATTCTCAGACTATTTCCTAGTTTCGGATTGAAGTTCCTACAGTTTTCACTGTACAAACGTGTTCGAGCTTGTACCACCCCAAATGTATGTATGGAGTGTAATTTACAACTGAAAATAAACTTTGTGTTCCTAACAAACTATTTGAAGGACGGCTTTCACACACACTTACCTCTCAAAACTGAAATGTGGAGAGACGTTCCTTCATCTAGCGCAAAGTGAAGGAGTTGCAAGATAAAATTTTACTCTGGTTTCTCAGCATGTTTCCTAGTGCCCGTTTGAAGTTCCTGCAGTTTTCCCGGGAAAGCCGATTTGGAGCTAGTTCCTCCCCATATTTGTATGAAGTTGAGTTTGCAACTGGAAAGAATCTTTGTGTTCTAAACCAGCTATGTGTAAGATGGCTTTCACACACATATATTTCTCAGATCTGAGCATGTGGAGGGACGTTTTTTCATCTAGCACAATGGGAAAGGACTGCAGGAGAAGGTTTTACTCTTATTTCTGAGTCTCTTTCCTAGTTCTGGCTTGAAGTTCCTGCAGTTTTCACAGTAAATCCGAGTTGGAACTAACACTCCATATATATATATGGAGTGTGGTTTGCAACTGAATAGAATCTTTGTGTTCCCAACAAGCTAGTTAAAGGACAGCTTTCACACACAATTATCTCTCAGAATGGAGCATGTGGATTGACGATCGTTTAACTCGCACAAAGGGAACGATTTGCAGGGAAACTCTTACAGTCGTTTCTCAGCCTGTTTAATATTGACAATGGAGGTTCCTGCATTATTCACTCAAAAACGGATTTGGAACTTGTAACTTCCAATATATATGTATGGAGTGCAGTTGGCAACTGAAAAAAAACTTTGTGTTCCGAACAAGATAGGTGAAGGGCGGCTATAACACACAATTGTCTCTCAGAACTGAGCATGTGGAAAGACATTTGTTCATCTAGCACAATGAGAAAGGGCTGCAGAAAAAGTTATTACTCCCGTTTCTCAGTCTGTTTCCAAGTGCCGGTTTGAAGCTCCTGTAGTTTTCACAATTAAACAGAGTTGGAGGTATTATATCTCCATATATATGTCTAGAGTGTAGTTACCAACTGAAAAGTAACTTTGTGTTCCACACAAGCTAGGTTAAGGATGGCTTTCACACACAATTTTCACTCAGAACTAAGCATGTGGAGAGACGATTGTCCATCTACCACAAATGGAATGGGCTGCAGGAGAAACTTTTACTCTAGATTCTCAGACTGTTTCCTAGTGTCTGTTTCAAGTTCTTTCAGTTTTCACTGCAAAATCATTTTGGGGTGTTTACATCCCCCTATATAATAATGGTGTGTAGTTTGCAACTGAAAAGAAACTTTGGGTTCCTCAAAAGCTATTTGAAAGACGACTTACACACACACACTTATGTCTCATATCTGAGCATGTGGAGAGACATTCGTTCATCTAGCCCTAAATGAACGGGTTGCTGGAGAAAGTATACTCTGCTTTCTCAGCCTGTTTAATAATGCAGGTGCATAATCTTGCAGTTTTCACTGTAACAACGAATTTGAGCTTGTAACTTCCAATATATATGTATATAGTGAAGTTTGCAAGTGTAAAGAAACTTTGTGTTCCCAAAAAGCTAGGTGAAGGACGGCTTTCACTCACAAATATCTCCCAGAAATGTGCACGTTTAGAGACGTTAGTTTATCCAGCACAAAGGGAAGGGACTGCAAGGGAAACTTTAATTGTGGTTTATCAGAATGTTTCCTTGTTTGGGTTTGAAGTTCCTGCAATTTCCACTATAAAACCGAGTTGGAGCTTGTACCTTCCAGTATATATGTATGGAGTGCAGTTTGCAACTGAAAAGAAACTTTGTGTTCTGAACAAGATAGGTGAAGTACGTCTTTCACACACAATTATCTCTCAGAACTGAGCATTTTGAGAGACGTTTGTTCAGCTAGCACAATGAGAATGTCTGCAGAAGAAGATTTTACTCCCGTTTCTCAGTCTGTTTCCAAGTGCCGATTTGAAGTTCCAGTAGTTTTCACAGTAAAACCGAGTTGGAAGTATTACCTCCCCATACATAAGTCTAGAGTGTAGTTTGCAACTGAAAAGAACCTTTGTGTTCCCAACAAGCTAGATGAAGGACAGCTTTCAAACAAAGATTTCTCTCAGAACTGAGCAAGTGGTGAGAAGTTCGTTCATCTAGCAGAAAAGCAACGGGTTGCATGGGAAACCTTAATTCTGGTTTCTCAGATTGTTTCCTTGTTCGGGTTTGATGTTCCTGCTGTTTCCACTGTAAACCCGAGTTTGAGCTTGTACCTCCCCATATAAATTTATGGAGAGTATTTTGAAACTTAAAAGGAACTATGTTTTCCCAACATGCTACATGGAGGACAACTTTCACACACACTTATCCCTCAAAACTGAGCCTGTGGAGAGACGTTTCTTCATCTACCACCAAGGCAATTGGCTGCAGAGAAGCTTTTACCCTGGATTCTCAGTCTGTTTCCTAGTGTCGGGTTCACGTTCATGCTGTTTTATCTGTAAAATAGTTTTGGAGCGTGTACATCCCCATATATAAGAATGGAGTGAATTTTGCAACTGAAAATAAACTTTGGGTTCCTAACAAGCTATGTGAAGTATGGCTTTCACACACACTTATCATTCAGAAATGAGCATGTAGAGAGACATTTATTAATCTAGCACAAAGGGAAAAATTTGCAGGACAAGCTTTTATTCCGGTTTCTGAGTATGTTTCCTAGTGCCGGTTTGAAGTTCCTATAGTTTTCACAGTAAAATCGAGTTGGAGCTTTTACGTCTCCATATATATGTATAGATTGTAGTTTGCAACTGAAAAGAAACTTTGTGTTCCCAAACAGCTAGGTGAAGTTCGGCTTTCACACACAGTTTTCTCTCAGAACTGAGCAAGTGGAGAGACGATTTTTCTTCTAGCACAAAAGGAACGGGTTGCATGGGAATCTTTAATTCTGGATTCTCAGACTGTTTCCTCGTTTGGGTTTGAATTCCTGCAGTTTTCACTGTAAAACCGAGTTTGAGCTTGTACCTCCCTATATAAATGTATGGAGTATAGTTTGAAACTGAAAAGAAACTTTGTGTTCCCAACATGCTAGTTGAAGGAAGGCTTTCACACACAATTATCCCTCACAACTGAGCATTTGGAGAGACTTTTGTTCATCTAGCACAAAATGAATGGGTTGCAGGAGAAAATTTACTCTGCTTTCTCAGCCCATTTCCTACTGCCGGTTGGATGTCTTGCAATTTTCACTGTAACACCGAGTTTGAGCTTGTACCTCCCATTATATATGTATGTAGTGAAGTTTAAAACTGAAAACAAACTCTGTGTTCCCAGATAGCTAGTTGAAGGACGGCTTTAACTCACAAATATCTCTAAGAAATTAGCATGTTTAGAGACGTTAGTTCATCTAGCACAAAGAGAATGGGCTGTAGGAGAAACCTTTACTCTGGATTCTCAGACTATTTCCTAGTTTCGGATTGAAGTTCCTACAGTTTTCACTGTACAAACGTGTTCGAGCTTGTACCACCACAAATGTATGTATGGAGTGTAATTTACAACTGAAAATAAACTTTGTGTTCCTAACAAACTATTTGAAGGACGGCTTTCACACACACTTACCTCTCAAAACTGAAATGTGGAGAGACGTTCCTTCATCTAGCACAAAGTGAAGGAGTTGCAAGATAAAATTTTACTCTGGTTTCTCAGCATGTTTCCTAGTGCCCGTTTGAAGTTCCTGCAGTTTTCCCGGGAAAGCCGATTTGGAGCTAGTTCCTCCCCATATTTGTATGAAGTTGAGATTGCAACTGGAACGAATCTTTGTGTTCTAAACCAGCTATGTGTAAGATGGCTTTCACACACATATATTTCTCAGATCTGAGCATGTGGAGGGACGTTTTTTCATCTAGCACAATGGGAAAGGACTGCAGGAGAAGCTTTTACTCTCATTTCTGAGTCTGTTTCCTAGTTCTGGCTTGAAGTTCCTGCAGTTTTCACAGTAAATCCGAGTTGGAACTAACACCCCATGTATATATATGGAGTGTTGTTTGCAACTGAATAGAATCTTTGTGTTCCCAACAAGCTAGTTAAAGGACAGCTTTCACACACAATTATCTCTCAGAACGGAGCATGTGGATTGACGATCGTTTAACTCGCACAAAGGGAACGAGTTGCAGGGAAACTCTTACAGTCGTTTCTCAGCCTGTTTAATATTGACAATGGAGGTTCCTGCATTATTCACTCAAAAACGGATTTGGAACTTGTAACTTCCAATATATATGTATGGAGTGCAGTTGGCAACTGAAAAAAAACTTTGTGTTCCGAACAAGATAGGTGAAGGGCGGCTATAACACACAATTGTCTCTCAGAACTGAGCATGTGGAAAGACATTTGTTCATCTAGCACAATGAGAAAGGGCTGCAGAAAAAGTTAGCACTCCCGTTTCTCAGTCTGTTTCCAAGTGCCGGTTTGAAGCTCCTGTAGTTTTCACAATAAAACAGAGTTGGAGGTATTACATCTCCATATATATGTCTAGAGTGTAGTTATCAACTGAAAAGTAACTTTGTGTTCCACACAAGCTAGGTTAAGGATGGCTTTCACACACAATTTTCTCTCAGAACTAAGCATGTGGAGAGACGATTGTCCATCTACCACAAATGGAATGGGCTGCAGGAGAAACTTTTACTCTAGATTCTCAGACTGTTTCCTAGTGTCTGTTTCAAGTTCTTTCAGTTTTCACTGCAAAATCATTTTGGGGTGTTTACATCCCCCTATATAATAATGGTGTGTAGTTTGCAACTGAAAAGAAACTTTGGGTTCCTCAAAAGCTATTTGAAAGACGACTTACACACACACACTTATGTCTCATATCTGAGCATGTGGAGAGACATTCGTTCATCTAGCCCTAAATGAACGGGTTGCTGGAGAAAGTATACTCTGCTTTCTCAGCCTGTTTCCTAATGCAGGTGCATAATCTTGCAGTTTTCACTGTAACAACGAATTTGAGCTTGTAACTTCCAATATATAAGTATATAGTGAAGTTTGCAAGTGTAAAGAAACTTTGTGTTCCCAAAAAGCTAGGTGAAGGACGGCTTTCACTCACAAATATCTCCCAGAAATGTGCATGTTTAGAGACGTTAGTTTATCCAGCACAAAGGGAAGGGACTGCAAGGGAAACTTTAATTGTGGTTTATCAGAATGTTTCCTTGTTTGGGTTTGAAGTTCCTGCAGTTTCCACTATAAAACCGAGTTGGAGCTTGTACCTTCCAGTATATATGTATGGAGTGCAGTTTGCAACTGAAAAGAAACTTTGTGTTCTGAACAAGATAGGTGAAGTACGTCTTTCACACACAATTATCTCTCAGAACTGAGCATTTTGAGAGACGTTTGTTCAGCTAGCACAATGAGAATGTCTGCAGAAGAAGATTTTACTCCCGTTTCTCAGTCTGTTTCCAAGTGCCGATTTGAAGTTCCAGTAGTTTTCACAGTAAAACTGAGTTGGAAGTATTACCTCCCCATACATAAGTCTAGAGTGTAGTTTGCAACTGAAAAGAACCTTTGTGTTCCCAACAAGCTAGATGAAGGACAGCTTTCAAACAAAGATTTCTCTCAGAACTGAGCAAGTGGTGAGAAGTTCGTTCATCTAGCAGAAAAGCAATGGGTTGCATGGGAAACCTTAATTCTGGTTTCTCAGATTGTTTCCTTGTTCGGGTTTGATGTTCCTGCTGTTTCCACTGTAAAACCGAGTTTGAGCTTGTACCTCCCCATATAAATTTATGGAGAGTATTTTGAAACTTAAAAGGAACTTTGTTTTCCCAACATGCTACATGGAGGACAACTTTCACACACACTTATCCCTCAAAACTGAGCCTGTGGAGAGACGTTTCTTCATCTACCACCAAGGCAATTGGCTGCAGAGAAGCTTTTACCCTGGATTCTCAGTCTGTTTCCTAGTGTCGGGTTCACGTTCATGCTGTTTTATCTGTAAAATAGTTTTGGAGCGTGTACATCCCCATATATAAGAATGGAGTGAATTTTGCAACTGAAAATAAACTTTGGGTTCCTAACAAGCTATGTGAAGTATGGCTTTCACACACACTTATCATTCAGAAATGAGCATGTAGAGAGACATTTATTAATCTAGCACAAAGGGAAAAATTTGCAGGACAAGCTTTTATTCCGGTTTCTGAGTATGTTTCCTAGTGCCGGTTTGAAGTTCCTATAGTTTTCACAGTAAAATCGAGTTGGAGCTTTTACGTCTCCATATATATGTATAGATTGTAGTTTGCAACTGAAAAGAAACTTTGTGTTCCCAAACAGCTAGGTGAAGTTCGGCTTTCACACACAGTTTTCTCTCAGAACTGAGCAAGTGGAGAGACGATTTTTCTTCTAGCACAAAAGGAACGGGTTGCATGGGAATCTTTAATTCTGGATTCTCAGACTGTTTCCTCGTTTGGGTTTGAATTCCTGCAGTTTTCACTGTAAAACCGAGTTTGAGCTTGTACCTCCCTATATAAATGTATGGAGTATAGTTTGAAACTGAAAAGAAACTTTGTGTTCCCAACATGCTAGTTGAAGGAAGGCTTTCACACACAATTATCCCTCACAACTGAGCATTTGGAGAGACTTTTGTTCATCTAGCACAAAATGAATGGGTTGCAGGAGAAAATTTACTCTGCTTTCTCAGCCCATTTCCTACTGCCGGTTGGATGTCTTGCAATTTTCACTGTAACACCGAGTTTGAGCTTGTACCTCCCATTATATATGTATGTAGTGAAGTTTAAAACTGAAAACAAACTCTGTGTTCCCAGATAGCTAGTTGAAGGACGGCTTTAACTCACAAATATCTCTAAGAAATTAGCATGTTTAGAGACGTTAGTTCATCTAGCACAAAGAGAATGGGCTGTAGGAGAAACCTTTACTCTGGATTCTCCGACTATTTCCTAGTTTCGGATTGAAGTTCCTACAGTTTTCACTGTACAAACGTGTTCGAGCTTGTACCACCCCAAATGTATGTATGGAGTGTAATTTACAACTGAAAATAAACTTTGTGTTCCTAACAAACTATTTGAAGGACGGCTTTCACACACACTTACCTCTCAAAACTGAAATGTGGAGAGACGTTCCTTCATCTAGCACAAAGTGAAGGAGTTGCAAGATAAAATTTTACTCTGGTTTCTCAGCATGTTTCCTAGTGCCCGTTTGAAGTTCCTGCAGTTTTCCCGGGAAAGCCGATTTGGAGCTAGTTCCTCCCCATATTTGTATGAAGTTGAGATTGCAACTGGAAAGAATCTTTGTGTTCTAAACCAGCTATGTGTAAGATGGCTTTCACACACATATATTTCTCAGATCTGAGCATGTGGAGGGACGTTTTTTCATCTAGCACAATGGGAAAGGACTGCAGGAGAAGCTTTTACTCTCATTTCTGAGTCTCTTTCCTAGTTCTGGCTTGAAGTTCCTGCAGTTTTCACAGTAAATCCGAGTTGGAACTAACACCCCATATATATATATGGAGTGTGGTTTGCAACTGAATAGAATCTTTGTGTTCCCAACAAGCTAGTTAAAGGACAGCTTTCACACACAATTATCTCTCAGAACGGAGCATGTGGATTGACGATCGTTTAACTCGCACAAAGGGAACGAGTTGCAGGGAAACTCTTACAGTCGTTTCTCAGCCTGTTTAATATTGACAATGGAGGTTCCTGCATTATTCACTCAAAAACGGATTTGGAACTTGTAACTTCCAATATATATGTATGGAGTGCAGTTGGCAACTGAAAAAAAACTTTGTGTTCCGAACAAGATAGGTGAAGGGCGGCTATAACACACAATTGTCTCTCAGAACTGAGCATGTGGAAAGACATTTGTTCATCTAGCACAATGAGAAAGGGCTGCAGAAAAAGTTAGCACTCCCGTTTCTCAGTCTGTTTCCAAGTGCCGGTTTGAAGCTCCTGTAGTTTTCACAATAAAACAGAGTTGGAGGTATTACATCTCCATATATATGTCTAGAGTGTAGTTATCAACTGAAAAGTAACTTTGTGTTCCACACAAGCTAGGTTAAGGATGGCTTTCACACACAATTTTCTCTCAGAACTAAGCATGTGGAGAGACGATTGTCCATCTACCACAAATGGAATGGGCTGCAGGAGAAACTTTTACTCTAGATTCTCAGACTGTTTCCTAGTGTCTGTTTCAAGTTCTTTCAGTTTTCACTGCAAAATCATTTTGGGGTGTTTACATCCCCCTATATAATAATGGTGTGTAGTTTGCAACTGAAAAGAAACTTTGGGTTCCTCAAAAGCTATTTGAAAGACGACTTACACACACACACTTATGTCTCATATCTGAGCATGTGGAGAGACATTCGTTCATCTAGCCCTAAATGAACGGGTTGCTGGAGAAAGTATACTCTGCTTTCTCAGCCTGTTTCCTAATGCAGGTGCATAATCTTGCAGTTTTCACTGTAACAACGAATTTGAGCTTGTAACTTCCAATATATAAGTATATAGTGAAGTTTGCAAGTGTAAAGAAACTTTGTGTTCCCAAAAAGCTAGGTGAAGGACGGCTTTCACTCACAAATATCTCCCAGAAATGTGCATGTTTAGAGACGTTAGTTTATCCAGCACAAAGGGAAGGGACTGCAAGGGAAACTTTAATTGTGGTTTATCAGAATGTTTCCTTGTTTGGGTTTGAAGTTCCTGCAGTTTCCACTATAAAACCGAGTTGGAGCTTGTACCTTCCAGTATATATGTATGGAGTGCAGTTTGCAACTGAAAAGAAACTTTGTGTTCTGAACAAGATAGGTGAAGTACGTCTTTCACACACAATTATCTCTCAGAACTGAGCATTTTGAGAGACGTTTGTTCAGCTAGCACAATGAGAATGTCTGCAGAAGAAGATTTTACTCCCGTTTCTCAGTCTGTTTCCAAGTGCCGATTTGAAGTTCCAGTAGTTTTCACAGTAAAACTGAGTTGGAAGTATTACCTCCCCATACATAAGTCTAGAGTGTAGTTTGCAACTGAAAAGAACCTTTGTGTTCCCAACAAGCTAGATGAAGGACAGCTTTCAAACAAAGATTTCTCTCAGAACTGAGCAAGTGGTGAGAAGTTCGTTCATCTAGCAGAAAAGCAACGGGTTGCATGGGAAACCTTAATTCTGGTTTCTCAGATTGTTTCCTTGTTCGGGTTTGATGTTCCTGCTGTTTCCACTGTAAACCCGAGTTTGAGCTTGTACCTCCCCATATAAATTTATGGAGAGTATTTTGAAACTTAAAAGGAACTTTGTTTTCCCAACATGCTACATGGAGGACAACTTTCACACACACTTATCCCTCAAAACTGAGCCTGTGGAGAGACGTTTCTTCATCTACCACCAAGGCAATTGGCTGCAGAGAAGCTTTTACCCTGGATTCTCAGTCTGTTTCCTAGTGTCGGGTTCACGTTCATGCTGTTTTATCTGTAAAATAGTTTTGGAGCGTGTACATCCCCATATATAAGAATGGAGTGAATTTTGCAACTGAAAATAAACTTTGGGTTCCTAACAAGCTATGTGAAGTATGGCTTTCACACACACTTATCATTCAGAAATGAGCATGTAGAGAGACATTTATTAATCTAGCACAAATGGAAAAATTTGCAGGACAAGCTTTTATTCCGGTTTCTGAGTATGTTTCCTAGTGCCGGTTTGAAGTTCCTATAGTTTTCACAGTAAAATCGAGTTGGAGCTTTTACGTCTCCATATATATGTATAGATTGTAGTTTGCAACTGAAAAGAAACTTTGTGTTCCCAAACAGCTAGGTGAAGTTCGGCTTTCACACACAGTTTTCTCTCAGAACTGAGCAAGTGGAGAGACGATTTTTCTTCTAGCACAAAAGGAACGGGTTGCATGGGAATCTTTAATTCTGGATTCTCAGACTGTTTCCTCGTTTGGGTTTGAATTCCTGCAGTTTTCACTGTAAAACCGAGTTTGAGCTTGTACCTCCCTATATAAATGTATGGAGTATAGTTTGAAACTGAAAAGAAACTTTGTGTTCCCAACATGCTAGTTGAAGGAAGGCTTTCACACACAATTATCCCTCACAACTGAGCATTTGGAGAGACTTTTGTTCATCTAGCACAAAATGAATGGGTTGCAGGAGAAAATTTACTCTGCTTTCTCAGCCCATTTCCTACTGCCGGTTGGATGTCTTGCAATTTTCACTGTAACACCGAGTTTGAGCTTGTACCTCCCATTATATATGTATGTAGTGAAGTTTAAAACTGAAAACAAACTCTGTGTTCCCAGATAGCTAGTTGAAGGACGGCTTTAACTCACAAATATCTCTAAGAAATTAGCATGTTTAGAGACGTTAGTTCATCTAGCACAAAGAGAATGGGCTGTAGGAGAAACCTTTACTCTGGATTCTCAGACTATTTCCTAGTTTCGGATTGAAGTTCCTACAGTTTTCACTGTACAAACGTGTTCGAACTTGTACCACCACAAATGTATGTATGGAGTGTAATTTACAACTGAAAATAAACTTTGTGTTCCTAACAAACTATTTGAAGGACGGCTTTCACACACACTTACCTCTCAAAACTGAAATGTGGAGAGACGTTCCTTCATCTAGCACAAAGTGAAGGAGTTGCAAGATAAAATTTTACTCTGGTTTCTCAGCATGTTTCCTAGTGCCCGTTTGAAGTTCCTGCAGTTTTCCCGGGAAAGCCGATTTGGAGCTAGTTCCTCCCCATATTTGTATGAAGTTGAGATTGCAACTGGAAAGAATCTTTGTGTTCTAAACCAGCTATGTGTAAGATGGCTTTCACACACATATATTTCTCAGATCTGAGCATGTGGAGGGACGTTTTTTCATCTAGCACAATGGGAAAGGACTGCAGGAGAAGCTTTTACTCTCATTTCTGAGTCTGTTTCCTAGTTCTGGCTTGAAGTTCCTGCAGTTTTCACAGTAAATCCGAGTTGGAACTAACACCCCATATATATATATGGAGTGTTGTTTGCAACTGAATAGAATCTTTGTGTTCCCAACAAGCTAGTTAAAGGACAGCTTTCACACACAATTATCTCTCAGAACGGAGCATGTGGATTGACGATCGTTTAACTCGCACAAAGGGAACGAGTTGCAGGGAAACTCTTACAGTCGTTTCTCAGCCTGTTTAATATTGACAATGGAGGTTCCTGCATTATTCACTCAAAAACGGATTTGGAACTTGTAACTTCCAATATATATGTATGGAGTGCAGTTGGCAACTGAAAAAAAACTTTGTGTTCCGAACAAGATAGGTGAAGGGCGGCTATAACACACAATTGTCTCTCAGAACTGAGCATGTGGAAAGACATTTGTTCATCTAGCACAATGAGAAAGGGCTGCAGAAAAAGTTAGCACTCCCGTTTCTCAGTCTGTTTCCAAGTGCCGGTTTGAAGCTCCTGTAGTTTTCACAATAAAACAGAGTTGGAGGTATTACATCTCCATATATATGTCTAGAGTGTAGTTATCAACTGAAAAGTAACTTTGTGTTCCACACAAGCTAGGTTAAGGATGGCTTTCACACACAATTTTCTCTCAGAACTAAGCATGTGGAGAGACGATTGTCCATCTACCACAAATGGAATGGGCTGCAGGAGAAACTTTTACTCTAGATTCTCAGACTGTTTCCTAGTGTCTGTTTCAAGTTCTTTCAGTTTTCACTGCAAAATCATTTTGGGGTGTTTACATCCCCCTATATAATAATGGTGTGTAGTTTGCAACTGAAAAGAAACTTTGGGTTCCTCAAAAGCTATTTGAAAGACGACTTACACACACACACTTATGTCTCATATCTGAGCATGTGGAGAGACATTCGTTCATCTAGCCCTAAATGAACGGGTTGCTGGAGAAAGTATACTCTGCTTTCTCAGCCTGTTTCCTAATGCAGGTGCATAATCTTGCAGTTTTCACTGTAACAACGAATTTGAGCTTGTAACTTCCAATATATAAGTATATAGTGAAGTTTGCAAGTGTAAAGAAACTTTGTGTTCCCAAAAAGCTAGGTGAAGGACGGCTTTCACTCACAAATATCTCCCAGAAATGTGCACGTTTAGAGACGTTAGTTTATCCAGCACAAAGGGAAGGGACTGCAAGGGAAACTTTAATTGTGGTTTATCAGAATGTTTCCTTGTTTGGGTTTGAAGTTCCTGCAGTTTCCACTATAAAACCGAGTTGGAGCTTGTACCTTCCAGTATATATGTATGGAGTGCAGTTTGCAACTGAAAAGAAACTTTGTGTTCTGAACAAGATAGGTGAAGTACGTCTTTCACACACAATTATCTCTCAGAACTGAGCATTTTGAGAGACGTTTGTTCAGCTAGCACAATGAGAATGTCTGCAGAAGAAGATTTTACTCCCGTTTCTCAGTCTGTTTCCAAGTGCCGATTTGAAGTTCCAGTAGTTTTCACAGTAAAACTGAGTTGGAAGTATTACCTCCCCATACATAAGTCTAGAGTGTAGTTTGCAACTGAAAAGAACCTTTGTGTTCCCAACAAGCTAGATGAAGGACAGCTTTCAAACAAAGATTTCTCTCAGAACTGAGCAAGTGGTGAGAAGTTCGTTCATCTAGCAGAAAAGCAATGGGTTGCATGGGAAACCTTAATTCTGGTTTCTCAGATTGTTTCCTTGTTCGGGTTTGATGTTCCTGCTGTTTCCACTGTAAAACCGAGTTTGAGCTTGTACCTCCCCATATAAATTTATGGAGATTATTTTGAAACTTAAAAGGAACTTTGTTTTCCCAACATGCTACATGGAGGACAACTTTCACACACACTTATCCCTCAAAACTGAGCCTGTGGAGAGACGTTTCTTCATCTACCACCAAGGCAATTGGCTGCAGAGAAGCTTTTACCCTGGATTCTCAGTCTGTTTCCTAGTGTCGGGTTCACGTTCATGCTGTTTTATCTGTAAAATAGTTTTGGAGCGTGTACATCCCCATATATAAGAATGGAGTGAATTTTGCAACTGAAAATAAACTTTGGGTTCCTAACAAGCTATGTGAAGTATGGCTTTCACACACACTTATCATTCAGAAATGAGCATGTAGAGAGACATTTATTAATCTAGCACAAAGGGAAAAATTTGCAGGACAAGCTTTTATTCCGGTTTCTGAGTATGTTTCCTAGTGCCGGTTTGAAGTTCCTATAGTTTTCACAGTAAAATCGAGTTGGAGCTTTTACGTCTCCATATATATGTATAGATTGTAGTTTGCAACTGAAAAGAAACTTTGTGTTCCCAAACAGCTAGGTGAAGTTCGGCTTTCACACACAGTTTTCTCTCAGAACTGAGCAAGTGGAGAGACGATTTTTCTTCTAGCACAAAAGGAACGGGTTGCATGGGAATCTTTAATTCTGGATTCTCAGACTGTTTCCTCGTTTGGGTTTGAATTCCTGCAGTTTTCACTGTAAAACCGAGTTTGAGCTTGTACCTCCCTATATAAATGTATGGAGTATAGTTTGAAACTGAAAAGAAACTTTGTGTTCCCAACATGCTAGTTGAAGGAAGGCTTTCACACACAATTATCCCTCACAACTGAGCATTTGGAGAGACTTTTGTTCATCTAGCACAAAATGAATGGGTTGCAGGAGAAAATTTACTCTGCTTTCTCAGCCCATTTCCTACTGCCGGTTGGATGTCTTGCAATTTTCACTGTAACACCGAGTTTGAGCTTGTACCTCCCATTATATATGTATGTAGTGAAGTTTAAAACTGAAAACAAACTCTGTGTTCCCAGATAGCTAGTGGAAGGACGGCTTTAACTCACAAATATCTCTAAGAAATTAGCATGTTTAGAGACGTTAGTTCATCTAGCACAAAGAGAATGGGCTGTAGGAGAAACCTTTACTCTGGATTCTCCGACTATTTCCTAGTTTCGGATTGAAGTTCCTACAGTTTTCACTGTACAAACGTGTTCGAGCTTGTACCACCCCACATGTATGTATGGAGTGTAATTTACAACTGAAAATAAACTTTGTGTTCCTAACAAACTATTTGAAGGACGGCTTTCACACACACTTACCTCTCAAAACTGAAATGTGGAGAGACGTTCCTTCATCTAGCGCAAAGTGAAGGAGTTGCAAGATAAAATTTTACTCTGGTTTCTCAGCATGTTTCCTAGTGCCCGTTTGAAGTTCCTGCAGTTTTCCCGGGAAAGCCGATTTGGAGCTAGTTCCTCCCCATATTTGTATGAAGTTGAGATTGCAACTGGAAAGAATCTTTGTGTTCTAAACCAGCTATGTGTAAGATGGCTTTCACACACATATATTTCTCAGATCTGAGCATGTGGAGGGACGTTTTTTCATCTAGCACAATGGGAAAGGACTGCAGGAGAAGCTTTTACTCTCATTTCTGAGTCTCTTTCCTAGTTCTGGCTTGAAGTTCCTGCAGTTTTCACAGTAAATCCGAGTTGGAACTAACACCCCATATATATTTATGGAGTGTGGTTTGCAACTGAATAGAATCTTTGTGTTCCCAACAAGCTAGTTAAAGGACAGCTTTCACACACAATTATCTCTCAGAACGGAGCATGTGGATTGACGATCGTTTAACTCGCACAAAGGGAACGAGTTGCAGGGAAACTCTTACAGTCGTTTCTCAGCCTGTTTAATATTGACAATGGAGGTTCCTGCATTATTCACTCAAAAACGGATTTGGAACTTGTAACTTCCAATATATATGTATGGAGTGCAGTTGGCAACTGAAAAAAAACTTTGTGTTCCGAACAAGATAGGTGAAGGGCGGCTATAACACACAATTGTCTCTCAGAACTGAGCATGTGGAAAGACATTTGTTCATCTAGCACAATGAGAAAGGGCTGCAGAAAAAGTTAGCACTCCCGTTTCTCAGTCTGTTTCCAAGTGCCGGTTTGAAGTTCCTGTAGTTTTCACAATAAAACAGAGTTGGAGGTATTACATCTCCATATATATGTCTAGAGTGTAGTTATCAACTGAAAAGTAACTTTGTGTTCCACACAAGCTAGGTTAAGGATGGCTTTCACACACAATTTTCTCTCAGAACTAAGCATGTGGAGAGACGATTGTCCATCTACCACAAATGGAATGGGCTGCAGGAGAAACTTTTACTCTAGATTCTCAGACTGTTTCCTAGTGTCTGTTTCAAGTTCTTTCAGTTTTCACTGCAAAATCATTTTGGGGTGTTTACATCCCCCTATATAATAATGGTGTGTAGTTTGCAACTGAAAAGAAACTTTGGGTTCCTCAAAAGCTATTTGAAAGACGACTTACACACACACACTTATGTCTCATATCTGAGCATGTGGAGAGACATTCGTTCATCTAGCCCTAAATGAACGGGTTGCTGGAGAAAGTATACTCTGCTTTCTCAGCCTGTTTCCTAATGCAGGTGCATAATCTTGCAGTTTTCACTGTAACAACGAATTTGAGCTTGTAACTTCCAATATATAAGTATATAGTGAAGTTTGCAAGTGTAAAGAAACTTTGTGTTCCCAAAAAGCTAGGTGAAGAACGGCTTTCACTCACAAATATCTCCCAGATATGTGCATGTTTAGAGACGTTAGTTTATCCAGCACAAAGGGAAGGGACTGCAAGGGAAACTTTAATTGTGGTTTATCAGAATGTTTCCTTGTTTGGGTTTGAAGTTCCTGCAGTTTCCACTATAAAACCGAGTTGGAGCTTGTACCTTCTAGTATATATGTATGGAGTGCAGTTTGCAACTGAAAAGAAACTTTGTGTTCTGAACAAGATAGGTGAAGTACGTCTTTCACACACAATTATCTCTCAGAACTGAGCATTTTGAGAGACGTTTGTTCAGCTAGCACAATGAGAATGTCTGCAGAAGAAGATTTTACTCCCGTTTCTCAGTCTGTTTCCAAGTGCCGATTTGAAGTTCCAGTAGTTTTCACAGTAAAACTGAGTTGGAAGTATTACCTCCCCATACATAAGTCTAGAGTGTAGTTTGCAACTGAAAAGAACCTTTGTGTTCCCAACAAGCTAGATGAAGGACAGCTTTCAAACAAAGATTTCTCTCAGAACTGAGCAAGTGGTGAGAAGTTCGTTCATCTAGCAGAAAAGCAACGGGTTGCATGGGAAACCTTAATTCTGGTTTCTCAGATTGTTTCCTTGTTCGGGTTTGATGTTCCTGCTGTTTCCACTGTAAAACCGAGTTTGAGCTTGTACCTCCCCATATAAATTTATGGAGAGTATTTTGAAACTTAAAAGGAACTTTGTTTTCCCAACATGCTACATGGAGGACAACTTTCACACACACTTATCCCTCAAAACTGAGCCTGTGGAGAGACGTTTCTTCATCTACCACCAAGGCAATTGGCTGCAGAGAACCTTTTACCCTGGATTCTCAGTCTGTTTCCTAGTGTCGGGTTCACGTTCATGCTGTTTTATCTGTAAAATAGTTTTGGAGCGTGTACATCCCCATATATAAGAATGGAGTGAATTTTGCAACTGAAAATAAACTTTGGGTTCCTAACAAGCTATGTGAAGTATGGCTTTCACACACACTTATCATTCAGAAATGAGCATGTAGAGAGACATTTATTAATCTAGCACAAAGGGAAAAATTTGCAGGACAAGCTTTTATTCCGGTTTCTGAGTATGTTTCCTAGTGCCGGTTTGAAGTTCCTATAGTTTTCACAGTAAAATCGAGTTGGAGCTTTTACGTCTCCATATATATGTATAGATTGTAGTTTGCAACTGAAAAGAAACTTTGTGTTCCCAAACAGCTAGGTGAAGTTCGGCTTTCACACACAGTTTTCTCTCAGAACTGAGCAAGTGGAGAGACGATTTTTCTTCTAGCACAAAAGGAACGGGTTGCATGGGAATCTTTAATTCTGGATTCTCAGACTGTTTCCTCGTTTGGGTTTGAATTCCTGCAGTTTTCACTGTAAAACCGAGTTTGAGCTTGTACCTCCCTATATAAATGTATGGAGTATAGTTTGAAACTGAAAAGAAACTTTGTGTTCCCAACATGCTAGTTGAAGGAAGGCTTTCACACACAATTATCCCTCACAACTGAGCATTTGGAGAGACTTTTGTTCATCTAGCACAAAATGAATGGGTTGCAGGAGAAAATTTACTCTGCTTTCTCAGCCCATTTCCTACTGCCGGTTGGATGTCTTGCAATTTTCACTGTAACACCGAGTTTGAGCTTGTACCTCCCATTATATATGTATGTAGTGAAGTTTAAAACTGAAAACAAACTCTGTGTTCCCAGATAGCTAGTCGAAGGACGGCTTTAACTCACAAATGTCTCTAAGAAATTAGCATGTTTAGAGACGTTAGTTCATCTAGCACAAAGAGAATGGGCTGTAGGAGAAACCTTTACTCTGGATTCTCCGACTATTTCCTAGTTTCGGATTGAAGTTCCTACAGTTTTCACTGTACAAACGTGTTCGAGCTTGTACCACCCCAAATGTATGTATGGAGTGTAATTTACAACTGAAAATAAACTTTGTGTTCCTAACAAACTATTTGAAGGACGGCTTTCACACACACTTACCTCTCAAAACTGAAATGTGGAGAGACGTTCCTTCATCTAGCGCAAAGTGAAGGAGTTGCAAGATAAAATTTTACTCTGGTTTCTCAGCATGTTTCCTAGTGCCCGTTTTAAGTTCCTGCAGTTTTCCCGGGAAAGCCGATTTGGAGCTAGTTCCTCCCCATATTTGTATGAAGTTGAGATTGCAACTGGAAAGAATCTTTGTGTTCTAAACCAGCTATGTGTAAGATGGCTTTCACACACATATATTTCTCAGATCTGAGCATGTGGAGGGACGTTTTTTCATCTAGCACAATGGGAAAGGACTGCAGGAGAAGCTTTTACTCTCATTTCTGAGTCTGTTTCCTAGTTCTGGCTTGAAGTTCCTGCAGTTTTCACAGTAAATCCGAGTTGGAACTAACACCCCATATATATTTATGGAGTGTGGTTTGCAACTGAATAGAATCTTTGTGTTCCCAACAAGCTAGTTAAAGGACAGCTTTCACACACAATTATCTCTCAGAACGGAGCATGTGGATTGACGATCGTTTAACTCGCACAAAGGGAACGAGTTGGAGGGAAACTCTTACAGTCGTTTCTCAGCCTGTTTAATATTGACAATGGAGGTTCCTGCATTATTCACTCAAAAACGGATTTGGAACTTGTAACTTGCAATATATATGTATGGAGTGCAGTTGGCAACTGAAAAAAAACTTTGTGTTCCGAACAAGATAGGTGAAGGCGGCTATAACACACAATTGTCTCTCAGAACTGAGCATGTGGAAAGACATTTGTTCATCTAGCACAATGAGAAAGGGCTGCAGAAAAAGTTAGCACTCCCGTTTCTCAGTCTGTTTCCAAGTGCCGGTTTGAAGCTCCTGTAATTTTCACAATAAAACAGAGTTGGAGGTATTACATCTCCATATATATGTCTAGAGTGTAGTTACCAACTGAAAAGTAACTTTGTGTTCCACACAAGCTAGGTTAAGGATGGCTTTCACACACAATTTTCTCTCAGAACTAAGCATGTGGAGAGACGATTGTCCATCTACCACAAATGGAATGGGCTGCAGGAGAAACTTTTACTCTAGATTCTCAGACTGTTTCCTAGTGTCTGTTTCAAGTTCTTTCAGTTTTCACTGCAAAATCATTTTGGGGTGTTTACATCCCCCTATATAATAATGGTGTGTAGTTTGCAACTGAAAAGAAACTTTGGGTTCCTCAAAAGCTATTTGAAAGACGACTTACACACACACACTTATGTCTCATATCTGAGCATGTGGAGAGACATTCATTCATCTAGCCCTAAATGAACGGGTTGCTGGAGAAAGTATACTCTGCTTTCTCAGCCTGTTTCCTAATGCAGGTGCATAATCTTGCAGTTTTCACTGTAACAACGAATTTGAGCTTGTAACTTCCAATATATAAGTATATAGTGAAGTTTGCAAGTGTAAAGAAACTTTGTGTTCCCAAAAAGCTAGGTGAAGGACGGCTTTCACTCACAAATATCTCCCAGAAATGTGCATGTTTAGAGACGTTAGTTTATCCAGCACAAAGGGAAGGGACTGCAAGGGAAACTTTAATTGTGGTTTATCAGAATGTTTCCTTGTTTGGGTTTGAAGTTCCTGCAGTTTCCACTATAAAACCGAGTTGGAGCTTGTACCTTCCAGTATATATGTATGGAGTGCAGTTTGCAACTGAAAAGAAACTTTGTGTTCTGAACAAGATAGGTGAAGTACGTCTTTCACACACAATTATCTCTCAGAACTGAGCATTTTGAGAGACGTTTGTTCAGCTAGCACAATGAGAATGTCTGCAGAAGAAGATTTTACTCCCGTTTCTCAGTCTGTTTCCAAGTGCCGATTTGAAGTTCCAGTAGTTTTCACAGTAAAACCGAGTTGGAAGTATTACCTCCCCATACATAAGTCTAGATTGTAGTTTGCAACTGAAAAGAACCTTTGTGTTAACAACAAGCTAGATGAAGGACAGCTTTCAAACAAAGATTTCTCTCAGAACTGAGCAAGTGGTGAGAAGTTCGTTCATCTAGCAGAAAAGCAACGCGTTGCATGGGAAACCTTAATTCTGGTTTCTCAGATTGTTTCCTTGTTCGGGTTTGATGTTCCTGCTGTTTCCACTGTAAAACCGAGTTTGAGCTTGTACCTCCCCATATAAATTTATGGAGAGTATTTTGAAACTTAAAAGGAACTTTGTTTTCCCAACATGCTACATGGAGGACAACTTTCACACACACTTATCCCTCAAAACTGAGCCTGTGGAGAGACGTTTCTTCATCTACCACCAAGGCAATTGGCTGCAGAGAAGCTTTTACCCTGGATTCTCAGTCTGTTTCCTAGTGTCGGGTTCACGTTCATGCTGTTTTATCTGTAAAATAGTTTTGGAGCGTGTACATCCCCATATATAAGAATGGAGTGAATTTTGCAACTGAAAATAAACTTTGGGTTCCTAACAAGCTATGTGAAGTATGGCTTTCACACACACTTATCATTCAGAAATGAGCATGTAGAGAGACATTTATTAATCTAGCACAAAGGGAAAAATTTGCAGGACAAGCTTTTATTCCGGTTTCTGAGTATGTTTCCTAGTGCCGGTTTGAAGTTCCTATAGTTTTCACAGTAAAATCGAGTTGGAGCTTTTACGTCTCCATATATATGTATAGATTGTAGTTTGCAACTGAAAAGAAACTTTGTGTTCCCAAACAGCTAGGTGAAGTTCGGCTTTCACACACAGTTTTCTCTCAGAACTGAGCAAGTGGAGAGACGATTTTTCTTCTAGCACAAAAGGAACGGGTTGCATGGGAATCTTTAATTCTGGATTCTCAGACTGTTTCCTCGTTTGGGTTTGATTTCCTGCAGTTTTCACTGTAAAACCGAGTTTGAGCTTGTACCTCCCTATATAAATGTATGGAGTATAGTTTGAAACTGAAAAGAAACTTTGTGTTCCCAACATGCTAGTTGAAGGAAGGCTTTCACACACAATTATCCCTCACAACTGAGCATTTGGAGAGACTTTTGTTCATCTAGCACAAAATGAATGGGTTGCAGGAGAAAATTTACTCTGCTTTCTCAGCCCATTTCCTACTGCCGGTTGGATGTCTTGCAATTTTCACTGTAACACCGAGTTTGAGCTTGTACCTCCCATTATATATGTATGTAGTGAAGTTTAAAACTGAAAACAAACTCTGTGTTCCCAGATAGCTAGTTGAAGGACGGCTTTAACTCACAAATATCTCTAAGAAATTAGCATGTTTAGAGACGTTAGTTCATCTAGCACAAAGAGAATGGGCTGTAGGAGAAACCTTAACTCTGGATTCTCCGACTATTTCCTAGTTTCGGATTGAAGTTCCTACAGTTTTCACTGTACAAACGTGTTCGAGCTTGTACCACCCCAAATGTATGTATGGAGTGTAATTTACAACTGAAAATAAACTTTGTGTTCCTAACAAACTATTTGAAGGACGGCTTTCACACACACTTACCTCTCAAAACTGAAATGTGGAGAGACGTTCCTTCATCTAGCGCAAAGTGAAGGAGTTGCAAGATAAAATTTTACTCTGGTTTCTCAGCATGTTTCCTAGTGCCCGTTTGAAGTTCCTGCAGTTTTCCCGGGAAAGCCGATTTGGAGCTAGTTCCTCCCCATATTTGTATGAAGTTGAGATTGCAACTGGAAAGAATCTTTGTGTTCTAAACCAGCTATGTGTAAGATGGCTTTCACACACATATATTTCTCAGATCTGAGCATGTGGAGGGACGTTTTTTCATCTAGCACAATGGGAAAGGACTGCAGGAGAAGGTTTTACTCTTATTTCTGAGTCTCTTTCCTAGTTCTGGCTTGAAGTTCCTGCAGTTTTCACAGTAAATCCGAGTTGGAACTAACACTCCATATATATATATGGAGTGTGGTTTGCAACTGAATAGAATCTTTGTGTTCCCAACAAGCTAGTTAAAGGACAGCTTTCACACACAATTATCTCTCAGAACGGAGCATGTGGATTGACGATCGTTTAACTCGCACAAAGGGAACGAGTTGCAGGGAAACTCTTACAGTCGTTTCTCAGCCTGTTTAATATTGACAATGGAGGTTCCTGCATTATTCACTCAAAAACGGATTTGGAACTTGTAACTTCCAATATATATGTATGGAGTGCAGTTGGCAACTGAAAAAAAACTTTGTGTTCCGAACAAGATAGGTGAAGGGCGGCTATAACACACAATTGTCTCTCAGAACTGAGCATGTGGAAAGACATTTGTTCATCTAGCACAATGAGAAAGGGCTGCAGAAAAAGTTAGCACTCCCGTTTCTCAGTCTGTTTCCAAGTGCCGGTTTGAAGCTCCTGTAATTTTCACAATAAAACAGAGTTGGAGGTATTACATCTCCATATATATGTCTAGAGTGTAGTTATCAACTGAAAAGTAACTTTGTGTTCCACACAAGCTAGGTTAAGGATGGCTTTCACACACAATTTTCTCTCAGAACTAAGCATGTGGAGAGACGATTGTCCATCTACCACAAATGGAATGGGCTGCAGGAGAAACTTTTACTCTAGATTCTCAGACTGTTTCCTAGTGTCTGTTTCAAGTTCTTTCAGTTTTCACTGCAAAATCATTTTGGGGTGTTTACATCCCCCTATATAATAATGGTGTGTAGTTTGCAACTGAAAAGAAACTTTGGGTTCCTCAAAAGCTATTTGAAAGACGACTTACACACACACACTTATGTCTCATATCTGAGCATGTGGAGAGACATTCGTTCATCTAGCCCTAAATGAACGGGTTGCTGGAGAAAGTATACTCTGCTTTCTCAGCCTGTTTCCTAATGCAGGTGCATAATCTTGCAGTTTTCACTGTAACAACGAATTTGAGCTTGTAACTTCCAATATATAAGTATATAGTGAAGTTTGCAAGTGTAAAGAAACTTTGTGTTCCCAAAAAGCTAGGTGAAGGACGGCTTTCACTCACAAATATCTCCCAGAAATGTGCATGTTTAGAGACGTTAGTTTATCCAGCACAATGGGAAGGGACTGCAAGGGAAACTTTAATTGTGGTTTATCAGAATGTTTCCTTGTTTGGGTTTGAAGTTCCTGCAGTTTCCACTATAAAACCGAGTTGGAGCTTGTACCTTCCAGTATATATGTATGGAGTGCAGTTTGCAACTGAAAAGAAACTTTGTGTTCTGAACAAGATAGGTGAAGTACGTCTTTCACACACAATTATCTCTCAGAACTGAGCATTTTGAGAGACGTTTGTTCAGCTAGCACAATGAGAATGTCTGCAGAAGAAGATTTTACTCCCGTTTCTCAGTCTGTTTCCAAGTGCCGATTTGAAGTTCCAGTAGTTTTCACAGTAAAACTGAGTTGGAAGTATTACCTCCCCATACATAAGTCTAGAGTGTAGTTTGCAACTGAAAAGAACCTTTGTGTTCCCAACAAGCTAGATGAAGGACAGCTTTCAAACAAAGATTTCTCTCAGAACTGAGCAAGTGGTGAGAAGTTCGTTCATCTAGCAGAAAAGCAACGGGTTGCATGGGAAACCTTAATTCTGGTTTCTCAGATTGTTTCCTTGTTCGGGTTTGATGTTCCTGCTGTTTCCACTGTAAAACCGAGTTTGAGCTTGTACCTCCCCATATAAATTTATGGAGAGTATTTTGAAACTTAAAAGGAACTTTGTTTTCCCAACATGCTACATGGAGGACAACTTTCACACACACTTATCCCTCAAAACTGAGCCTGTGGAGAGACGTTTCTTCATCTACCACCAAGGCAATTGGCTGCAGAGAAGCTTTTACCCTGGATTCTCAGTCTGTTTCCTAGTGTCGGGTTCACGTTCATGCTGTTTTATCTGTAAAATAGTTTTGGAGCGTGTACATCCCCATATATAAGAATGGAGTGAATTTTGCAACTGAAAATAAACTTTGGGTTCCTAACAAGCTATGTGAAGTATGGCTTTCACACACACTTATCATTCAGAAATGAGCATGTAGAGAGACATTTATTAATCTAGCACAAAGGGAAAAATTTGCAGGACAAGCTTTTATTCCGGTTTCTGAGTATGTTTCCTAGTGCCGGTTTGAAGTTCCTATAGTTTTCACAGTAAAATCGAGTTGGAGCTTTTACGTCTCCATATATATGTATAGATTGTAGTTTGCAACTGAAAAGAAACTTTGTGTTCCCAAACAGCTAGGTGAAGTTCGGCTTTCACACACAGTTTTCTCTCAGAACTGAGCAAGTGGAGAGACGATTTTTCTTCTAGCACAAAAGGAACGGGTTGCATGGGAATCTTTAATTCTGGATTCTCAGACTGTTTCCTCGTTTGGGTTTGAATTCCTGCAGTTTTCACTGTAAAACCGAGTTTGAGCTTGTACCTCCCTATATAAATGTATGGAGTATAGTTTGAAACTGAAAAGAAACTTTGTGTTCCCAACATGCTAGTTGAAGGAAGGCTTTCACACACAATTATCCCTCACAACTGAGCATTTGGAGAGACTTTTGTTCATCTAGCACAAAATGAATGGGTTGCAGGAGAAAATTTACTCTGCTTTCTCAGCCCATTTCCTACTGCCGGTTGGATGTCTTGCAATTTTCACTGTAACACCGAGTTTGAGCTTGTACCTCCCATTATATATGTATGTAGTGAAGTTTAAAACTGAAAACAAACTCTGTGTTCCCAGATAGCTAGTTGAAGGACGGCTTTAACTCACAAATATCTCTAAGAAATTAGCATGTTTAGAGACGTTAGTTCATCTAGCACAAAGAGAATGGGCTGTAGGAGAAACCTTTACTCTGGATTCTCCGACTATTTCCTAGTTTCGGATTGAAGTTCCTACAGTTTTCACTGTACAAACGTGTTCGAGCTTGTACCACCCCAAATGTATGTATGGAGTGTAATTTACAACTGAAAATAAACTTTGTGTTCCTAACAAACTATTTGAAGGACGGCTTTCACACACACTTACCTCTCAAAACTGAAATGTGGAGAGACGTTCCTTCATCTAGCGCAAAGTGAAGGAGTTGCAAGATAAAATTTTACTCTGGTTTCTCAGCATGTTTCCTAGTGCCCGTTTGAAGTTCCTGCAGTTTTCCCGGGAAAGCCGATTTGGAGCTAGTTCCTCCCCATATTTGTATGAAGTTGAGATTGCAACTGGAAAGAATCTTTGTGTTCTAAACCAGCTATGTGTAAGATGGCTTTCACACACATATATTTCTCAGATCTGAGCATGTGGAGGGACGTTTTTTCATCTAGCACAATGGGAAAGGACTGCAGGAGAAGGTTTTACTCTCATTTCTGAGTCTCTTTCCTAGTTCTGGCTTGAAGTTCCTGCAGTTTTCACAGTAAATCCGAGTTGGAACTAACACCCCATATATATATATGGAGTGTGGTTTGCAACTGAATAGAATCTTTGTGTTCCCAACAAGCTAGTTAAAGGACAGCTTTCACACACAATTATCTCTCAGAACGGAGCATGTGGATTGACGATCGTTTAACTCGCACAAAGGGAACGAGTTGCAGGGAAACTCTTACAGTCGTTTCTCAGCCTGTTTAATATTGACAATGGAGGTTCCTGCATTATTCACTCAAAAACGGATTTGGAACTTGTAACTTCCAATATATATGTATGGAGTGCAGTTGGCAACTGAAAAAAAACTTTGTGTTCCGAACAAGATAGGTGAAGGGCGGCTATAACACACAATTGTCTCTCAGAACTGAGCATGTGGAAAGACATTTGTTCATCTAGCACAATGAGAAAGGGCTGCAGAAAAAGTTAGCACTCCCGTTTCTCAGTCTGTTTCCAAGTGCCGGTTTGAAGCTCCTGTAATTTTCACAATAAAACAGAGTTGGAGGTATTACATCTCCATATATATGTCTAGAGTGTAGTTATCAACTGAAAAGTAACTTTGTGTTCCACACAAGCTAGGTTAAGGATGGCTTTCACACACAATTTTCTCTCAGAACTAAGCATGTGGAGAGACGATTGTCCATCTACCACAAATGGAATGGGCTGCAGGAGAAACTTTTACTCTAGATTCTCAGACTGTTTCCTAGTGTCTGTTTCAAGTTCTTTCAGTTTTCACTGCAAAATCATTTTGGGGTGTTTACATCCCCCTATATAATAATGGTGTGTAGTTTGCAACTGAAAAGAAACTTTGGGTTCCTCAAAAGCTATTTGAAAGACGACTTACACACACACACTTATGTCTCATATCTGAGCATGTGGAGAGACATTCGTTCATCTAGCCCTAAATGAACGGGTTGCTGGAGAAAGTATACTCTGCTTTCTCAGCCTGTTTCCTAATGCAGGTGCATAATCTTGCAGTTTTCACTGTAACAACGAATTTGAGCTTGTAACTTCCAATATATAAGTATATAGTGAAGTTTGCAAGTGTAAAGAAACTTTGTGTTCCCAAAAAGCTAGGTGAAGGACGGCTTTCACTCACAAATATCTCCCAGAAATGTGCATGTTTAGAGACGTTAGTTTATCCAGCACAAAGGGAAGGGACTGCAAGGGAAACTTTAATTGTGGTTTATCAGAATGTTTCCTTGTTTGGGTTTGAAGTTCCTGCAGTTTCCACTATAAAACCGAGTTGGAGCTTGTACCTTCCAGTATATATGTATGGAGTGCAGTTTGCAACTGAAAAGAAACTTTGTGTTCTGAACAAGATAGGTGAAGTACGTCTTTCACACACAATTATCTCTCAGAACTGAGCATTTTGAGAGACGTTTGTTCAGCTAGCACAATGAGAATGTCTGCAGAAGAAGATTTTACTCCCGTTTCTCAGTCTGTTTCCAAGTGCCGATTTGAAGTTCCAGTAGTTTTCACAGTAAAACTGAGTTGGAAGTATTACCTCCCCATACATAAGTCTAGAGTGTAGTTTGCAACTGAAAAGAACCTTTGTGTTCCCAACAAGCTAGAAGAAGGAAAGCTTTCAAACAAAGATTTCTCTCAGAACTGAGCAAGTGGTGAGAAGTTCGTTCATCTAGCAGAAAAGCAACGGGTTGCATGGGAAACCTTAATTCTGGTTTCTCAGATTGTTTCCTTGTTCGGGTTTGATGTTCCTGCTGTTTCCACTGTAAAACCGAGTTTGAGCTTGTACCTCCCCATATAAATTTATGGAGAGTATTTTGAAACTTAAAAGGAACTTTGTTTTCCCAACATGCTACATGGAGGACAACTTTCACACACACTTATCCCTCAAAACTGAGCCTGTGGAGAGACGTTTCTTCATCTACCACCAAGGCAATTGGCTGCAGAGAAGCTTTTACCCTGGATTCTCAGTCTGTTTCCTAGTGTCGGGTTCACGTTCATGCTGTTTTATCTGTAAAATAGTTTTGGAGCGTGTACATCCCCATATATAAGAATGGAGTGAATTTTGCAACTGAAAATAAACTTTGGGTTCCTAACAAGCTATGTGAAGTATGGCTTTCACACACACTTATCATTCAGAAATGAGCATGTAGAGAGACATTTATTAATCTAGCACAAAGGGAAAAATTTGCAGGACAAGCTTTTATTCCGGTTTCTGAGTATGTTTCCTAGTGCCGGTTTGAAGTTCCTATAGTTTTCACAGTAAAATCGAGTTGGAGCTTTTACGTCTCCATATATATGTATAGATTGTAGTTTGCAACTGAAAAGAAACTTTGTGTTCCCAAACAGCTAGGTGAAGTTCGGCTTTCACACACAGTTTTCTCTCAGAACTGAGCAAGTGGAGAGACGATTTTTCTTCTAGCACAAAAGGAACGGGTTGCATGGGAATCTTTAATTCTGGATTCTCAGACTGTTTCCTCGTTTGGGTTTGAATTCCTGCAGTTTTCACTGTAAAACCGAGTTTGAGCTTGTACCTCCCTATATAAATGTATGGAGTATAGTTTGAAACTGAAAAGAAACTTTGTGTTCCCAACATGCTAGTTGAAGGAAGGCTTTCACACACAATTATCCCTCACAACTGAGCATTTGGAGAGACTTTTGTTCATCTAGCACAAAATGAATGGGTTGCAGGAGAAAATTTACTCTGCTTTCTCAGCCCATTTCCTACTGCCGGTTGGATGTCTTGCAATTTTCACTGTAACACCGAGTTTGAGCTTGTACCTCCCATTATATATGTATGTAGTGAAGTTTAAAACTGAAAACAAACTCTGTGTTCCCAGATAGCTAGTTGAAGGACGGCTTTAACTCACAAATATCTCTAAGAAATTAGCATGTTTAGAGACGTTAGTTCATCTAGCACAAAGAGAATGGGCTGTAGGAGAAACCTTAACTCTGGATTCTCCGACTATTTCCTAGTTTCGGATTGAAGTTCCTACAGTTTTCACTGTACAAACGTGTTCGAGCTTGTACCAACCCAAATGTATGTATGGAGTGTAATTTACAACTGAAAATAAACTTTGTGTTCCTAACAAACTATTTGAAGGACGGCTTTCACACACACTTACCTCTCAAAACTGAAATGTGGAGAGACGTTCCTTCATCTAGCGCAAAGTGAAGGAGTTGCAAGATAAAATTTTACTCTGGTTTCTCAGCATGTTTCCTAGTGCCCGTTTGAAGTTCCTGCAGTTTTCCCGGGAAAGCCGATTTGGAGCTAGTTCCTCCCCATATTTGTATGAAGTTGAGATTGCAACTGGAAAGAATCTTTGTGTTCTAAACCAGCTATGTGTAAGATGGCTTTCACACACATATATTTCTCAGATCTGAGCATGTGGAGGGACGTTTTTTCATCTAGCACAATGGGAAAGGACTGCAGGAGAAGCTTTTACTCTCATTTCTGAGTCTCTTTCCTAGTTCTGGCTTGAAGTTCCTGCAGTTTTCACAGTAAATCCGAGTTGGAACTAACACCCCATATATATATATGGAGTGTGGTTTGCAACTGAATAGAATCTTTGTGTTCCCAACAAGCTAGTTAAAGGACAGCTTTCACACACAATTATCTCTCAGAACGGAGCATGTGGATTGACGATCGTTTAACTCGCACAAAGGGAACGAGTTGCAGGGAAACTCTTACAGTCGTTTCTCAGCCTGTTTAATATTGACAATGGAGGTTCCTGCATTATTCACTCAAAAACGGATTTGGAACTTGTAACTTCCAATATATATGTATGGAGTGCAGTTGGCAACTGAAAAAAAACTTTGTGTTCCGAACAAGATAGGTGAAGGGCGGCTATAACACACAATTGTCTCTCAGAACTGAGCATGTGGAAAGACATTTGTTCATCTAGCACAATGAGAAAGGGCTGCAGAAAAAGTTAGCACTCCCGTTTCTCAGTCTGTTTCCAAGTGCCGGTTTGAAGCTCCTGTAATTTTCACAATAAAACAGAGTTGGAGGTATTACATCTCCATATATATGTCTAGAGTGTAGTTATCAACTGAAAAGTAACTTTGTGTTCCACACAAGCTAGGTTAAGGATGGCTTTCACACACAATTTTCTCTCAGAACTAAGCATGTGGAGAGACGATTGTCCATCTACCACAAATGGAATGGGCTGCAGGAGAAACTTTTACTCTAGATTCTCAGACTGTTTCCTAGTGTCTGTTTCAAGTTCTTTCAGTTTTCACTGCAAAATCATTTTGGGGTGTTTACATCCCCCTATATAATAATGGTGTGTAGTTTGCAACTGAAAAGAAACTTTGGGTTCCTCAAAAGCTATTTGAAAGACGACTTACACACACACACTTATGTCTCATATCTGAGCATGTGGAGAGACATTCGTTCATCTAGCCCTAAATGAACGGGTTGCTGGAGAAAGTATACTCTGCTTTCTCAGCCTGTTTCCTAATGCAGGTGCATAATCTTGCAGTTTTCACTGTAACAACGAATTTGAGCTTGTAACTTCCAATATATATGTATATAGTGAAGTTTGCAAGTGTAAAGAAACTTTGTGTTCCCAAAAAGCTAGGTGAAGGACGGCTTTCACTCACAAATATCTCCCAGAAATGTGCATGTTTAGAGACGTTAGTTTATCCAGCACAAAGGGAAGGGACTGCAAGGGAAACTTTAATTGTGGTTTATCAGAATGTTTCCTTGTTTGGGTTTGAAGTTCCTGCAGTTTCCACTATAAAACCGAGTTGGAGCTTGTACCTTCCAGTATATATGTATGGAGTGCAGTTTGCAACTGAAAAGAAACTTTGTGTTCTGAACAAGATAGGTGAAGTACGTCTTTCACACACAATTATCTCTCAGAACTGAGCATTTTGAGAGACGTTTGTTCAGCTAGCACAATGAGAATGTCTGCAGAAGAAGATTTTACTCCCGTTTCTCAGTCTGTTTCCAAGTGCCGATTTGAAGTTCCAGTAGTTTTCACAGTAAAACTGAGTTGGAAGTATTACCTCCCCATACATAAGTCTAGAGTGTAGTTTGCAACTGAAAAGAACCTTTGTGTTCCCAACAAGCTAGAAGAAGGACAGCTTTCAAACAAAGATTTCTCTCAGAACTGAGCAAGTGGTGAGAAGTTCGTTCATCAAGCAGAAAAACAACGGGTTGCATGGGAAACCTTAATTCTGGTTTCTCAGATTGTTTCCTTGTTCGGGTTTGATGTTCCTGCTGTTTCCACTGTAAAACCGAGTTTGAGCTTGTACCTCCCCATATAAATTTATGGAGAGTATTTTGAAACTTAAAAGGAACTTTGTTTTCCCAACATGCTACATGGAGGACAACTTTCACACACACTTATCCCTCAAAACTGAGCCTGTGGAGAGACGTTTCTTCATCTACCACCAAGGCAATTGGCTGCAGAGAAGCTTTTACCCTGGATTCTCAGTCTGTTTCCTAGTGTCGGGTTCACGTTCATGCTGTTTTATCTGTAAAATAGTTTTGGAGCGTGTACATCCCCATATATAAGAATGGAGTGAATTTTGCAACTGAAAATAAACTTTGGGTTCCTAACAAGCTATGTGAAGTATGGCTTTCACACACACTTATCATTCAGAAATGAGCATGTAGAGAGACATTTATTAATCTAGCACAAAGGGAAAAATTTGCAGGACAAGCTTTTATTCCGGTTTCTGAGTATGTTTCCTAGTGCCGGTTTGAAGTTCCTATAGTTTTCACAGTAAAATCGAGTTGGAGCTTTTACGTCTCCATATATATGTATAGATTGTAGTTTGCAACTGAAAAGAAACTTTGTGTTCCCAAACAGCTAGGTGAAGTTCGGCTTTCACACACAGTTTTCTCTCAGAACTGAGCAAGTGGAGAGACGATTTTTCTTCTAGCACAAAAGGAACGGGTTGCATGGGAATCTTTAATTCTGGATTCTCAGACTGTTTCCTCGTTTGGGTTTGAATTCCTGCAGTTTTCACTGTAAAACCGAGTTTGAGCTTGTACCTCCCTATATAAATGTATGGAGTATAGTTTGAAACTGAAAAGAAACTTTGTGTTCCCAACATGCTAGTTGAAGGAAGGCTTTCACACACAATTATCCCTCACAACTGAGCATTTGGAGAGACTTTTGTTCATCTAGCACAAAATGAATGGGTTGCAGGAGAAAATTTACTCTGCTTTCTCAGCCCATTTCCTACTGCCGGTTGGATGTCTTGCAATTTTCACTGTAACACCGAGTTTGAGCTTGTACCTCCCATTATATATGTATGTAGTGAAGTTTAAAACTGAAAACAAACTCTGTGTTCCCAGATAGCTAGTTGAAGGACGGCTTTAACTCACAAATATCTCTAAGAAATTAGCATGTTTAGAGACGTTAGTTCATCTAGCACAAAGAGAATGGGCTGTAGGAGAAACCTTAACTCTGGATTCTCCGACTATTTCCTAGTTTCGGATTGAAGTTCCTACAGTTTTCACTGTACAAACGTGTTCGAGCTTGTACCACCCCAAATGTATGTATGGAGTGTAATTTACAACTGAAAATAAACTTTGTGTTCCTAACAAACTATTTGAAGGACGGCTTTCACACACACTTACCTCTCAAAACTGAAATGTGGAGAGACGTTCCTTCATCTAGCGCAAAGTGAAGGAGTTGCAAGATAAAATTTTACTCTGGTTTCTCAGCATGTTTCCTAGTGCCCGTTTGAAGTTCCTGCAGTTTTCCCGGGAAAGCCGATTTGGAGCTAGTTCCTCCCCATATTTGTATGAAGTTGAGATTGCAACTGGAAAGAATCTTTGTGTTCTAAACCAGCTATGTGTAAGATGGCTTTCACACACATATATTTCTCAGATCTGAGCATGTGGAGGGACGTTTTTTCATCTAGCACAATGGGAAAGGACTGCAGGAGAAGCTTTTACTCTCAATTCTGAGTCTCTTTCCTAGTTCTGGCTTGAAGTTCCTGCAGTTTTCACAGTAAATCCGAGTTGGAACTAACACCCCATATATATATATGGAGTGTGGTTTGCAACTGAGTAGAATCTTTGTGTTCCCAACAAGCTAGTTAAAGGACAGCTTTCACACACAATTATCTCTCAGAACGGAGCATGTGGATTGACGATCGTTTAACTCGCACAAAGGGAACGAGTTGCAGGGAAACTCTTACAGTCGTTTCTCAGCCTGTTTAATATTGACAATGGAGGTTCCTGCATTATTCACTCAAAAACGGATTTGGAACTTGTAACTTCCAATATATATGTATGGAGTGCAGTTGGCAACTGAAAAAAAACTTTGTGTTCCGAACAAGATAGGTGAAGGGCGGCTATAACACACAATTGTCTCTCAGAACTGAGCATGTGGAAAGACATTTGTTCATCTAGCACAATGAGAAAGGGCTGCAGAAAAAGTTAGCACTCCCGTTTCTCAGTCTGTTTCCAAGTGCCGGTTTGAAGCCCCTGTAATTTTCACAATAAAACAGAGTTGGAGGTATTACATCTCCATATATATGTCTAGAGTGTAGTTATCAACTGAAAAGTAACTTTGTGTTCCACACAAGCTAGGTTAAGGATGGCTTTCACACACAATTTTCTCTCAGAACTAAGCATGTGGAGAGACGATTGTCCATCTACCACAAATGGAATGGGCTGCAGGAGAAACTTTTACTCTAGATTCTCAGACTGTTTCCTAGTGTCTGTTTCAAGTTCTTTCAGTTTTCACTGCAAAATCATTTTGGGGTGTTTACATCCCCCTATATAATAATGGTGTGTAGTTTGCAACTGAAAAGAAACTTTGGGTTCCTCAAAAGCTATTTGAAAGACGACTTACACACACACACTTATGTCTCATATCTGAGCATGTGGAGAGACATTCGTTCATCTAGCCCTAAATGAACGGGTTGCTGGAGAAAGTATACTCTGCTTTCTCAGCCTGTTTCCTAATGCAGGTGCATAATCTTGCAGTTTTCACTGTAACAACGAATTTGAGCTTGTAACTTCCAATATATATGTATATAGTGAAGTTTGCAAGTGTAAAGAAACTTTGTGTTCCCAAAAAGCTAGGTGAAGGACGGCTTTCACTCACAAATATCTCCCAGAAATGTGCATGTTTAGAGACGTTAGTTTATCCAGCACAAAGGGAAGGGACTGCAAGGGAAACTTTAATTGTGGTTTATCAGAATGTTTCCTTGTTTGGGTTTGAAGTTCCTGCAGTTTCCACTATAAAACCGAGTTGGAGCTTGTACCTTCCAGTATATATGTATGGAGTGCAGTTTGCAACTGAAAAGAAACTTTGTGTTCTGAACAAGATAGGTGAAGTACGTCTTTCACACACAATTATCTCTCAGAACTGAGCATTTTGAGAGACGTTTGTTCAGCTAGCACAATGAGAATGTCTGCAGAAGAAGATTTTACTCCCGTTTCTCAGTCTGTTTCCAAGTGCCGATTTGAAGTTCCAGTAGTTTTCACAGTAAAACTGAGTTGGAAGTATTACCTCCCCATACATAAGTCTAGAGTGTAGTTTGCAACTGAAAAGAACCTTTGTGTTCCCAACAAGCTAGATGAAGGACAGCTTTCAAACAAAGATTTCTCTCAGAACTGAGCAAGTGGTGAGAAGTTCGTTCATCTAGCAGAAAAGCAACGGGTTGCATGGGAAACCTTAATTCTGGTTTCTCAGATTGTTTCCTTGTTCGGGTTTGATGTTCCTGCTGTTTCCACTGTAAAACCGAGTTTGAGCTTGTACCTCCCCATATAAATTTATGGAGAGTATTTTGAAACTTAAAAGGAACTTTGTTTTCCCAACATGCTACATGGAGGACAACTTTCACACACACTTATCCCTCAAAACTGAGCCTGTGGAGAGACGTTTCTTCATCTACCACCAAGGCAATTGGCTGCAGAGAACCTTTTACCCTGGATTCTCAGTCTGTTTCCTAGTGTCGGGTTCACGTTCATGCTGTTTTATCTGTAAAATAGTTTTGGAGCGTGTATATCCCCATATATAAGAATGGAGTGAATTTTGCAACTGAAAATAAACTTTGGGTTCCTAACAAGCTATGTGAAGTATGGCTTTCACACACACTTATCATTCAGAAATGAGCATGTAGAGAGACATTTATTAATCTAGCACAAAGGGAAAAATTTGCAGGACAAGCTTTTATTCCGGTTTCTGAGTATGTTTCCTAGTGCCGGTTTGAAGTTCCTATAGTTTTCACAGTAAAATCGAGTTGGAGCTTTTACGTCTCCATATATATGTATAGATTGTAGTTTGCAACTGAAAAGAAACTTTGTGTTCCCAAACAGCTAGGTGAAGTTCGGCTTTCACACACAGTTTTCTCTCAGAACTGAGCAAGTGGAGAGACGATTTTTCTTCTAGCACAAAAGGAACGGGTTGCATGGGAATCTTTAATTCTGGATTCTCAGACTGTTTCCTCGTTTGGGTTTGAATTCCTGCAGTTTTCACTGTAAAACCGAGTTTGAGCTTGTACCTCCCTATATAAATGTATGGAGTATAGTTTGAAACTGAAAAGAAACTTTGTGTTCCCAACATGCTAGTTGAAGGAAGGCTTTCACACACAATTATCCCTCACAACTGAGCATTTGGAGAGACTTTTGTTCATCTAGCACAAAATGAATGGGTTGCAGGAGAAAATTTACTCTGCTTTCTCAGCCCATTTCCTACTGCCGGTTGGATGTCTTGCAATTTTCACTGTAACACCGAGTTTGAGCTTGTACCTCCCATTATATATGTATGTAGTGAAGTTTAAAACTGAAAACAAACTCTGTGTTCCCAGATAGCTAGTCGAAGGACGGCTTTAACTCACAAATGTCTCTAAGAAATTAGCATGTTTAGAGACGTTAGTTCATCTAGCACAAAGAGAGTGGGCTGTAGGAGAAACCTTAACTCTGGATTCTCCGACTATTTCCTAGTTTCGGATTGAAGTTCCTACAGTTTTCACTGTACAAACGTGTTCGAGCTTGTACCACCCCAAATGTATGTATGGAGTGTAATTTACAACTGAAAATAAACTTTGTGTTCCTAACAAACTATTTGAAGGGCGGCTTTCACACACACTTACCTCTCAAAACTGAAATGTGGAGAGACGTTCCTTCATCTAGCGCAAAGTGAAGGAGTTGCAAGATAAAATTTTACTCTGGTTTCTCAGCATGTTTCCTAGTGCCCGTTTGAAGTTCCTGCAGTTTTCCCGGGAAAGCCGATTTGGAGCTAGTTCCTCCCCATATTTGTATGAAGTTGAGATTGCAACTGGAAAGAATCTTTGTGTTCTAAACCAGCTATGTGTAAGATGGCTTTCACACACATATATTTCTCAGATCTGAGCATGTGGAGGGACGTTTTTTCATCTAGCACAATGGGAAAGGACTGCAGGAGAAGCTTTTACTCTCATTTCTGAGTCTCTTTCCTAGTTCTGGATTGAAGTTCCTGCCGTTTTCACAGTAAATCCGAGTTGGAGCTAACACCCCATATATATTTATGGAGTGTGGTTTGCAACTGAATAGAATCTTTGTGTTCCCAAAAAGCTAGTTAAAGAACAGCTTTCACACACAATTATCTCTCAGAACGGAGCATGTGGATTGACGATCGTTTAACTCGCACAAAGGGAACGAGTTGCAGGGAAACTCTTACAGTCGTTTCTCAGCCTGTTTAATATTGACAATGGAGGTTCCTGCATTATTCACTCAAAAACGGATTTGGAACTTGTAACTTCCAATATATATGTATGGAGTGCAGTTGGCAACTGAAAAAAACTTTGTGTTCCGAAAAAGATAGGTGAAGGGCGGCTATAACACACAATTGTCTCTCAGAACTGAGCATGTGGAAAGACATTTGTTCATCTAGCACAATGAGAAAGGACTGCAGAAAAAGTTATTACTCCCGTTTCTCAGTCTGTTTCCAAGTGCCGGTTTGAAGCTCCTGTAGTTTTCACAATAAAACAGAGTTGGAGGTATTACATCTCCATATATATATTTCTAGAGTGTAGTTACCAACTGAAAAGTAACTTTGTGTTCCACACAAGCTAGGTTAAGGATGGCTTTCACACACAATTTTCTCTCAGAACTAAGCATGTGGAGAGACGATTGTCCATCTACCACAAATGGAATGGGCTGCAGGAGAAACTTTTACTCTAGATTCTCAGACTGTTTCCTAGTGTCTGTTTCAAGTTCTTTCAGTTTTCACTGCAAAATCATTTTGGGGTGTTTACATCCCCCTATATAATAATGGTGTGTAGTTTGCAACTGAAAAGAAACTTTGGGTTCCTCAAAAGCTATTTGAAAGACGACTTACACACACACACTTATGTCTCATATCTGAGCATGTGGAGAGACATTCGTTCATCTAGCCCTAAATGAACGGGTTGCTGGAGAAAGTATACTCTGCTTTCTCAGCCTGTTTCCTAATGCAAGTGCATAATCTTGCAGTTTTCACTGTAACAACGAATTTGAGCTTGTAACTTCCAATATATATGTATATAGTGAAGTTTGCAAGTGTAAAGAAACTTTGTGTTCCCAAAAAGCTAGGTGAAGGACGGCTTTCACTCACAAATATCTCCCAGAAATGTGCATGTTTAGAGACGTTAGTTTATCCAGCACAAAGGGAAGGGACTGCAAGGGAAACTTTAATTGTGGTTTATCAGAATGTTTCCTTGTTTGGGTTTGAAGTTCCTGCAGTTTCCACTATAAAACCGAGTTGGAGCTTGTACCTTCCAGTATATATGTATGGAGTGCAGTTTGCAACTGAAAAGAAACTTTGTGTTCTGAACAAGATAGGTGAAGTACGTCTTTCACACACAATTATCTCTCAGAACTGAGCATTTTGAGAGACGTTTGTTCAGCTAGCACAATGAGAATGTCTGCAGAAGAAGATTTTACTCCCGTTTCTCAGTCTGTTTCCAAGTGCCGATTTGAAGTTCCAGTAGTTTTCACAGTAAAACTGAGTTGGAAGTATTACCTCCCCATACATAAGTCTAGAGTGTAGTTTGCAACTGAAAAGAACCTTTGTGTTCCCAACAAGCTAGATGAAGGACAGCTTTCAAACAAAGATTTCTCTCAGAACTGAGCAAGTGGTGAGAAGTTCGTTCATCTAGCAGAAAAGCAACGGGTTGCATGGGAAACCTTAATTCTGGTTTCTCAGATTGTTTCCTTGTTCGGGTTTGATGTTCCTGCTGTTTCCACTGTAAAACCGAGTTTGAGCTTGTACCTCCCCATATAAATTTATGGAGAGTATTTTGAAACTTAAAAGGAACTTTGTTTTCCCAACATGCTACATGGAGGACAACTTTCACACACACTTATCCCTCAAAACTGAGCCTGTGGAGAGACGTTTCTTCATCTACCACCAAGGCAATTGGCTGCAGAGAAGCTTTTACCCTGGATTCTCAGTCTGTTTCCTAGTGTCGGGTTCACGTTCATGCTGTTTTATCTGTAAAATAGTTTTGGAGCGTGTACATCCCCATATATAAGAATGGAGTGAATTTTGCAACTGAAAATAAACTTTGGGTTCCTAACAAGCTATGTGAAGTATGGCTTTCACACACACTTATCATTCAGAAATGAGCATGTAGAGAGACATTTATTAATCTAGCACAAAGGGAAAAATTTGCAGGACAAGCTTTTATTCCGGTTTCTGAGTATGTTTCCTAGTGCCGGTTTGAAGTTCCTATAGTTTTCACAGTAAAATCGAGTTGGAGCTTTTACGTCTCCATATATATGTATAGATTGTAGTTTGCAACTGAAAAGAAACTTTGTGTTCCCAAACAGCTAGGTGAAGTTCGGCTTTCACACACAGTTTTCTCTCAGAACTGAGCAAGTGGAGAGACGATTTTTCTTCTAGCACAAAAGGAACGGGTTGCATGGGAATCTTTAATTCTGGATTCTCAGACTGTTTCCTCGTTTGGGTTTGAATTCCTGCAGTTTTCACTGTAAAACCGAGTTTGAGCTTGTACCTCCCTATATAAATGTATGGAGTATAGTTTGAAACTGAAAAGAAACTTTGTGTTCCCAACATGCTAGTTGAAGGAAGGCTTTCACACACAATTATCCCTCACAACTGAGCATTTGGAGAGACTTTTGTTCATCTAGCACAAAATGAATGGGTTGCAGGAGAAAATTTACTCTGCTTTCTCAGCCCATTTCCTACTGCCGGTTGGATGTCTTGCAATTTTCACTGTAACACCGAGTTTGAGCTTGTACCTCCCATTATATATGTATGTAGTGAAGTTTAAAACTGAAAACAAACTCTGTGTTCCCAGATAGCTAGTCGAAGGACGGCTTTAACTCACAAATGTCTCTAAGAAATTAGCATGTTTAGAGACGTTAGTTCATCTAGCACAAAGAGAATGGGCTGTAGGAGAAACCTTAACTCTGGATTCTCCGACTATTTCCTAGTTTCGGATTGAAGTTCCTACAGTTTTCACTGTACAAACGTGTTCGAGCTTGTACCACCCCTAATGTATGTATGGAGTGTAATTTACAACTGAAAATAAACTTTGTGTTCCTAACAAACTATTTGAAGGACGGCTTTCACACACACTTACCTCTCAAAACTGAAATGTGGAGAGACGTTCCTTCATCTAGCGCAAAGTGAAGGAGTTGCAAGATAAAATTTTACTCTGGTTTCTCAGCATGTTTCCTAGTGCCCGTTTGAAGTTCCTGCAGTTTTCCCGGGAAAGCCGATTTGGAGCTAGTTCCTCCCCATATTTGTATGAAGTTGAGATTGCAACTGGAAAGAATCTTTGTGTTCTAAACCAGTTATGTGTAAGATGGCTTTCACACACATAAATTTCTCAGATCTGAGCATGTGGAGGGACGTTTTTTCATCTAGCACAATGGGAAAGGACTGCAGGGGAAGCTTTTACTCTCATTTCTGAGTCTGTTTCCTAGTTCTGGCTTGAAGTTCCTGCAGTTTTCACAGTAAATCCGAGTTGGAACTAACACCCCATATATATATATGGATTGTGGTTTGCAACTGAATAGAATCTTTGTGTTCCCAAAAAGCTAGTTAAAGGACAGCTTTCACACACAATTATCTCTCAGAACGGAGCATGTGGATTGACGATCGTTTAACTCGCACAAAGGGAACGAGTTGCAGGGAAACTCTTACAGTCGTTTCTCAGCCTGTTTAATATTGACAATGGAGGTTCCTGCATTATTCACTCAAAAACGGATTTGGAACTTGTAACTTCCAATATATATGTATGGAGTGCAGTTGGCAACTGAAAAAAAACTTTGTGTTCCGAACAAGATAGGTGAAGGGCGGCTATAACACACAATTGTCTCTCAGAACTGAGCATGTGGAAAGACATTTGTTCATCTAGCACAATGAGAAAGGACTGCAGAAAAAGTTATTACTCCCGTTTCTCAGTCTGTTTCCAAGTGCCGGTTTGAAGCTCCTGTAGTTTTCACAATAAAACAGAGTTGGAGGTATTACATCTCCATATATATGTCTAGAGTGTAGTTACCAACTGAAAAGTAACTTTGTGTTCCACACAAGCTAGGTTAAGGATGGCTTTCACACACAATTTTCTCTCAGAACTAAGCATGTGGAGAGACGATTGTCCATCTACCACAAATGGAATGGGCTGCAGGAGAAACTTTTACTCTAGATTCTCAGACTGTTTCCTAGTGTCTGTTTCAAGTTCTTTCAGTTTTCACTGCAAAATCATTTTGGGGTGTTTACATCCCCCTATATAATAATGGTGTGTAGTTTGCAACTGAAAAGAAACTTTGGGTTCCTCAAAAGCTATTTGAAAGACGACTTACACACACACACTTATGTCTCATATCTGAGCATGTGGAGAGACATTCGTTCATCTAGCCCTAAATGAACGGGTTGCTGGAGAAAGTATACTCTGCTTTCTCAGCCTGTTTCCTAATGCAGGTGCATAATCTTGCAGTTTTCACTGTAACAACGAATTTGAGCTTGTAACTTCCAATATATATGTATATAGTGAAGTTTGCAAGTGTAAAGAAACTTTGTGTTCCCAAAAAGCTAGGTGAAGGACGGCTTTCACTCACAAATATCTCCCAGAAATGTGCATGTTTAGAGACGTTAGTTTATCCAGCACAAAGGGAAGGGACTGCAAGGGAAACTTTAATTGTGGTTTATCAGAATGTTTCCTTGTTTGGGTTTGAAGTTCCTGCAGTTTCCACTATAAAACCGAGTTGGAGCTTGTACCTTCCAGTATATATGTATGGAGTGCAGTTTGCAACTGAAAAGAAACTTTGTGTTCTGAACAAGATAGGTGAAGTACGTCTTTCACACACAATTATCTCTCAGAACTGAGCATTTTGAGAGACGTTTGTTCAGCTAGCACAATGAGAATGTCTGCAGAAGAAGATTTTACTCCCGTTTCTCAGTCTGTTTCCAAGTGCCGATTTGAAGTTCCAGTAGTTTTCACAGTAAAACTGAGTTGGAAGTATTACCTCCCCATACATAAGTCTAGAGTGTAGTTTGCAACTGAAAAGAACCTTTGTGTTCCCAACAAGCTAGATGAAGGACAGCTTTCAAACAAAGATTTCTCTCAGAACTGAGCAAGTGGTGAGAAGTTCGTTCATCTAGCAGAAAAGCAACGGGTTGCATGGGAAACCTTAATTCTGGTTTCTCAGATTGTTTCCTTGTTCGGGTTTGATGTTCCTGCTGTTTCCACTGTAAAACCGAGTTTGAGCTTGTACCTCCCCATATAAATTTATGGAGAGTATTTTGAAACTTAAAAGGAACTTTGTTTTCCCAACATGCTACATGGAGGACAACTTTCACACACACTTATCCCTCAAAACTGAGCCTGTGGAGAGACGTTTCTTCATCTACCACCAAGGCAATTGGCTGCAGAGAACCTTTTACCCTGGATTCTCAGTCTGTTTCCTAGTGTCGGGTTCACGTTCATGCTGTTTTATCTGTAAAATAGTTTTGGAGCGTGTACATCCCCATATATAAGAATGGAGTGAATTTTGCAACTGAAAATAAACTTTGGGTTCCTAACAAGCTATGTGAAGTATGGCTTTCACACACACTTATCATTCAGAAATGAGCATGTAGAGAGACATTTATTAATCTAGCACAAAGGGAAAAATTTGCAGGACAAGCTTTTATTCCGGTTTCTGAGTATGTTTCCTAGTGCCGGTTTGAAGTTCCTATAGTTTTCACAGTAAAATCGAGTTGGAGCTTTTACGTCTCCATATATATGTATAGATTGTAGTTTGCAACTGAAAAGAAACTTTGTGTTCCCAAACAGCTAGGTGAAGTTCGGCTTTCACACACAGTTTTCTCTCAGAACTGAGCAAGTGGAGAGACGATTTTTCTTCTAGCACAAAAGGAACGGGTTGCATGGGAATCTTTAATTCTGGATTCTCAGACTGTTTCCTCGTTTGGGTTTGAATTCCTGCAGTTTTCACTGTAAAACCGAGTTTGAGCTTGTACCTCCCTATATAAATGTATGGAGTATAGTTTGAAACTGAAAAGAAACTTTGTGTTCCCAACATGCTAGTTGAAGGAAGGCTTTCACACACAATTATCCCTCACAACTGAGCATTTGGAGAGACTTTTGTTCATCTAGCACAAAATGAATGGGTTGCAGGAGAAAATTTACTCTGCTTTCTCAGCCCATTTCCTACTGCCGGTTGGATGTCTTGCAATTTTCACTGTAACACCGAGTTTGAGCTTGTACCTCCCATTATATATGTATGTAGTGAAGTTTAAAACTGAAAACAAACTCTGTGTTCCCAGATAGCTAGTCGAAGGACGGCTTTAACTCACAAATATCTCTAAAAAATTAGCATGTTTAGAGACGTTAGTTCATCTAGCACAAAGAGAATGGGCTGTAGGAGAAACCTTAACTCTGGATTCTCCGACTATTTCCTAGTTTTGGATTGAAGTTCCTACAGTTTTCACTGTACAAACGTGTTCGAGCTTGTACCACCCCAAATGTATGTATGGAGTGTAATTTACAACTGAAAATAAACTTTGTGTTCCTAACAAACTATTTGAAGGACGGCTTTCACACACACTTACCTCTCAAAACTGAAATGTGGAGAGACGTTCCTTCATCTAGCGCAAAGTGAAGGAGTTGCAAGATAAAATTTTACTCTGGTTTCTCAGCATGTTTCCTAGTGCCCGTTTGAAGTTCCTGCAGTTTTCCCGGGAAAGCCGATTTGGAGCTAGTTCCTCCCCATATTTGTATGAAGTTGAGATTGCAACTGGAAAGAATCTTTGTGTTCTAAACCAGCTATGTGTAAGATGGCTTTCACACACATATATTTCTCAGATCTGAGCATGTGGAGGGACGTTTTTTCATCTAGCACAATGGGAAAGGACTGCAGGAGAAGCTTTTACTCTCATTTCTGAGTCTCTTTCCTAGTTCTGGCTTGAAGTTCCTGCAGTTTTCACAGTAAATCCGAGTTGGAACTAACACCCCATATATATATATGGAGTGTGGTTTGCAACTGAATAGAATCTTTGTGTTCCCAACAAGCTAGTTAAAGGACAGCTTTCACACACAATTATCTCTCAGAACGGAGCATGTGGATTGACGATCGTTTAACTCGCACAAAGGGAACGAGTTGCAGGGAAACTCTTACAGTCGTTTCTCAGCCTGTTTAATATTGACAATGGAGGTTCCTGCATTATTCACTCAAAAACGGATTTGGAACTTGTAACTTCCAATATATATGTATGGAGTGCAGTTGGCAACTGAAAAAAAAACTTTGTGTTCCGAACAAGATAGGTGAAGGGCGGCTGTAACACACAATTGTCTCTCAGAACTGAGCATGTGGAAAGACATTTGTTCATCTAGCACAATGAGAAAGGACTGCAGAAAAAGTTATTACTCCCGTTTCTCAGTCTGTTTCCAAGTGCCGGTTTGAAGCTCCTGTATTTTTCACAATAAAACAGAGTTGGAGTTATTACATCTCCATATATATGTCTAGAGTGTAGTTACCAACTGAAAAGTAACTTTGTGTTCCACACAAGCTAGGTTTAGGATGGCTTTCACACACAATTTTCTCTCAGAACTTAGCATGTGGAGAGACGATTGTCCATCTACCACAAATGGAATGGGCTGCAGGAGAAACTTATACTCTAGATTCTCAGACTGTTTCCTAGTGTCTGTTTCAAGTTCTTTCAGTTTTCACTGCAAAATCATTTTGGGGTGTTTACATCCCCCTATATAATAATGGTGTGTAGTTTGCAACTGAAAAGAAAGTTTGGGTTCCTCAAAAGCTATTTGAAAGGCGACTTACACACACACAATTATGTCTCATATCTGAGCATGTGGAGAGACATTCGTTCATCTAGCCCTAAATGAACGGGTTGCTGGAGAAAATATACTCTGCTTTCTCAGCCTGTTTCCTAATGCAGGTGCATAATCTTGCAGTTTTCACTGTAACAACGAATTTGAGATTGTAACTTCCAATATATATGTATATAGTGAAGTTTGCAAATGTAAAGAAACTTTGTGTTCCCAAAAAGCTAGGTGAAGGACGGCTTTCACTCACAAATATCTCCCAGAAATGTGCATGTTTAGAGACGTTAGTTTATCCAGCACAAAGGGAAGGGACTGCAAGGGAAACTTTAATTGTGGTTTATCAGAATGTTTCCTTGTTTGGGTTTGAAGTTCCTGCAGTTTCCACTATAAAACCGAGTTGGAGCTTGTACCTTCCAGTATATATGTATGGAGTGCAGTTTGCAACTGAAAAGAAACTTTGTGTTCTGAACAAGATAGGTGAAGTACGTCTTTCACACACAATTATCTCTCAGAACTGAGCATTTTGAGAGACGTTTGTTCAGCTAGCACAATGAGAATGTCTGCAGAAGAAGATTTTACTCCCGTTTCTCAGTCTGTTTCCAAGTGCCGATTTGAAGTTCCAGTAGTTTTCACAGTAAAACTGAGTTGGAAGTATTACCTCCCCATACATAAGTCTAGAGTGTAGTTTGCAACTGAAAAGAACCTTTGTGTTCCCAACAAGCTAGAAGAAGGACAGCTTTCAAACAAAGATTTCTCTCAGAACTGAGCAAGTGGTGAGAAGTTCGTTCATCTAGCAGAAAAGCAACGGGTTGCATGGGAAACCTTAATTCTGGTTTCTCAGATTGTTTCCTTGTTCGGGTTTGATGTTCCTGCTGTTTCCACTGTAAAACCGAGTTTGAGCTTGTACCTCCCCATATAAATTTATGGAGAGTATTTTGAAACTTAAAAGGAACTTTGTTTTCCCAACATGCTACATGGAGGACAACTTTCACACACACTTATCCCTCAAAACTGAGCCTGTGGAGAGACGTTTCTTCATCTACCACCAAGGCAATTGGCTGCAGAGAACCTTTTACCCTGGATTCTCAGTCTGTTTCCTAGTGTCGGGTTCACGTTCATGCTGTTTTATCTGTAAAATAGTTTTGGAGCGTGTACATCCCCATATATAAGAATGGAGTGAATTTTGCAACTGAAAATAAACTTTGGGTTCCTAACAAGCTATGTGAAGTATGGCTTTCACACACACTTATCATTCAGAAATGAGCATGTAGAGAGACATTTATTAATCTAGCACAAAGGGAAAAATTTGCAGGACAAGCTTTTATTCCGGTTTCTGAGTATGTTTCCTAGTGCCGGTTTGAAGTTCCTATAGTTTTCACAGTAAAATCGAGTTGGAGCTTTTACGTCTCCATATATATGTATAGATTGTAGTTTGCAACTGAAAAGAAACTTTGTGTTCCCAAACAGCTAGGTGAAGTTCGGCTTTCACACACAGTTTTCTCTCAGAACTGAGCAAGTGGAGAGACGATTTTTCTTCTAGCACAAAAGGAACGGGTTGCATGGGAATCTTTAATTCTGGATTCTCAGACTGTTTCCTCGTTTGGGTTTGAATTCCTGCAGTTTTCACTGTAAAACCGAGTTTGAGCTTGTACCTCCCTATATAAATGTATGGAGTATAGTTTGAAACTGAAAAGAAACTTTGTGTTCCCAACATGCTAGTTGAAGGAAGGCTTTCACACACAATTATCCCTCACAACTGAGCATTTGGAGAGACTTTTGTTCATCTAGCACAAAATGAATGGGTTGCAGGAGAAAATTTACTCTGCTTTCTCAGCCCATTTCCTACTGCCGGTTGGATGTCTTGCAATTTTCACTGTAACACCGAGTTTGAGCTTGTACCTCCCATTATATATGTATGTAGTGAAGTTTAAAACTGAAAACAAACTCTGTGTTCCCAGATAGCTAGTTGAAGGACGGCTTTAACTCACAAATATCTCTAAGAAATTAGCATGTTTAGAGACGTTAGTTCATCTAGCACAAAGAGAATGGGCTGTAGGAGAAACCTTTACTCTGGATTCTCCGACTATTTCCTAGTTTCGGATTGAAGTTCCTACAGTTTTCACTGTACAAACGTGTTCGAGCTTGTACCACCCCAAATGTATGTATGGAGTGTAATTTACAACTGAAAATAAACTTTGTGTTCCTAACAAACTATTTGAAGGACGGCTTTCACACACACTTACCTCTCAAAACTGAAATGTGGAGAGACGTTCCTTCATCTAGCGCAAAGTGAAGGAGTTGCAAGATAAAATTTTACTCTGGTTTCTCAGCATGTTTCCTAGTGCCCGTTTGAAGTTCCTGCAGTTTTCCCGGGAAAGCCGATTTGGAGCTAGTTCCTCCCCATATTTGTATGAAGTTGAGATTGCAACTGGAAAGAATCTTTGTGTTCTAAACCAGCTATGTGTAAGATGGCTTTCACACACATATATTTCTCAGATCTGAGCATGTGGAGGGACGTTTTTTCATCTAGCACAATGGGAAAGGACTGCAGGAGAAGCTTTTACTCTCATTTCTGAGTCTGTTTCCTAGTTCTGGCTTGAAGTTCCTGCAGTTTTCACAGTAAATCCGAGTTGGAACTAACACCCCATATATATTTATGGAGTGTGGTTTGCAACTGAATAGAATCTTTGTGTTCCCAACAAGCTAGTTAAAGGACAGCTTTCACACACAATTATCTCTCAGAACGGAGCATGTGGATTGACGATCGTTTAACTCGCACAAAGGGAACGAGTTGCAGGGAAACTCTTACAGTCGTTTCTCAGCCTGTTTAATATTGACAATGGAGGTTCCTGCATTATTCACTCAAAAACGGATTTGGAACTTGTAACTTCCAATATATATGTATGGAGTGCAGTTGGCAACTGAAAAAAAACTTTGTGTTCCGAACAAGATAGGTGAAGGGCGGCTATAACACACAATTGTCTCTCAGAACTGAGCATGTGGAAAGACATTTGTTCATCTAGCACAATGAGAAAGGACTGCAGAAAAAGTTATTACTCCCGTTTCTCAGTCTGTTTCCAAGTGCCGGTTTGAAGCTCCTGTAATTTTCACAATAAAACAGAGTTGGAGGTATTACATCTCCATATATATGTCTAGAGTGTAGTTACCAACTGAAAAGTAACTTTGTGTTCCACACAAGCTAGGTTAAGGATGGCTTTCACACACAATTTTCTCTCAGAACTAAGCATGTGGAGAGACGATTGTCCATCTACCACAAATGGAATGGGCTGCAGGAGAAACTTTTACTCTAGATTCTCAGACTGTTTCCTAGTGTCTGTTTCAAGTTCTTTCAGTTTTCACTGCAAAATCATTTTGGGGTGTTTACATCCCCCTATATAATAATGGTGTGTAGTTTGCAACTGAAAAGAAACTTTGGGTTCCTCAAAAGCTATTTGAAAGACGACTTACACACACACACTTATGTCTCATATCTGAGCATGTGGAGAGACATTCGTTCATCTAGCCCTAAATGAACGGGTTGCTGGAGAAAGTATACTCTGCTTTCTCAGCCTGTTTCCTAATGCAAGTGCATAATCTTGCAGTTTTCACTGTAACAACGAATTTGAGCTTGTAACTTCCAATATATATGTATATAGTGAAGTTTGCAAGTGTAAAGAAACTTTGTGTTCCCAAAAAGCTAGGTGAAGTACGGCTTTCACTCACAAATATCTCCCAGAAATGTGCATGTTTAGAGACGTTAGTTTATCCAGCACAAAGGGAAGGGACTGCAAGGGAAACTTTAATTGTGGTTTATCAGAATGTTTCCTTGTTTGGGTTTGAAGTTCCTGCAGTTTCCACTATAAAACCGAGTTGGAGCTTGTACCTTCCAGTATATATGTATGGAGTGCAGTTTGCAACTGAAAAGAAACTTTGTGTTCTGAACAAGATAGGTGAAGTACGTCTTTCACACACAATTATCTCTCAGAACTGAGCATTTTGAGAGACGTTTGTTCAGCTAGCACAATGAGAATGTCTGCAGAAGAAGATTTTACTCCCGTTTCTCAGTCTGTTTCCAAGTGCCGATTTGAAGTTCCAGTAGTTTTCACAGTAAAACCGAGTTGGAAGTATTACCTCCCCATACATAAGTCTAGAGTGTAGTTTGCAACTGAAAAGAACCTTTGTGTTCCCAACAAGCTAGATGAAGGACAGCTTTCAAACAAAGATTTCTCTCAGAACTGAGCAAGTGGTGAGAAGTTCGTTCATCTAGCAGAAAAGCAACGGGTTGCATGGGAAACCTTAATTCTGGTTTCTCAGATTGTTTCCTTGTTCGGGTTTGATGTTCCTGCTGTTTCCACTGTAAAACCGAGTTTGAGCTTGTACCTCCCCATATAAATTTATGGAGAGTATTTTGAAACTTAAAAGGAACTTTGTTTTCCCAACATGCTACATGGAGGACAACTTTCACACACACTTATCCCTCAAAACTGAGCCTGTGGAGAGACGTTTCTTCATCTACCACCAAGGCAATTGGCTGCAGAGAAGCTTTTACCCTGGATTCTCAGTCTGTTTCCTAGTGTCGGGTTCACGTTCATGCTGTTTTATCTGTAAAATAGTTTTGGAGCGTGTACATCCCCATATATAAGAATGGAGTGAATTTTGCAACTGAAAATAAACTTTGGGTTCCTAACAAGCTATGTGAAGTATGGCTTTCACACACACTTATCATTCAGAAATGAGCATGTAGAGAGACATTTATTAATCTAGCACAAAGGGAAAAATTTGCAGGACAAGCTTTTATTCCGGTTTCTGAGTATGTTTCCTAGTGCCGGTTTGAAGTTCCTATAGTTTTCACAGTAAAATCGAGTTGGAGCTTTTACGTCTCCATATATATGTATAGATTGTAGTTTGCAACTGAAAAGAAACTTTGTGTTCCCAAACAGCTAGGTGAAGTTCGGCTTTCACACACAGTTTTCTCTCAGAACTGAGCAAGTGGAGAGACGATTTTTCTTCTAGCACAAAAGGAACGGGTTGCATGGGAATCTTTAATTCTGGATTCTCAGACTGTTTCCTCGTTTGGGTTTGAATTCCTGCAGTTTTCACTGTAAAACCGAGTTTGAGCTTGTACCTCCCTATATAAATGTATGGAGTATAGTTTGAAACTGAAAAGAAACTTTGTGTTCCCAACATGCTAGTTGAAGGAAGGCTTTCACACACAATTATCCCTCACAACTGAGCATTTGGAGAGACTTTTGTTCATCTAGCACAAAATGAATGGGTTGCAGGAGAAAATTTACTCTGCTTTCTCAGCCCATTTCCTACTGCCGGTTGGATGTCTTGCAATTTTCACTGTAACACCGAGTTTGAGCTTGTACCTCCCATTATATATGTATGTAGTGAAGTTTAAAACTGAAAACAAACTCTGTGTTCCCAGATAGCTAGTTGAAGGACGGCTTTAACTCACAAATATCTCTAAGAAATTAGCATGTTTAGAGACGTTAGTTCATCTAGCACAAAGAGAATGGGCTGTAGGAGAAACCTTTACTCTGGATTCTCCGACTATTTCCTAGTTTCGGATTGAAGTTCCTACAGTTTTCACTGTACAAACGTGTTCGAGCTTGTACCACCCCAAATGTATGTATGGAGTGTAATTTACAACTGAAAATAAACTTTGTGTTCCTAACAAACTATTTGAAGGACGGCTTTCACACACACTTACCTCTCAAAACTGAAATGTGGAGAGACGTTCCTTCATCTAGCGCAAAGTGAAGGAGTTGCAAGATAAAATTTTACTCTGGTTTCTCAGCATGTTTCCTAGTGCCCGTTTGAAGTTCCTGCAGTTTTCCCGGGAAAGCCGATTTGGAGCTAGTTCCTCCCCATATTTGTATGAAGTTGAGATTGCAACTGGAAAGAATCTTTGTGTTCTAAACCAGCTATGTGTAAGATGGCTTTCACACACATATATTTCTCAGATCTGAGCATGTGGAGGGACGTTTTTTCATCTAGCACAATGGGAAAGGACTGCAGGAGAAGCTTTTACTCTCATTTCTGAGTCTGTTTCCTAGTTCTGGCTTGAAGTTCCTGCAGTTTTCACAGTAAATCCGAGTTGGAACTAACACCCCATATATATTTATGGAGTGTGGTTTGCAACTGAATAGAATCTTTGTGTTCCCAACAAGCTAGTTAAACGACAGCTTTCACACACAATTATCTCTCAGAACGGAGCATGTGGATTGACGATCGTTTAACTCGCACAAAGGGAACGAGTTGCAGGGAAACTCTTACAGTCGTTTCTCAGCCTGTTTAATATTGACAATGGAGGTTCCTGCATTATTCACTCAAAAACGGATTTGGAACTTGTAACTTCCAATATATATGTATGGAGTGCAGTTGGCAACTGAAAAAAAACTTTGTGTTCCGAACAAGATAGGTGAAGGGCGGCTATAACACACAATTGTCTCTCAGAACTGAGCATGTGGAAAGACATTTGTTCATCTAGCACAATGAGAAAGGACTGCAGAAAAAGTTATTACTCCCGTTTCTCAGTCTGTTTCCAAGTGCCGGTTTGAAGCTCCTGTAATTTTCACAATAAAACAGAGTTGGAGGTATTACATCTCCATATATATGTCTAGAGTGTAGTTACCAACTGAAAAGTAACTTTGTGTTCCACACAAGCTAGGTTAAGGATGGCTTTCACACACAATTTTCTCTCAGAACTAAGCATGTGGAGAGACGATTGTCCATCTACCACAAATGGAATGGGCTGCAGGAGAAACTTTTACTCTAGATTCTCAGACTGTTTCCTAGTGTCTGTTTCAAGTTCTTTCAGTTTTCACTGCAAAATCATTTTGGGGTGTTTACATCCCCCTATATATTAATGGTGTGTAGTTTGCAACTGAAAAGAAACTTTGGGTTCCTCAAAAGCTATTTGAAAGACGACTTACACACACACACTTATGTCTCATATCTGAGCATGTGGAGAGACATTCGTTCATCTAGCCCTAAATGAACGGGTTGCTGGAGAAAGTATACTCTGCTTTCTCAGCCTGTTTCCTAATGCAGGTGCATAATCTTGCAGTTTTCACTGTAACAACGAATTTGAGCTTGTAACTTCCAATATATATGTATATAGTGAAGTTTGCAAGTGTAAAGAAACTTTGTGTTCCCAAAAAGCTAGGTGAAGGACGGCTTTCACTCACAAATATCTCCCAGAAATGTGCATGTTTAGAGACGTTAGTTTATCCAGCACAAAGGGAAGGGACTGCAAGGGAAACTTTAATTGTGGTTTATCAGAATGTTTCCTTGTTTGGGTTTGAAGTTCCTGCAGTTTCCACTATAAAACCGAGTTGGAGCTTGTACCTTCCAGTATATATGTATGGAGTGCAGTTTGCAACTGAAAAGAAACTTTGTGTTCTGAACAAGATAGGTGAAGTACGTCTTTCACACACAATTATCTCTCAGAACTGAGCATTTTGAGAGACGTTTGTTCAGCTAGCACAATGAGAATGTCTGCAGAAGAAGATTTTACTCCCGTTTCTCAGTCTGTTTCCAAGTGCCGATTTGAAGTTCCAGTAGTTTTCACAGTAAAACCGAGTTGGAAGTATTACCTCCCCATACATAAGTCTAGAGTGTAGTTTGCAACTGAAAAGAACCTTTGTGTTCCCAACAAGCTAGATGAAGGACAGCTTTCAAACAAAGATTTCTCTCAGAACTGAGCAAGTGGTGAGAAGTTCGTTCATCTAGCAGAAAAGCAACGGGTTGCATGGGAAACCTTAATTCTGGTTTCTCAGATTGTTTCCTTGTTCGGGTTTGATGTTCCTGCTGTTTCCACTGTAAAACCGAGTTTGAGCTTGTACCTCCCCATATAAATTTATGGAGAGTATTTTGAAACTTAAAAGGAACTTTGTTTTCCCAACATGCTACATGGAGGACAACTTTCACACACACTTATCCCTCAAAACTGAGCCTGTGGAGAGACGTTTCTTCATCTACCACCAAGGCAATTGGCTGCAGAGAAGCTTTTACCCTGGATTCTCAGTCTGTTTCCTAGTGTCGGGTTCACGTTCATGCTGTTTTATCTGTAAAATAGTTTTGGAGCGTGTACATCCCCATATATAAGAATGGAGTGAATTTTGCAACTGAAAATAAACTTTGGGTTCCTAACAAGCTATGTGAAGTATGGCTTTCACACACACTTATCATTCAGAAATGAGCATGTAGAGAGACATTTATTAATCTAGCACAAAGGGAAAAATTTGCAGGACAAGCTTTTATTCCGGTTTCTGAGTATGTTTCCTAGTGCCGGTTTGAAGTTCCTATAGTTTTCACAGTAAAATCGAGTTGGAGCTTTTACGTCTCCATATATATGTATAGATTGTAGTTTGCAACTGAAAAGAAACTTTGTGTTCCCAAACAGCTAGGTGAAGTTCGGCTTTCACACACAGTTTTCTCTCAGAACTGAGCAAGTGGAGAGACGATTTTTCTTCTAGCACAAAAGGAACGGGTTGCATGGGAATCTTTAATTCTGGATTCTCAGACTGTTTCCTCGTTTGGGTTTGAATTCCTGCAGTTTTCACTGTAAAACCGAGTTTGAGCTTGTACCTCCCTATATAAATGTATGGAGTATAGTTTGAAACTGAAAAGAAACTTTGTGTTCCCAACATGCTAGTTGAAGGAAGGCTTTCACACACAATTATCCCTCACAACTGAGCATTTGGAGAGACTTTTGTTCATCTAGCACAAAATGAATGGGTTGCAGGAGAAAATTTACTCTGCTTTCTCAGCCCATTTCCTACTGCCGGTTGGATGTCTTGCAATTTTCACTGTAACACCGAGTTTGAGCTTGTACCTCCCATTATATATGTATGTAGTGAAGTTTAAAACTGAAAACAAACTCTGTGTTCCCAGATAGCTAGTTGAAGGACGGCTTTAACTCACAAATATCTCTAAGAAATTAGCATGTTTAGAGACGTTAGTTCATCTAGCACAAAGAGAATGGGCTGTAGGAGAAACCTTTACTCTGGATTCTCCGACTATTTCCTAGTTTCGGATTGAAGTTCCTACAGTTTTCACTGTACAAACGTGTTCGAGCTTGTACCACCCCAAATGTATGTATGGAGTGTAATTTACAACTGAAAATAAACTTTGTGTTCCTAACAAACTATTTGAAGGACGGCTTTCACACACACTTACCTCTCAAAACTGAAATGTGGAGAGACGTTCCTTCATCTAGCGCAAAGTGAAGGAGTTGCAAGATAAAATTTTACTCTGGTTTCTCAGCATGTTTCCTAGTGCCCGTTTGAAGTTCCTGCAGTTTTCCCGGGAAAGCCGATTTGGAGCTAGTTCCTCCCCATATTTGTATGAAGTTGAGATTGCAACTGGAAAGAATCTTTGTGTTCTAAACCAGCTATGTGTAAGATGGCTTTCACACACATATATTTCTCAGATCTGAGCATGTGGAGGGACGTTTTTTCATCTAGCACAATGGGAAAGGACTGCAGGAGAAGCTTTTACTCTCATTTCTGAGTCTGTTTCCTAGTTCTGGCTTGAAGTTCCTGCAGTTTTCACAGTAAATCCGAGTTGGAACTAACACCCCATATATATTTATGGAGTGTGGTTTGCAACTGAATAGAATCTTTGTGTTCCCAACAAGCTAGTTAAAGGACAGCTTTCACACACAATTATCTCTCAGAACGGAGCATGTGGATTGACGATCGTTTAACTCGCACAAAGGGAACGAGTTGCAAGGAAACTCTTACAGTCGTTTCTCAGCCTGTTTAATTTTGACAATGGAGGTTCCTGCATTATTCACTCAAAAACGGATTTGGAACTTGTAACTTCCAATATATATGTATGGAGTGCAGTTGGCAACTGAAAAAAAACTTTGTGTTCCGAACAAGATAGGTGAAGGGCGGCTATAACACACAATTGTCTCTCAGAACTGAGCATGTGGAAAGACATTTGTTCATCTAGCACAATGAGAAAGGACTGCAGAAAAAGTTATTACTCCCGTTTCTCAGTCTGTTTCCAAGTGCCGGTTTGAAGCTCCTGTAGTTTTCACAATAAAACAGTGTTGGAGGTATTACATCTCCATATATATGTCTAGAGTGTAGTTATCAACTGAAAAGTAACTTTGTGTTCCACACAAGCTAGGTTAAGGATGGCTTTCACACACAATTTTCTCTCAGAACTAAGCATGTGGAGAGACGATTGTCCATCTACCACAAATGGAATGGGCTGCAGGAGAAACTTTTACTCTAGATTCTCAGACTGTTTCCTAGTGTCTGTTTCAAGTTCTTTCAGTTTTCACTGCAAAATCATTTTGGGGTGTTTACATCCCCCTATATAATAATGGTGTGTAGTTTGCAACTGAAAAGAAACTTTGGGTTCCTCAAAAGCTATTTGAAAGACGACTTACACACACACACTTATGTCTCATATCTGAGCATGTGGAGAGACATTCGTTCATCTAGCCCTAAATGAACGGGTTGCTGGAGAAAGTATACTCTGCTTTCTCAGCCTGTTTCCTAATGCAGGTGCATAATCTTGCAGTTTTCACTGTAACAACGAATTTGAGCTTGTAACTTCCAATATATATGTATATAGTGAAGTTTGCAAGTGTAAAGAAACTTTGTGTTCCCAAAAAGCTAGGTGAAGGACGGCTTTCACTCACAAATATCTCCCAGAAATGTGCATGTTTAGAGACGTTAGTTTATCCAGCACAAAGGGAAGGGACTGCAAGGGAAACTTTAATTGTGGTTTATCAGAATGTTTCCTTGTTTGGGTTTGAAGTTCCTGCAGTTTCCACTATAAAACCGAGTTGGAGCTTGTACCTTCCAGTATATATGTATGGAGTGCAGTTTGCAACTGAAAAGAAACTTTGTGTTCTGAACAAGATAGGTGAAGTACGTCTTTCACACACAATTATCTCTCAGAACTGAGCATTTTGAGAGACGTTTGTTCAGCTAGCACAATGAGAATGTCTGCAGAAGAAGATTTTACTCCCGTTTCTCAGTCTGTTTCCAAGTGCCGATTTGAAGTTCCAGTAGTTTTCACAGTAAAACCGAGTTGGAAGTATTACCTCCCCATACATAAGTCTAGAGTGTAGTTTGCAACTGAAAAGAACCTTTGTGTTCCCAACAAGCTAGATGAAGGACAGCTTTCAAACAAAGATTTCTCTCAGAACTGAGCAAGTGGTGAGAAGTTCGTTCATCTAGCAGAAAAGCAACGGGTTGCATGGGAAACCTTAATTCTGGTTTCTCAGATTGTTTCCTTGTTCGGGTTTGATGTTCCTGCTGTTTCCACTGTAAAACCGAGTTTGAGCTTGTACCTCCCCATATAAATTTATGGAGAGTATTTTGAAACTTAAAAGGAACTTTGTTTTCCCAACATGCTACATGGAGGACAACTTTCACACACACTTATCCCTCAAAACTGAGCCTGTGGAGAGACGTTTCTTCATCTACCACCAAGGCAATTGGCTGCAGAGAAGCTTTTACCCTGGATTCTCAGTCTGTTTCCTAGTGTCGGGTTCACGTTCATGCTGTTTTATCTGTAAAATAGTTTTGGAGCGTGTACATCCCCATATATAAGAATGGAGTGAATTTTGCAACTGAAAATAAACTTTGGGTTCCTAACAAGCTATGTGAAGTATGGCTTTCACACACACTTATCATTCAGAAATGAGCATGTAGAGAGACATTTATTAATCTAGCACAAAGGGAAAAATTTGCAGGACAAGCTTTTATTCCGGTTTCTGAGTATGTTTCCTAGTGCCGGTTTGAAGTTCCTATAGTTTTCACAGTAAAATCGAGTTGGAGCTTTTACGTCTCCATATATATGTATAGATTGTAGTTTGCAACTGAAAAGAAACTTTGTGTTCCCAAACAGCTAGGTGAAGTTCGGCTTTCACACACAGTTTTCTCTCAGAACTGAGCAAGTGGAGAGACGATTTTTCTTCTAGCACAAAAGGAACGGGTTGCATGGGAATCTTTAATTCTGGATTCTCAGACTGTTTCCTCGTTTGGGTTTGAATTCCTGCAGTTTTCACTGTAAAACCGAGTTTGAGCTTGTACCTCCCTATATAAATGTATGGAGTATAGTTTGAAACTGAAAAGAAACTTTGTGTTCCCAACATGCTAGTTGAAGGAAGGCTTTCACACACAATTATCCCTCACAACTGAGCATTTGGAGAGACTTTTGTTCATCTAGCACAAAATGAATGGGTTGCAGGAGAAAATTTACTCTGCTTTCTCAGCCCATTTCCTACTGCCGGTTGGATGTCTTGCAATTTTCACTGTAACACCGAGTTTGAGCTTGTACCTCCCATTATATATGTATGTAGTGAAGTTTAAAACTGAAAACAAACTCTGTGTTCCCAGATAGCTAGTTGAAGGACGGCTTTAACTCACAAATATCTCTAAGAAATTAGCATGTTTAGAGACGTTAGTTCATCTAGCACAAAGAGAATGGGCTGTAGGAGAAACCTTAACTCTGGATTCTCCGACTATTTCCTAGTTTCGGATTGAAGTTCCTACAGTTTTCACTGTACAAACGTGTTCGAGCTTGTACCACCCCAAATGTATGTATGGAGTGTAATTTACAACTAAAAATAAACTTTGTGTTCCTAACAAACTATTTGAAGGACGGCTTTCACACACACTTACCTCTCAAACCTGAAATGTGGAGAGACGTTCCTTCATCTAGCGCAAAGTGAAGGAGTTGCAAGATAAAATTTTACTCTGGTTTCTCAGCATGTTTCCTAGTGCCCGTTTGAAGTTCCTGCAGTTTTCCCGGGAAAGCCGATTTGGAGCTAGTTCCTCCCCATATTTGTATGAAGTTGAGATTGCAACTGGAAAGAATCTTTGTGTTCTAAACCAGCTATGTGTAAGATGGCTTTCACACACATATATTTCTCAGATCTGAGCATGTGGAGGGACGTTTTTTCATCTAGCACAATGGGAAAGGACTGCAGGAGAAGCTTTTACTCTCATTTCTGAGTCTGTTTCCTAGTTCTGGCTTGAAGTTCCTGCAGTTTTCACAGTAAATCCGAGTTGGAACTAACACCCCATATATATTTATGGAGTGTGGTTTGCAACTGAATAGAATCTTTGTGTTCCCAACAAGCTAGTTAAAGGACAGCTTTCACACACAATTATCTCTCAGAACGGAGCATGTGGATTGACGATCGTTTAACTCGCACAAAGGGAACGAGTTGCAGGGAAACTCTTACAGTCGTTTCTCAGCCTGTTTAATATTGACAATGGAGGTTCCTGCATTATTCACTCAAAAACGGATTTGGAACTTGTAACTTCCAATATATATGTATGGAGTGCAGTTGGCAACTGAAAAAAAACTTTGTGTTCCGAACAAGATAGGTGAAGGGCGGCTATAACACACAATTGTCTCTCAGAACTGAGCATGTGGAAAGACATTTGTTCATCTAGCACAATGAGAAAGGGCTGCAGAAAAATTTATTACTCCCGTTTCTCAGTCTGTTTCCAAGTGCCGGTTTGAAGCTCCTGTAATTTTCACAATAAAACAGAGTTGGAGGTATTATATCTCCATATATATGTCTAGAGTGTAGTTATCAACTGAAAAGTAACTTTGTGTTCCACACAAGCTAGGTTCAGGATGGCTTTCACACACAATTTTCTCTCAGAACTAAGCATGTGGAGAGACGATTGTCCATCTACCACAAATGGAATGGGCTGCAGGAGAAACTTTTACTCTAGATTCTCAGACTGTTTCCTAGTGTCTGTTTCAAGTTCTTTCAGTTTTCACTGCAAAATCATTTTGGGGTGTTTACATCCCCCTATATAATAATGGTGTGTAGTTTGCAACTGAAAAGAAACTTTGGGTTCCTCAAAAGCTATTTGAAAGACGACTTACACACACACACTTATGTCTCATATCTGAGCATGTGGAGAGACATTCGTTCATCTAGCCCTAAATGAACGGGTTGCTGGAGAAAGTATACTCTGCTTTCTCAGCCTGTTTCCTAATGCAGGTGCATAATCTTGCAGTTTTCACTGTAACAACGAATTTGAGCTTGTAACTTCCAATATATATGTATATAGTGAAGTTTGCAAGTGTAAAGAAACTTTGTGTTCCCAAAAAGCTAGGTGAAGGACGGCTTTCACTCACAAATATCTCCCAGAAATGTGCATGTTTAGAGACGTTAGTTTATCCAGCACAAAGGGAAGGGACTGCAAGGGAAACTTTAATTGTGGTTTATCAGAATGTTTCCTTGTTTGGGTTTGAAGTTCCTGCAGTTTCCACTATAAAACCGAGTTGGAGCTTGTACCTTCCAGTATATATGTATGGAGTGCAGTTTGCAACTGAAAAGAAACTTTGTGTTCTGAACAAGATAGGTGAAGTACGTCTTTCACACACAATTATCTCTCAGAACTGAGCATTTTGAGAGACGTTTGTTCAGCTAGCACAATGAGAATGTCTGCAGAAGAAGATTTTACTCCCGTTTCTCAGTCTGTTTCCAAGTGCCGATTTGAAGTTCCAGTAGTTTTCACAGTAAAACCGAGTTGGAAGTATTACCTCCCCATACATAAGTCTAGAGTGTAGTTTGCAACTGAAAAGAACCTTTGTGTTCCCAACAAGCTAGATGAAGGACAGCTTTCAAACAAAGATTTCTCTCAGAACTGAGCAAGTGGTGAGAAGTTCGTTCATCTAGCAGAAAAGCAACGGGTTGCATGGGAAACCTTAATTCTGGTTTCTCAGATTGTTTCCTTGTTCGGGTTTGATGTTCCTGCTGTTTCCACTGTAAAACCGAGTTTGAGCTTGTACCTCCCCATATAAATTTATGGAGAGTATTTTGAAACTTAAAAGGAACTTTGTTTTCCCAACATGCTACATGGAGGACAACTTTCACACACACTTATCCCTCAAAACTGAGCCTGTGGAGAGACGTTTCTTCATCTACCACCAAGGCAATTGGCTGCAGAGAAGCTTTTACCCTGGATTCTCAGTCTGTTTCCTAGTGTCGGGTTCACGTTCATGCTGTTTTATCTGTAAAATAGTTTTGGAGCGTGTACATCCCCATATATAAGAATGGAGTGAATTTTGCAACTGAAAATAAACTTTGGGTTCCTAACAAGCTATGTGAAGTATGGCTTTCACACACACTTATCATTCAGAAATGAGCATGTAGAGAGACATTTATTAATCTAGCACAAAGGGAAAAATTTGCAGGACAAGCTTTTATTCCGGTTTCTGAGTATGTTTCCTAGTGCCGGTTTGAAGTTCCTATAGTTTTCACAGTAAAATCGAGTTGGAGCTTTTACGTCTCCATATATATGTATAGATTGTAGTTTGCAACTGAAAAGAAACTTTGTGTTCCCAAACAGCTAGGTGAAGTTCGGCTTTCACACACAGTTTTCTCTCAGAACTGAGCAAGTGGAGAGACGATTTTTCTTCTAGCACAAAAGGAACGGGTTGCATGGGAATCTTTAATTCTGGATTCTCAGACTGTTTCCTCGTTTGGGTTTGAATTCCTGCAGTTTTCACTGTAAAACCGAGTTTGAGCTTGTACCTCCCTATATAAATGTATGGAGTATAGTTTGAAACTGAAAAGAAACTTTGTGTTCCCAACATGCTAGTTGAAGGAAGGCTTTCACACACAATTATCCCTCACAACTGAGCATTTGGAGAGACTTTTGTTCATCTAGCACAAAATGAATGGGTTGCAGGAGAAAATTTACTCTGCTTTCTCAGCCCATTTCCTACTGCCGGTTGGATGTCTTGCAATTTTCACTGTAACACCGAGTTTGAGCTTGTACCTCCCATTATATATGTATGTAGTGAAGTTTAAAACTGAAAACAAACTCTGTGTTCCCAGATAGCTAGTTGAAGGACGGCTTTAACTCACAAATATCTCTAAGAAATTAGCATGTTTAGAGACGTTAGTTCATCTAGCACAAAGAGAATGGGCTGTAGGAGAAACCTTAACTCTGGATTCTCCGACTATTTCCTAGTTTCGGATTGAAGTTCCTACAGTTTTCACTGTACAAACGTGTTCGAGCTTGTACCACCCCAAATGTATGTATGGAGTGTAATTTACAACTGAATATAAACTTTGTGTTCCTAACAAACTATTTGAAGGACGGCTTTCACACACACTTACCTCTCAAAACTGAAATGTGGAGAGACGTTCCTTCATCTAGCGCAAAGTGAAGGAGTTGCAAGATAAAATTTTACTCTGGTTTCTCAGCATGTTTCCTAGTGCCCGTTTGAAGTTCCTGCAGTTTTCCCGGGAAAGCCGATTTGGAGCTAGTTCCTCCCCATATTTGTATGAAGTTGAGATTGCTACTGGAAAGAATCTTTGTGTTCTAAACCAGCTATGTGTAAGATGGCTTTCACACACATATATTTCTCAGATCTGAGCATGTGGAGGGACGTTTTTTCATCTAGCACAATGGGAAAGGTCTGCAGGAGGAGCTTTTACTCTCATTTCTGAGTCTGTTTCCTAGTTCTTGCTTGAAGTTCCTGCAGTTTTCACAGTAAATCCGAGTTGGAACTAACACCCCATATATATTTATGGAGTGTGGTTTGCAACTGAATAGAATCTTTGTGTTCCCAACAAGCTAGTTAAAGGACAGCTTTCACACACAATTATCTCTCAGAACGGAGCATGTGGATTGACGATCGTTTAACTCGCACAAAGGGAACGAGTTGCCGGGAAACTCTTACAGTCGTTTCTCAGCCTGTTTAATATTGACAATGGAGGTTCCTGCATTATTCACTCAAAAACGGATTTGGAACTTGTAACTTCCAATATATATGTATGGAGTGCATTTGGCAACTGAAAAAAAACTTTGTGTTCCAAACAAGATAGGTGAAGGGCGGCTATAACACACAATTGTCTCTCAGAACTGAGCATGTGAAAAGACATTTGTTCATCTAGCTCAATGAGAAAGGGCTGCAGAAAAAGTTATTACTCCCGTTTCTCAGTCTGTTTCCAAGTGCCGGTTTGAAGCTCCTGTAGTTTTCACAATAAAACAGATTTGGAGGTATTATATCTCCATATATATGTCTAGAGTGTAGTTATCAACTGAAAAGTAACTTTGTGTTCCACACAAGCTAGGTTAAGGATGGCTTTCACACACAATTTTCTCTCAGAACTAAGCATGTGGAGAGACGATTGTCCATCTACCACAAATGGAATGGGCTGCAGGAGAAACTTTTACTCTAGATTCTCAGACTGTTTCCTAGTGTCTGTTTCAAGTTCTTTCAGTTTTCACTGCAAAATCATTTTGGGGTGTTTACATCCCCCTATATAATAATGGTGTGTAGTTTGCAACTGAAAAGAAACTTTGGGTTCCTCAAAAGCTATTTGAAAGACGACTTACACACACACACTTATGTCTCATATCTGAGCATGTGGAGAGACATTCGTTCATCTAGCCCTAAATGAACGGGTTGCTGGAGAAAGTATACTCTGCTTTCTCAGCCTGTTTCCTAATGCAGGTGCATAATCTTGCAGTTTTCACTGTAACAACGAATTTGAGCTTGTAACTTCCAATATATATGTATATAGTGAAGTTTGCAAGTGTAAAGAAACTTTGTGTTCCCAAAAAGCTAGGTGAAGGACGGCTTTCACTCACAAATATCTCCCAGAAATGTGCATGTTTAGAGACGTTAGTTTATCCAGCACAAATGGAAGGGACTGCAAGGGAAACTTTAATTGTGGTTTATCAGAATGTTTCCTTGTTTGGGTTTGAAGTTCCTGCAGTTTCCACTATAAAACCGAGTTGGAGCTTGTACCTTCCAGTATATATGTATGGAGTGCAGTTTGCAACTGAAAAGAAACTTTGTGTTCTGAACAAGATAGGTGAAGTACGTCTTTCACACACAATTATCTCTCAGAACTGAGCATTTTGAGAGACGTTTGTTCAGCTAGCACAATGAGAATGTCTGCAGAAGAAGATTTTACTCCCGTTTCTCAGTCTGTTTCCAAGTGCCGATTTGAAGTTCCAGTAGTTTTCACAGTAAAACCGAGTTGGAAGTATTACCACCCCATACATAAGTCTAGAGTGTAGTTTGCAACTGAAAAGAACCTTTGTGTTCCCAACAAGCTAGATGAAGGACAGCTTTCAAACAAAGATTTCTCTCAGAACTGAGCAAGTGGTGAGAAGTTCGTTCATCTAGCAGAAAAGCAACGGGTTGCATGGGAAACCTTAATTCTGGTTTCTCAGATTGTTTCCTTGTTCGGGTTTGATGTTCCTGCTGTTTCCACTGTAAAACCGAGTTTGAGCTTGTACCTCCCCATATAAATTTATGGAGAGTATTTTGAAACTTAAAAGGAACTTTGTTTTCCCAACATGCTACATGGAGGACAACTTTCACACACACTTATCCCTCAAAACTGAGCCTGTGGAGAGACGTTTCTTCATCTACCACCAAGGCAATTGGCTGCAGAGAAGCTTTTACCCTGGATTCTCAGTCTGTTTCCTAGTGTCGGGTTCACGTTCATGCTGTTTTATCTGTAAAATAGTTTTGGAGCGTGTACATCCCCATATATAAGAATGGAGTGAATTTTGCAACTGAAAATAAACTTTGGGTTCCTAACAAGCTATGTGAAGTATGGCTTTCACACACACTTATCATTCAGAAATGAGCATGTAGAGAGACATTTATTAATCTAGCACAAAGGGAAAAATTTGCAGGACAAGCTTTTATTCCGGTTTCTGAGTATGTTTCCTAGTGCCGGTTTGAAGTTCCTATAGTTTTCACAGTAAAATCGAGTTGGAGCTTTTACGTCTCCATATATATGTATAGATTGTAGTTTGCAACTGAAAAGAAACTTTGTGTTCCCAAACAGCTAGGTGAAGTTCGGCTTTCACACACAGTTTTCTCTCAGAACTGAGCAAGTGGAGAGACGATTTTTCTTCTAGCACAAAAGGAACGGGTTGCATGGGAATCTTTAATTCTGGATTCTCAGACTGTTTCCTCGTTTGGGTTTGAATTCCTGCAGTTTTCACTGTAAAACCGAGTTTGAGCTTGTACCTCCCTATATAAATGTATGGAGTATAGTTTGAAACTGAAAAGAAACTTTGTGTTCCCAACATGCTAGTTGAAGGAAGGCTTTCACACACAATTATCCCTCACAACTGAGCATTTGGAGAGACTTTTGTTCATCTAGCACAAAATGAATGGGTTGCAGGAGAAAATTTACTCTGCTTTCTCAGCCCATTTCCTACTGCCGGTTGGATGTCTTGCAATTTTCACTGTAAGACCGAGTTTCAGCTTGTACCTCCCATTATATATGAATGTAGTGAAGTTTAAAACTGAAAACAAACTCTGTGTTCCCAGATAGATAGTTGAAGGACGGCTTTAACTCACAAATATCTCTAAGAAATTAGCATGTTTAGAGACGTTAGTTCATCTAGCACAAAGAGAATGGGCTGTAGGAGAAACCTTTACTCTGGATTCTCCGACTATTTCCTAGTTTCGAATTGAAGTTCCTACAGTTTTCACTGTACAAACATGTTCGAGCATGTACCATCCCAAATGTATGTATGGAGTGTAATTTACAACTGAAAATAAACTTTGTGTTTCTAACAAACTATTTGAAGGACGGCTTTCACACACACTTACCTCTCAAAACTGAAATGTGGAGAGACGTTCCTTCATCTAGCGCAAAGTGAAGGAGTTGCAAGATAAAATTTTACTCTGGTTTCTCAGCATGTTTCCTAGTGCCCGTTTGAAGTTCCTGCAGTTTTCCCGGGAAAGCCGATTTGGAGCTAGTTCCTCCCCATATTTGTATGAAGTTGAGATTGCAACTGGAAAGAATCTTTGTGTTCTAAACCAGCTATGTGTAAGATGGCTTTCACACACATATATTTCTCAGATCTGAGCAAGTGGAGGGACGTTTTTTCATCTAGCACAATGGGAAAGGACTGCAGGAGAAGCTTTTACTCTCATTTCTGAGTCTGTTTCCTAGTTCTGGCTTGAAGTTCCTGCAGTTTTCACAGTAAATCCGAGTTGGTACTAACACCCCATATATATTTATGGAGTGTGGTTTGCAACTGAATAGAATCTTTGTGTTCCCAACAAGCTAGTTAAAGGACAGCTTTCACACACAATTATCTCTCAGAACGGAGCATGTGGATTGACGATCGTTTAACTCGCACAAAGGGAACGAGTTGCCGGGAAACTCTTACAGTCGTTTCTCAGCCTGTTTAATATTGACAATGGAGGTTCCTGCATTATTCACTCAAAAACGTATTTGGAACTTGTAACTTCCAATATATATGTATGGAGTGCAGTTGGCAACTGAAAAAAAACTTTGTGTTCCAAACAAGATAGGTGAAGGGCGGCTATAACACACAATTGTCTCTCAGAACTGAGCATGTGGAAAGACATTTGTTCATCTAGCACAATGAGAAAGGGCTGCAGAAAAAGTTATTACTCCCGTTTCTCAGTCTGTTTCCAAGTGCCGGTAGAAGCTCCTGTAGTTTTCACAATAAAACAGAGTTGGAGGTATTATATCTCCATATATATGTCTAGAGTGTAGTTATCAACTGAAAAGTAACTTTGTGTTCCACACAAGCTAGGTTCAGGATGGCTTTCACACACAATTTTCTCTCAGAACTAAGCATGTGGAGAGACGATTGTCCATCTACCACAAATGGAATGGGCTGCAGGAGAAACTTTTACTCTAGATTCTCAGACTGTTTCCTAGTGTCTGTTTCAAGTTCTTTCAGTTTTCACTGCAAAATCATTTTGGGGTGTTTACATCCCCCTATATAATAATGGTGTGTAGTTTGCAACTGAAAAGAAACTTTGGGTTCCTCAAAAGCTATTTGAAAGACGACTTACACACACACAATTATGTCTCATATCTGAGCATGTGGAGAGACATTCGTTCATCTAGCCCTAAATGAACGGGTTGCTGGAGAATGTATACTCTGCTTTCTCAGCCTGTTTCCTAATGCAGGTGCATAATCTTGCAGTTTTCACTGTAACAACGAATTTGAGCTTGTAACTTCCAATATATATGTATATAGTGAAGTTTGCAAGTGTAAAGAAACTTTGTGTTCCCAAAAAGCTAGGTGAAGGACGGCTTTCACTCACAAATATCTCCCAGAAATGTGCATGTTTAGAGACGTTAGTTTATCCAGCACAAAGGGAAGGGACTGCAAGGGAAACTTTAATTGTGGTTTATCAGAATGTTTCCTTGTTTGGGTTTGAAGTTCCTGCAGTTTCCACTATAAAACCGAGTTGGAGCTTGTACCTTCCAGTATATATGTATGGAGTGCAGTTTGCAACTGAAAAGAAACTTTGTGTTCTGAACAAGATAGTTGAAGTACGTCTTTCACACACAATTATCTCTCAGAACTGAGCATTTTGAGAGACGTTTGTTCAGCTAGCACAATGAGAATGTCTGCAGAAGAAGATTTTACTCCCGTTTCTCAGTCTGTTTCCAAGTGCCGATTTGAAGTTCCAGTAGTTTTCACAGTAAAACCGAGTTGGAAGTATTACCTCCCCATACATAAGTCTAGAGTGTAGTTTGCAACTGAAAAGAACCTTTGTGTTCCCAACAAGCTAGATGAAGGACAGCTTTCAAACAAAGATTTCTCTCAGAACTGAGCAAGTGGTGAGAAGTTCGTTCATCTAGCAGAAAAGCAACGGGTTGCATGGGAAACCTTAATTCTGGTTTCTCAGATTGTTTCCTTGTTCGGGTTTGATGTTCCTGCTGTTTCCACTGTAAAACCGAGTTTGAGCTTGTACCTCCCCATATAAATTTATGGAGAGTATTTTGAAACTTAAAAGGAACTTTGTTTTCCCAACATGCTACATGGAGGGCAACTTTCACACACACTTATCCCTCAAAACTGAGCCTGTGGAGAGACGTTTCTTCATCTACCACCAAGGCAATTGGCTGCAGAGAAGCTTTTACCCTGGATTCTCAGTCTGTTTCCTAGTGTCGGGTTCACGTTCATGCTGTTTTATCTGTAAAATAGTTTTGGAGCGTGTACATCCCCATATATAAGAATGGAGTGAATTTTGCAACTGAAAATAAACTTTGGGTTCCTAACAAGCTATGTGAAGTATGGCTTTCACACACACTTATCATTCAGAAATGAGCATGTAGAGAGACATTTATTAATCTAGCACAAAGGGAAAAATTTGCAGGACAAGCTTTTATTCCGGTTTCTGAGTATGTTTCCTAGTGCCGGTTTGAAGTTCCTATAGTTTTCACAGTAAAATCGAGTTGGAGCTTTTACGTCTCCATATATATGTATAGATTGTAGTTTGCAACTGAAAAGAAACTTTGTGTTCCCAAACAGCTAGGTGAAGTTCGGCTTTCACACACAGTTTTCTCTCAGAACTGAGCAAGTGGAGAGACGATTTTTCTTCTAGCACAAAAGGAACGGGTTGCATGGGAATCTTTAATTCTGGATTCTCAGACTGTTTCCTCGTTTGGGTTTGAATTCCTGCAGTTTTCACTGTAAAACCGAGTTTGAGCTTGTACCTCCCTATATAAATGTATGGAGTATAGTTTGAAACTGAAAAGAAACTTTGTGTTCCCAACATGCTAGTTGAAGGAAGGCTTTCACACACAATTATCCCTCACAACTGAGCATTTGGAGAGACTTTTGTTCATCTAGCACAAAATGAATGGGTTGCAGGAGAAAATTTACTCTGCTTTCTCAGCCCATTTCCTACTGCCGGTTGGATGTCTTGCAATTTTCACTGTAACACCGAGTTTGAGCTTGTACCTCCCATTATATATGTATGTAGTGAAGTTTAAAACTGAAAACAAACTCTGTGTTCCCAGATAGCTAGTTGAAGGACGGCTTTAACTCACAAATATCTCTAAGAAATTAGCATGTTTAGAGACGTTAGTTCATCTAGCACAAAGAGAATGGGCTGTAGGAGAAACCTTAACTCTGGATTCTCCGACTATTTCCTAGTTTCGGATTGAAGTTCCTACAGTTTTCACTGTACAAACGTGTTCGAGCTTGTACCACCCCAAATGTATGTATGGAGTGTAATTTACAACTAAAAATAAACTTTGTGTTCCTAACAAACTATTTGAAGGACGGCTTTCACACACACTTACCTCTCAAAACTGAAATGTGGAGAGACGTTCCTTCATCTAGCGCAAAGTGAAGGAGTTGCAAGATAAAATTTTACTCTGGTTTCTCAGCATGTTTCCTAGTGCCCGTTTGAAGTTCCTGCAGTTTTCCCGGGAAAGCCGATTTGGAGCTAGTTCCTCCCCATATTTGTATGAAGTTGAGATTGCAACTGGAAAGAATCTTTGTGTTCTAAACCAGCTATGTGTAAGATGGCTTTCACACACATATATTTCTCAGATCTGAGCATGTGGAGGGACGTTTTTTCATCTAGCACAATGGGAAAGGACTGCAGGAGAAGCTTTTACTCTCATTTCTGAGTCTGTTTCCTAGTTCTGGCTTGAAGTTCCTGCAGTTTTCACAGTAAATCCGAGTTGGAACTAACACCCCATACATATTTATGGAGTGTGGTTTGCAACTGAATAGAATCTTTGTGTTCCCAACAAGCTAGTTAAAGGACAGCTTTCACACACAATTATCTCTCAGAACGGAGCATGTGGATTGACGATCGTTTAACTCGCACAAAGGGAATGAGTTGCCGGGAAACTCTTACAGTCGTTTCTCAGCCTGTTTAATAATGACAATGGAGGTTCCTGCATTAATCACTCAAAAACGGATTTGGAACTTGTAACTTCCAATATATATGTATGGAGTGCAGTTGGCAACTGAAAAAAAACTTTGTGTTCCGAACAAGATAGGTGAAGGGCGGCTATAACACACAATTGTCTCTCAGAACTGAGCATGTGGAAAGACATTTGTTCATCTAGCACAATGAGAAAGGGCTGCAGAAAAAGTTATTACTCCCGTTTCTCAGTCTGTTTCCAAGTGCCGGTTTGAAGCTCCTGTAGTTTTCACAATAAAACAGAGTTGGAGGTATTATATCTCCATATATATGTCTAGAGTGTAGTTACCAACTGAAAAGTAACTTTGTGTTCCACACAAGCTAGGTTAAGGATGGCTTTCCCACACAATTTTCTCTCAGAACTAAGCATGTGGAGAGACGATTGTCCATCTACCACAAATGGAATGGGCTGCAGGAGAAACTTTTACTCTAGATTCTCAGACTGTTTCCTAGTGTCTGTTTCAAGTTCTTTCAGTTTTCACTGCAAAATCATTTTGGGGTGTTTACATCCCCCTATATAATAATGGTGTGTAGTTTGCAACTGAAAAGAAACTTTGGGTTCCTCAAAAGCTATTTGAAAGACGACTTACACACACACACTTATGTCTCATATCTGAGCATGTGGAGAGACATTCGTTCATCTAGCCCTAAATGAACGGGTTGCTGGAGAAAGTATACTCTGCTTTCTCAGCCTGTTTCCTAATGCAGGTGCATAATCTTGCAGTTTTCACTGTAACAACGAATTTGAGCTTGTAACTTCCAATATATATGTATATAGTGAAGTTTGCAAGTGTAAAGAAACTTTGTGTTCCCAAAAAGCTAGGTGAAGGACGGCTTTCACTCACAAATATCTCCCAGAAATGTGCATGTTTAGAGACGTTAGTTTATCCAGCACAAAGGGAAGGGACTGCAAGGGAAACTTTAATTGTGGTTTATCAGAATGTTTCCTTGTTTGGGTTTGAAGTTCCTGCAGTTTCCACTATAAAACCGAGTTGGAGCTTGTACCTTCCAGTATATATGTATGGAGTGCAGTTTGCAACTGAAAAGAAACTTTGTGTTCTGAACAAGATAGGTGAAGTACGTCTTTCACACACAATTATCTCTCAGAACTGAGCATTTTGAGAGACGTTTGTTCAGCTAGCACAATGAGAATGTCTGCAGAAGAAGATTTTACTCCCGTTTCTCAGTCTGTTTCCAAGTGCCGATTTGAAGTTCCAGTAGTTTTCACAGTAAAACTGAGTTGGAAGTATTACCTCCCCATACATAAGTCTAGAGTGTAGTTTGCAACTGAAAAGAACCTTTGTGTTCCCAACAAGCTAGATGAAGGACAGCTTTCAAACAAAGATTTCTCTCAGAACTGAGCAAGTGGTGAGAAGTTCGTTCATCTAGCAGAAAAGCAACGGGTTGCATGGGAAACCTTAATTCTGGTTTCTCAGATTGTTTCCTTGTTCGGGTTTGATGTTCCTGCTGTTTCCACTGTAAAACCGAGTTTGAGCTTGTACCTCCCCATATAAATTTATGGAGAGTATTTTGAAACTTAAAAGGAACTTTGTTTTCCCAACATGCTACATGGAGGACAACTTTCACACACACTTATCCCTCAAAACTGAGCCTGTGGAGAGACGTTTCTTCATCTACCACCAAGGCAATTGGCTGCAGAGAACCTTTTACCCTGGATTCTCAGTCTGTTTCCTAGTGTCGGGTTCACGTTCATGCTGTTTTATCTGTAAAATAGTTTTGGAGCGTGTACATCCCCATATATAAGAATGGAGTGAATTTTGCAACTGAAAATAAACTTTGGGTTCCTAACAAGCTATGTGAAGTATGGCTTTCACACACACTTATCATTCAGAAATGAGCATGTAGAGAGACATTTATTAATCTAGCACAAAGGGAAAAATTTGCAGGACAAGCTTTTATTCCGGTTTCTGAGTATGTTTCCTAGTGCCGGTTTGAAGTTCCTATAGTTTTCACAGTAAAATCGAGTTGGAGCTTTTACGTCTCCATATATATGTATAGATTGTAGTTTGCAACTGAAAAGAAACTTTGTGTTCCCAAACAGCTAGGTGAAGTTCGGCTTTCACACACAGTTTTCTCTCAGAACTGAGCAAGTGGAGAGACGATTTTTCTTCTAGCACAAAAGGAACGGGTTGCATGGGAATCTTTAATTCTGGATTCTCAGACTGTTTCCTCGTTTGGGTTTGAATTCCTGCAGTTTTCACTGTAAAACCGAGTTTGAGCTTGTACCTCCCTATATAAATGTATGGAGTATAGTTTGAAACTGAAAAGAAACTTTGTGTTCCCAACATGCTAGTTGAAGGAAGGCTTTCACACACAATTATCCCTCACAACTGAGCATTTGGAGAGACTTTTGTTCATCTAGCACAAAATGAATGGGTTGCAGGAGAAAATTTACTCTGCTTTCTCAGCCCATTTCCTACTGCCGGTTGGATGTCTTGCAATTTTCACTGTAACACCGAGTTTGAGCTTGTACCTCCCATTATATATGTATGTAGTGAAGTTTAAAACTGAAAACAAACTCTGTGTTCCCAGATAGCTAGTTGAAGGACGGCTTTAACTCACAAATATCTCTAAGAAATTAGCATGTTTAGAGACGTTAGTTCATCTAGCACAAAGAGAATGGGCTGTAGGAGAAACCTTAACTCTGGATTCTCCGACTATTTCCTAGTTTCGGATTGAAGTTCCTACAGTTTTCACTGTACAAACGTGTTCGAGCTTGTACCACCCCAAATGTATGTATGGAGTGTAATTTACAACTAAAAATAAACTTTGTGTTCCTAACAAACTATTTGAAGGACGGCTTTCACACACACTTACCTCTCAAACCTGAAATGTGGAGAGACGTTCCTTCATCTAGCGCAAAGTGAAGGAGTTGCAAGATAAAATTTTACTCTGGTTTCTCAGCATGTTTCCTAGTGCCCGTTTGAAGTTCCTGCAGTTTTCCCGGGAAAGCCGATTTGGAGCTAGTTCCTCCCCATATTTGTATGAAGTTGAGATTGCAACTGGAAAGAATCTTTGTGTTCTAAACCAGCTATGTGTAAGATGGCTTTCACACACATATATTTCTCAGATCTGAGCATGTGGAGGGACGTTTTTTCATCTAGCACAATGGGAAAGGACTGCAGGAGAAGCTTTTACTCTCATTTCTGAGTCTGTTTCCTAGTTCTGGCTTGAAGTTCCTGCAGTTTTCACAGTAAATCCGAGTTGGAACTAACACCCCATATATATTTATGGAGTGTGGTTTGCAACTGAATAGAATCTTTGTGTTCCCAACAAGCTAGTTAAAGGACAGCTTTCACACACAATTATCTCTCAGAACGGAGCATGTGGATTGACGATCGTTTAACTCGCACAAAGGGAACGAGTTGCAGGGAAACTCTTACAGTCGTTTCTCAGCCTGTTTAATATTGACAATGGAGGTTCCTGCATTATTCACTCAAAAACGGATTTGGAACTTGTAACTTCCAATATATATGTATGGAGTGCAGTTGGCAACTGAAAAAAAACTTTGTGTTCCGAACAAGATAGGTGAAGGGCGGCTATAACACACAATTGTCTCTCAGAACTGAGCATGTGGAAAGACATTTGTTCATCTAGCACAATGAGAAAGGGCTGCAGAAAAATTTATTACTCCCGTTTCTCAGTCTGTTTCCAAGTGCCGGTTTGAAGCTCCTGTAATTTTCACAATAAAACAGAGTTGGAGGTATTATATCTCCATATATATGTCTAGAGTGTAGTTATCAACTGAAAAGTAACTTTGTGTTCCACACAAGCTAGGTTCAGGATGGCTTTCACACACAATTTTCTCTCAGAACTAAGCATGTGGAGAGACGATTGTCCATCTACCACAAATGGAATGGGCTGCAGGAGAAACTTTTACTCTAGATTCTCAGACTGTTTCCTAGTGTCTGTTTCAAGTTCTTTCAGTTTTCACTGCAAAATCATTTTGGGGTGTTTACATCCCCCTATATAATAATGGTGTGTAGTTTGCAACTGAAAAGAAACTTTGGGTTCCTCAAAAGCTATTTGAAAGACGACTTACACACACACAATTATGTCTCATATCTGAGCATGTGGAGAGACATTCGTTCATCTAGCCCTAAATGAACGGGTTGCTGGAGAAAGTATACTCTGCTTTCTCAGCCTGTTTCCTAATGCAGGTGCATAATCTTGCAGTTTTCACTGTAACAACGAATTTGAGCTTGTAACTTCCAATATATATGTATATAGTGAAGTTTGCAAGTGTAAAGAAACTTTGTGTTCCCAAAAAGCTAGGTGAAGGACGGCTTTCACTCACAAATATCTCCCAGAAATGTGCATGTTTAGAGACGTTAGTTTATCCAGCACAAAGGGAAGGGACTGCAAGGGAAACTTTAATTGTGGTTTATCAGAATGTTTCCTTGTTTGGGTTTGAAGTTCCTGCAGTTTCCACTATAAAACCGAGTTGGAGCTTGTACCTTCCAGTATATATGTATGGAGTGCAGTTTGCAACTGAAAAGAAACTTTGTGTTCTGAACAAGATAGGTGAAGTACGTCTTTCACACACAATTATCTCTCAGAACTGAGCATTTTGAGAGACGTTTGTTCAGCTAGCACAATGAGAATGTCTGCAGAAGAAGATTTTACTCCCGTTTCTCAGTCTGTTTCCAAGTGCCGATTTGAAGTTCCAGTAGTTTTCACAGTAAAACCGAGTTGGAAGTATTACCTCCCCATACATAAGTCTAGAGTGTAGTTTGCAACTGAAAAGAACCTTTGTGTTCCCAACAAGCTAGATGAAGGACAGCTTTCAAACAAAGATTTCTCTCAGAACTGAGCAAGTGGTGAGAAGTTCGTTCATCTAGCAGAAAAGCAACGGGTTGCATGGGAAACCTTAATTCTGGTTTCTCAGATTGTTTCCTTGTTCGGGTTTGATGTTCCTGCTGTTTCCACTGTAAAACCGAGTTTGAGCTTGTACCTCCCCATATAAATTTATGGAGAGTATTTTGAAACTTAAAAGGAACTTTGTTTTCCCAACATGCTACATGGAGGACAACTTTCACACACACTTATCCCTCAAAACTGAGCCTGTGGAGAGACGTTTCTTCATCTACCACCAAGGCAATTGGCTGCAGAGAACCTTTTACCCTGGATTCTCAGTCTGTTTCCTAGTGTCGGGTTCACGTTCATGCTGTTTTATCTGTAAAATAGTTTTGGAGCGTGTACATCCCCATATATAAGAATGGAGTGAATTTTGCAACTGAAAATAAACTTTGGGTTCCTAACAAGCTATGTGAAGTATGGCTTTCACACACACTTATCATTCAGAAATGAGCATGTAGAGAGACATTTATTAATCTAGCACAAAGGGAAAAATTTGCAGGACAAGCTTTTATTCCGGTTTCTGAGTATGTTTCCTAGTGCCGGTTTGAAGTTCCTATAGTTTTCACAGTAAAATCGAGTTGGAGCTTTTACGTCTCCATATATATGTATAGATTGTAGTTTGCAACTGAAAAGAAACTTTGTGTTCCCAAACAGCTAGGTGAAGTTCGGCTTTCACACACAGTTTTCTCTCAGAACTGAGCAAGTGGAGAGACGATTTTTCTTCTAGCACAAAAGGAACGGGTTGCATGGGAATCTTTAATTCTGGATTCTCAGACTGTTTCCTCGTTTGGGTTTGAATTCCTGCAGTTTTCACTGTAAAACCGAGTTTGAGCTTGTACCTCCCTATATAAATGTATGGAGTATAGTTTGAAACTGAAAAGAAACTTTGTGTTCCCAACATGCTAGTTGAAGGAAGGCTTTCACACACAATTATCCCTCACAACTGAGCATTTGGAGAGACTTTTGTTCATCTAGCACAAAATGAATGGGTTGCAGGAGAAAATTTACTCTGCTTTCTCAGCCCATTTCCTACTGCCGGTTGGATGTCTTGCAATTTTCACTGTAACACCGAGTTTGAGCTTGTACCTCCCATTATATATGTATGTAGTGAAGTTTAAAACTGAAAACAAACTCTGTGTTCCCAGATAGCTAGTTGAAGGACGGCTTTAACTCACAAATATCTCTAAGAAATTAGCATGTTTAGAGACGTTAGTTCATCTAGCACAAAGAGAATGGGCTGTAGGAGAAACCTTAACTCTGGATTCTCCGACTATTTCCTAGTTTCGGATTGAAGTTCCTACAGTTTTCACTGTACAAACGTGTTCGAGCTTGTACCACCCCAAATGTATGTATGGAGTGTAATTTACAACTGAATATAAACTTTGTGTTCCTAACAAACTATTTGAAGGACGGCTTTCACACACACTTACCTCTCAAAACTGAAATGTGGAGAGACGTTCCTTCATCTAGCGCAAAGTGAAGGAGTTGCAAGATAAAATTTTACTCTGGTTTCTCAGCATGTTTCCTAGTGCCCGTTTGAAGTTCCTGCAGTTTTCCCGGGAAAGCCGATTTGGAGCTAGTTCCTCCCCATATTTGTATGAAGTTGAGATTGCTACTGGAAAGAATCTTTGTGTTCTAAACCAGCTATGTGTAAGATGGCTTTCACACACATATATTTCTCAGATCTGAGCATGTGGAGGGACGTTTTTTCATCTAGCACAATGGGAAAGGTCTGCAGGAGGAGCTTTTACTCTCATTTCTGAGTCTGTTTCCTAGTTCTTGCTTGAAGTTACTGCAGTTTTCACAGTAAATCCGAGTTGGAACTAACACCCCATATATATTTATGGAGTGTGGTTTGCAACTGAATAGAATCTTTGTGTTCCCAACAAGCTAGTTAAAGGACAGCTTTCACACACAATTATCTCTCAGAACGGAGCATGTGGATTGACGATCGTTTAACTCGCACAAAGGGAACGAGTTGCCGGGAAACTCTTACAGTCGTTTCTCAGCCTGTTTAATATTGACAATGGAGGTTCCTGCATTATTCACTCAAAAACGGATTTGGAACTTGTAACTTCCAATATATATGTATGGAGTGCATTTGGCAACTGAAAAAAAACTTTGTGTTCCAAACAAGATAGGTGAAGGGCGGCTATAACACACAATTGTCTCTCAGAACTGAGCATGTGAAAAGACATTTGTTCATCTAGCTCAATGAGAAAGGGCTGCAGAAAAAGTTATTACTCCCGTTTCTCAGTCTGTTTCCAAGTGCCGGTTTGAAGCTCCTGTAGTTTTCACAATAAAACAGATTTGGAGGTATTATATCTCCATATATATGTCTAGAGTGTAGTTATCAACTGAAAAGTAACTTTGTGTTCCACACAAGCTAGGTTAAGGATGGCTTTCACACACAATTTTCTCTCAGAACTAAGCATGTGGAGAGACGATTGTCCATCTACCACAAATGGAATGGGCTGCAGGAGAAACTTTTACTCTAGATTCTCAGACTGTTTCCTAGTGTCTGTTTCAAGTTCTTTCAGTTTTCACTGCAAAATCATTTTGGGGTGTTTACATCCCCCTATATAATAATGGTGTGTAGTTTGCAACTGAAAAGAAACTTTGGGTTCCTCAAAAGCTATTTGAAAGACGACTTACACACACACACTTATGTCTCATATCTGAGCATGTGGAGAGACATTCGTTCATCTAGCCCTAAATGAACGGGTTGCTGGAGAAAGTATACTCTGCTTTCTCAGCCTGTTTCCTAATGCAGGTGCATAATCTTGCAGTTTTCACTGTAACAACGAATTTGAGCTTGTAACTTCCAATATATATGTATATAGTGAAGTTTGCAAGTGTAAAGAAACTTTGTGTTCCCAAAAAGCTAGGTGAAGGACGGCTTTCACTCACAAATATCTCCCAGAAATGTGCATGTTTAGAGACGTTAGTTTATCCAGCACAAATGGAAGGGACTGCAAGGGAAACTTTAATTGTGGTTTATCAGAATGTTTCCTTGTTTGGGTTTGAAGTTCCTGCAGTTTCCACTATAAAACCGAGTTGGAGCTTGTACCTTCCAGTATATATGTATGGAGTGCAGTTTGCAACTGAAAAGAAACTTTGTGTTCTGAACAAGATAGGTGAAGTACGTCTTTCACACACAATTATCTCTCAGAACTGAGCATTTTGAGAGACGTTTGTTCAGCTAGCACAATGAGAATGTCTGCAGAAGAAGATTTTACTCCCGTTTCTCAGTCTGTTTCCAAGTGCCGATTTGAAGTTCCAGTAGTTTTCACAGTAAAACCGAGTTGGAAGTATTACCACCCCATACATAAGTCTAGAGTGTAGTTTGCAACTGAAAAGAACCTTTGTGTTCCCAACAAGCTAGATGAAGGACAGCTTTCAAACAAAGATTTCTCTCAGAACTGAGCAAGTGGTGAGAAGTTCGTTCATCTAGCAGAAAAGCAACGGGTTGCATGGGAAACCTTAATTCTGGTTTCTCAGATTGTTTCCTTGTTCGGGTTTGATGTTCCTGCTGTTTCCACTGTAAAACCGAGTTTGAGCTTGTACCTCCCCATATAAATTTATGGAGAGTATTTTGAAACTTAAAAGGAACTTTGTTTTCCCAACATGCTACATGGAGGACAACTTTCACACACACTTATCCCTCAAAACTGAGCCTGTGGAGAGACGTTTCTTCATCTACCACCAAGGCAATTGGCTGCAGAGAAGCTTTTACCCTGGATTCTCAGTCTGTTTCCTAGTGTCGGGTTCACGTTCATGCTGTTTTATCTGTAAAATAGTTTTGGAGCGTGTACATCCCCATATATAAGAATGGAGTGAATTTTGCAACTGAAAATAATCTTTGGGTTCCTAACAAGCTATGTGAAGTATGGCTTTCACAAACACTTATCATTCAGAAATGAGCATGTAGAGAGACATTTATTAATCTAGCACAAAGGGAAAAATTTGCAGGACAAGCTTTTATTCCGGTTTCTGAGTATGTTTCCTAGTGCCGGTTTGAAGTTCCTATAGTTTTCACAGTAAAATCGAGTTGGAGCTTTTACGTCTCCATATATATGTATAGATTGTAGTTTGCAACTGAAAAGAAACTTTGTGTTCCCAAACAGCTAGGTGAAGTTCGGCTTTCACACACAGTTTTCTCTCAGAACTGAGCAAGTGGAGAGACGATTTTTCTTCTAGCACAAAAGGAACGGGTTGCATGGGAATCTTTAATTCTGGATTCTCAGACTGTTTCCTCGTTTGGGTTTGAATTCCTGCAGTTTTCACTGTAAAACCGAGTTTGAGCTTGTACCTCCCTATATAAATGTATGGAGTATAGTTTGAAACTGAAAAGAAACTTTGTGTTCCCAACATGCTAGTTGAAGGAAGGCTTTCACACACAATTATCCCTCACAACTGAGCATTTGGAGAGACTTTTGTTCATCTAGCACAAAATGAATGGGTTGCAGGAGAAAATTTACTCTGCTTTCTCAGCCCATTTCCTACTGCCGGTTGGATGTCTTGCAATTTTCACTGTAAGACCGAGTTTCAGCTTGTACCTCCCATTATATATGAATGTAGTGAAGTTTAAAACTGAAAACAAACTCTGTGTTCCCAGATAGATAGTTGAAGGACGGCTTTAACTCACAAATATCTCTAAGAAATTAGCATGTTTAGAGACGTTAGTTCATCTAGCACAAAGAGAATGGGCTGTAGGAGAAACCTTAACTCTGGATTCTCCAACTATTTCCTAGTTTCGGATTGAAGTTCCTACAGTTTTCACTGTACAAACGTGTTCGAGCTTGTACCACCCCAAATGTATGTATGGAGTGTAATTTACAACTGAATATAAACTTTGTGTTCCTAACAAACTATTTGAAGGACGGCTTTCACACACACTTACCTCTCAAAACTGAAATGTGGAGAGACGTTCCTTCATCTAGCGCAAAGTGAAGGAGTTGCAAGATAAAATTTTACTCTGGTTTCTCAGCATGTTTCCTAGTGCCCGTTTGAAGTTCCTGCAGTTTTCCCGGGAAAGCCGATTTGGAGCTAGTTCCTCCCCATATTTGTATGAAGTTGAGATTGCTACTGGAAAGAATCTTTGTGTTCTAAACCAGCTATGTGTAAGATGGCTTTCACACACATATATTTCTCAGATCTGAGCATGTGGAGGGACGTTTTTTCATCTAGCAAAATGGGAAAGGGCTGCAGGAGGAGCTTTTACTCTCATTTCTGAGTCTGTTTCCTAGTTCTGGCTTGAAGTTCCTGCAGTTTTCACAGTAAATCCGAGTTGGAACTAACACCCCATATATATTTATGGAGTGTGGTTTGCAACTGAATAGAATCTTTGTGTTCCCAACAAGCTAGTTAAAGGACAGCTTTCACACACAATTATCTCTCAGAACGGAGCATGTGGATTGACGATCGTTTAACTCGCACAAAGGGAACGAGTTGCCGGGAAACTCTTACAGTCGTTTCTCAGCCTGTTTAATATTGACAATGGAGGTTCCTGCATTATTCACTCAAAAACGGATTTGGAACTTGTAACTTCCAATATATATGTATGGAGTGCAGTTGGCAACTGAAAAAAAACTTTGTGTTCCAAACAAGATAGGTGAAGGGCGGCTATAACACACAATTGTCTCTCAGAACTGAGCATGTGGAAAGACATTTGTTCATCTAGCACAATGAGAAAGGGCTGCAGAAAAAGTTATTACTCCCGTTTCTCAGTCTGTTTCCAAGTGCCGGTTTGAAGCTCCTGTAGTTTTCACAATAAAACAGAGTTGGAGGTATTATATCTCCATATATATGTCTAGAGTGTAGTTATCAACTGAAAAGTAACTTTGTGTTCCACACAAGCTAGGTTAAGGATGGCTTTCACACACAATTTTCTCTCAGAACTAAGCATGTGGAGAGACGATTGTCCATCTACCACAAATGGAATGGGCTGCAGGAGAAACTTTTACTCTAGATTCTCAGACTGTTTCCTAGTGTCTGTTTCAAGTTCTTTCAGTTTTCACTGCAAAATCATTTTGGGGTGTTTACATCCCCCTATAAAATAATGGTGTGTAGTTTGCAACTGAAAAGAAACTTTGGGTTCCTCAAAAGCTATTTGAAAGACGACTTACACACACACACTTATGTCTCATATCTGAGCATGTGGAGAGACATTCGTTCATCTAGCCCTAAATGAACGGGTTGCTGGAGAAATTATACTCTGCTTTCTCAGCCTGTTTCCTAATGCAGGTGCATAATCTTGCAGTTTTCACTGTAACAACAAATTTGAGCTTGTAACTTCCAATATATATGTATATAGTGAAGTTTGCAAGTGTAAAGAAACTTTGTGTTCCCAAAAAGCTAGGTGAAGGACGGCTTTCACTCACAAATATCTCCCAGAAATGTGCATGTTTAGAGACGTTAGTTTATCCAGCACAAAGGGAAGGGACTGCAAGGGAAACTTTAATTGTGGTTTATCAGAATGTTTCCTTGTTTGGGTTTGAAGTTCCTGCAGTTTCCACTATAAAACCGAGTTGGAGCTTGTACCTTTCAGTATATATGTATGGAGTGCAGTTTGCAACTGAAAAGAAACTTTGTGTTCTGAACAAGATAGGTGAAGTACGTCTTTCACACACAATTATCTCTCAGAACTGAGCATTTTGAGAGACGTTTGTTCAGCTAGCACAATGAGAATGTCTGCAGAAGAAGATTTTACTCCCGTTTCTCAGTCTGTTTCCAAGTGCCGATTTGAAGTTCCAGTAGTTTTCACAGTAAAACCGAGTTGGAAGTATTACCTCCCCATACATAAGTCTAGAGTGTAGTTTGCAACTGAAAAGAACCTTTGTGTTCCCAACAAGCTAGATGAAGGACAGCTTTCAAACAAAGATTTCTCTCAGAACTGAGCAAGTGGTGAGAAGTTCGTTCATCTAGCAGAAAAGCAACGGGTTGCATGGGAAACCTTAATTCTGGTTTCTCAGATTGTTTCCTTGTTCGGGTTTGATGTTCCTGCTGTTTCCACTGTAAAACCGAGTTTGAGCTTGTACCTCCCCATATAAATTTATGGAGAGTATTTTGAAACTTAAAAGGAACTTTGTTTTCCCAACATGCTACATGGAGGGCAACTTTCACACACACTTATCCCTCAAAACTGAGCCTGTGGAGAGACGTTTCTTCATCTACCACCAAGGCAATTGGCTGCAGAGAAGCTTTTACCCTGGATTCTCAGTCTGTTTCCTAGTGTCGGGTTCACGTTCATGCTGTTTTATCTGTAAAATAGTTTTGGAGCGTGTACATCCCCATATATAAGAATGGAGTGAATTTTGCAACTGAAAATAAACTTTGGGTTCCTAACAAGCTATGTGAAGTATGGCTTTCACACACACTTATCATTCAGAAATGAGCATGTAGAGAGACATTTATTAATCTAGCACAAAGGGAAAAATTTGCAGGACAAGCTTTTATTCCGGTTTCTGAGTATGTTTCCTAGTGCCGGTTTGAAGTTCCTATAGTTTTCACAGTAAAATCGAGTTGGAGCTTTTACGTCTCCATATATATGTATAGATTGTAGTTTGCAACTGAAAAGAAACTTTGTGTTCCCAAACAGCTAGGTGAAGTTCGGCTTTCACACACAGTTTTCTCTCAGAACTGAGCAAGTGGAGAGACGATTTTTCTTCTAGCACAAAAGGAACGGGTTGCATGGGAATCTTTAATTCTGGATTCTCAGACTGTTTCCTCGTTTGGGTTTGAATTCCTGCAGTTTTCACTGTAAAACCGAGTTTGAGCTTGTACCTCCCTATATAAATGTATGGAGTATAGTTTGAAACTGAAAAGAAACTTTGTGTTCCCAACATGCTAGTTGAAGGAAGGCTTTCACACACAATTATCCCTCACAACTGAGCATTTGGAGAGACTTTTGTTCATCTAGCACAAAATGAATGGGTTGCAGGAGAAAATTTACTCTGCTTTCTCAGCCCATTTCCTACTGCCGGTTGGATGTCTTGCAATTTTCACTGTAACACCGAGTTTGAGCTTGTACCTCCCATTATATATGTATGTAGTGAAGTTTAAAACTGAAAACAAACTCTGTGTTCCCAGATAGCTAGTTGAAGGACGGCTTTAACTCACAAATATCTCTAAGAAATTAGCATGTTTAGAGACGTTAGTTCATCTAGCACAAAGAGAATGGGCTGTAGGAGAAACCTTAACTCTGGATTCTCCGACTATTTCCTAGTTTCGGATTGAAGTTCCTACAGTTTTCACTGTACAAACGTGTTCGAGCTTGTACCACCCCAAATGTATGTATGGAGTGTAATTTACAACTGAAAATAAACTTTGTGTTCCTAACAAACTATTTGAAGGACGGCTTTCACACACACTTACCTCTCAAAACTGAAATGTGGAGAGACGTTCCTTCATCTAGCGCAAAGTGAAGGAGTTGCAAGATAAAATTTTACTCTGGTTTCTCAGCATGTTTCCTAGTGCCCGTTTGAAGTTCCTGCAGTTTTCCCGGGAAAGCCGATTTGGAGCTAGTTCCTCCCCATATTTGTATGAAGTTGAGATTGCAACTGGAAAGAATCTTTGTGTTCTAAACCAGCTATGTGTAAGATGGCTTTCACACACATATATTTCTCAGATCTGAGCATGTGGAGGGACGTTTTTTCATCTAGCACAATGGGAAAGGACTGCAGGAGAAGCTTTTACTCTCATTTCTGAGTCTGTTTCCTAGTTCTGGCTTGAAGTTCCTGCAGTTTTCACAGTAAATCCGAGTTGGAACTAACACCCCATATATATTTATGGAGTGTGGTTTGCAACTGAATAGAATCTTTGTGTTCCCAACAAGCTAGTTAAAGGACAGCTTTCACACACAATTATCTCTCAGAACGGAGCATGTGGATTGACGATCGTTTAACTCGCACAAAGGGAACGAGTTGCCGGGAAACTCTTACAGTCGTTTCTCAGCCTGTTTAATAATGACAATGGAGGTTCCTGCATTAATCACTCAAAAACGGATTTGGAACTTGTAACTTCCAATATATATGTATGGAGTGCAGTTGGCAACTGAAAAAAAACTTTGTGTTCCGAACAAGATAGGTGAAGGGCGGCTATAACACACAATTGTCTCTCAGAACTGAGCATGTGGAAAGACATTTGTTCATCTAGCACAATGAGAAAGGGCTGCAGAAAAAGTTATTACTCCCGTTTCTCAGTCTGTTTCCAAGTGCCGGTTTGAAGCTCCTGTAGTTTTCACAATAAAACAGAGTTGGAGGTATTATATCTCCATATATATGTCTAGAGTGTAGTTACCAACTGAAAAGTAACTTTGTGTTCCACACAAGCTAGGTTAAGGATGGCTTTCCCACACAATTTTCTCTCAGAACTAAGCATGTGGAGAGACGATTGTCCATCTACCACAAATGGAATGGGCTGCAGGAGAAACTTTTACTCTAGATTCTCAGACTGTTTCCTAGTGTCTGTTTCAAGTTCTTTCAGTTTTCACTGCAAAATCATTTTGGGGTGTTTACATCCCCCTATATAATAATGGTGTGTAGTTTGCAACTGAAAAGAAACTTTGGGTTCCTCAAAAGCTATTTGAAAGACGACTTACACACACACAATTATGTCTCATATCTGAGCATGTGGAGAGACATTCGTTCATCTAGCCCTAAATGAACGGGTTGCTGGAGAAAGTATACTCTGCTTTCTCAGCCTGTTTCCTAATGCAGGTGCATAATCTTGCAGTTTTCACTGTAACAACGAATTTGAGCTTGTAACTTCCAATATATATGTATATAGTGAAGTTTGCAAGTGTAAAGAAACTTTGTGTTCCCAAAAAGCTAGGTGAAGGACGGCTTTCACTCACAAATATCTCCCAGAAATGTGCATGTTTAGAGACGTTAGTTTATCCAGCACAAAGGGAAGGGACTGCAAGGGAAACTTTAATTGTGGTTTATCAGAATGTTTCCTTGTTTGGGTTTGAAGTTCCTGCAGTTTCCACTATAAAACCGAGTTGGAGCTTGTACCTTCCAGTATATATGTATGGAGTGCAGTTTGCAACTGAAAAGAAACTTTGTGTTCTGAACAAGATAGGTGAAGTACGTCTTTCACACACAATTATCTCTCAGAACTGAGCATTTTGAGAGACGTTTGTTCAGCTAGCACAATGAGAATGTCTGCAGAAGAAGATTTTACTCCCGTTTCTCAGTCTGTTTCCAAGTGCCGATTTGAAGTTCCAGTAGTTTTCACAGTAAAACTGAGTTGGAAGTATTACCTCCCCATACATAAGTCTAGAGTGTAGTTTGCAACTGAAAAGAACCTTTGTGTTCCCAACAAGCTAGATGAAGGACAGCTTTCAAACAAAGATTTCTCTCAGAACTGAGCAAGTGGTGAGAAGTTCGTTCATCTAGCAGAAAAGCAACGGGTTGCATGGGAAACCTTAATTCTGGTTTCTCAGATTGTTTCCTTGTTCGGGTTTGATGTTCCTGCTGTTTCCACTGTAAAACCGAGTTTGAGCTTGTACCTCCCCATATAAATTTATGGAGAGTATTTTGAAACTTAAAAGGAACTTTGTTTTCCCAACATGCTACATGGAGGACAACTTTCACACACACTTATCCCTCAAAACTGAGCCTGTGGAGAGACGTTTCTTCATCTACCACCAAGGCAATTGGCTGCAGAGAACCTTTTACCCTGGATTCTCAGTCTGTTTCCTAGTGTCGGGTTCACGTTCATGCTGTTTTATCTGTAAAATAGTTTTGGAGCGTGTACATCCCCATATATAAGAATGGAGTGAATTTTGCAACTGAAAATAAACTTTGGGTTCCTAACAAGCTATGTGAAGTATGGCTTTCACACACACTTATCATTCAGAAATGAGCATGTAGAGAGACATTTATTAATCTAGCACAAAGGGAAAAATTTGCAGGACAAGCTTTTATTCCGGTTTCTGAGTATGTTTCCTAGTGCCGGTTTGAAGTTCCTATAGTTTTCACAGTAAAATCGAGTTGGAGCTTTTACGTCTCCATATATATGTATAGATTGTAGTTTGCAACTGAAAAGAAACTTTGTGTTCCCAAACAGCTAGGTGAAGTTCGGCTTTCACACACAGTTTTCTCTCAGAACTGAGCAAGTGGAGAGACGATTTTTCTTCTAGCACAAAAGGAACGGGTTGCATGGGAATCTTTAATTCTGGATTCTCAGACTGTTTCCTCGTTTGGGTTTGAATTCCTGCAGTTTTCACTGTAAAACCGAGTTTGAGCTTGTACCTCCCTATATAAATGTATGGAGTATAGTTTGAAACTGAAAAGAAACTTTGTGTTCCCAACATGCTAGTTGAAGGAAGGCTTTCACACACAATTATCCCTCACAACTGAGCATTTGGAGAGACTTTTGTTCATCTAGCACAAAATGAATGGGTTGCAGGAGAAAATTTACTCTGCTTTCTCAGCCCATTTCCTACTGCCGGTTGGATGTCTTGCAATTTTCACTGTAACACCGAGTTTGAGCTTGTACCTCCCATTATATATGTATGTAGTGAAGTTTAAAACTGAAAACAAACTCTGTGTTCCCAGATAGCTAGTTGAAGGACGGCTTTAACTCACAAATATCTCTAAGAAATTAGCATGTTTAGAGACGTTAGTTCATCTAGCACAAAGAGAATGGGCTGTAGGAGAAACCTTAACTCTGGATTCTCCGACTATTTCCTAGTTTCGGATTGAAGTTCCTACAGTTTTCACTGTACAAACGTGTTCGAGCTTGTACCACCCCAAATGTATGTATGGAGTGTAATTTACAACTGAATATAAACTTTGTGTTCCTAACAAACTATTTGAAGGACGGCTTTCACACACACTTACCTCTCAAAACTGAAATGTGGAGAGACGTTCCTTCATCTAGCGCAAAGTGAAGGAGTTGCAAGATAAAATTTTACTCTGGTTTCTCAGCATGTTTCCTAGTGCCCGTTTGAAGTTCCTGCAGTTTTCCCGGGAAAGCCGATTTGGAGCTAGTTCCTCCCCATATTTGTATGAAGTTGAGATTGCTACTGGAAAGAATCTTTGTGTTCTAAACCAGCTATGTGTAAGATGGCTTTCACACACATATATTTCTCAGATCTGAGCATGTGGAGGGACGTTTTTTCATCTAGCAAAATGGGAAAGGGCTGCAGGAGGAGCTTTTACTCTCATTTCTGAGTCTGTTTCCTAGTTCTGGCTTGAAGTTCCTGCAGTTTTCACAGTAAATCCGAGTTGGAACTAACACCCCATATATATTTATGGAGTGTGGTTTGCAACTGAATAGAATCTTTGTGTTCCCAACAAGCTAGTTAAAGGACAGCTTTCACACACAATTATCTCTCAGAACGGAGCATGTGGATTGACGATCGTTTAACTCGCACAAAGGGAACGAGTTGCCGGGAAACTCTTACAGTCGTTTCTCAGCCTGTTTAATATTGACAATGGAGGTTCCTGCATTATTCACTCAAAAACGTATTTGGAACTTGTAACTTCCAATATATATGTATGGAGTGCAGTTGGCAACTGAAAAAAAACTTTGTGTTCCGAACAAGATAGGTGAAGGGCGGCTATAACACACAATTGTCTCTCAGAACTGAGCATGTGGAAAGACATTTGTTCATCTAGCACAATGAGAAAGGGCTGCAGAAAAAGTTATTACTCCCGTTTCTCAGTCTGTTTCCAAGTGCCGGTTGAAGCTCCTGTAGTTTTCACAATAAAACAGAGTTGGAGGTATTATATCTCCATATATATGTCTAGAGTGTAGTTATCAACTGAAAAGTAACTTTGTGTTCCACACAAGCTAGGTTCAGGATGGCTTTCACACACAATTTTCTCTCAGAACTAAGCATGTGGAGAGACGATTGTCCATCTACCACAAATGGAATGGGCTGCAGGAGAAACTTTTACTCTAGATTCTCAGACTGTTTCCTAGTGTCTGTTTCAAGTTCTTTCAGTTTTCACTGCAAAATCATTTTGGGGTGTTTACATCCCCCTATATAATAATGGTGTGTAGTTTGCAACTGAAAAGAAACTTTGGGTTCCTCAAAAGCTATTTGAAAGACGACTTACACACACACAATTATGTCTCATATCTGAGCATGTGGAGAGACATTCGTTCATCTAGCCCTAAATGAACGGGTTGCTGGAGAATGTATACTCTGCTTTCTCAGCCTGTTTCCTAATGCAGGTGCATAATCTTGCAGTTTTCACTGTAACAACGAATTTGAGCTTGTAACTTCCAATATATATGTATATAGTGAAGTTTGCAAGTGTAAAGAAACTTTGTGTTCCCAAAAAGCTAGGTGAAGGACGGCTTTCACTCACAAATATCTCCCAGAAATGTGCATGTTTAGAGACGTTAGTTTATCCAGCACAAAGGGAAGGGACTGCAAGGGAAACTTTAATTGTGGTTTATCAGAATGTTTCCTTGTTTGGGTTTGAAGTTCCTGCAGTTTCCACTATAAAACCGAGTTGGAGCTTGTACCTTCCAGTATATATGTATGGAGTGCAGTTTGCAACTGAAAAGAAACTTTGTGTTCTGAACAAGATAGTTGAAGTACGTCTTTCACACACAATTATCTCTCAGAACTGAGCATTTTGAGAGACGTTTGTTCAGCTAGCACAATGAGAATGTCTGCAGAAGAAGATTTTACTCCCGTTTCTCAGTCTGTTTCCAAGTGCCGATTTGAAGTTCCAGTAGTTTTCACAGTAAAACCGAGTTGGAAGTATTACCTCCCCATACATAAGTCTAGAGTGTAGTTTGCAACTGAAAAGAACCTTTGTGTTCCCAACAAGCTAGATGAAGGACAGCTTTCAAACAAAGATTTCTCTCAGAACTGAGCAAGTGGTGAGAAGTTCGTTCATCTAGCAGAAAAGCAACGGGTTGCATGGGAAACCTTAATTCTGGTTTCTCAGATTGTTTCCTTGTTCGGGTTTGATGTTCCTGCTGTTTCCACTGTAAAACCGAGTTTGAGCTTGTACCTCCCCATATAAATTTATGGAGAGTATTTTGAAACTTAAAAGGAACTTTGTTTTCCCAACATGCTACATGGAGGGCAACTTTCACACACACTTATCCCTCAAAACTGAGCCTGTGGAGAGACGTTTCTTCATCTACCACCAAGGCAATTGGCTGCAGAGAAGCTTTTACCCTGGATTCTCAGTCTGTTTCCTAGTGTCGGGTTCACGTTCATGCTGTTTTATCTGTAAAATAGTTTTGGAGCGTGTACATCCCCATATATAAGAATGGAGTGAATTTTGCAACTGAAAATAAACTTTGGGTTCCTAACAAGCTATGTGAAGTATGGCTTTCACACACACTTATCATTCAGAAATGAGCATGTAGAGAGACATTTATTAATCTAGCACAAAGGGAAAAATTTGCAGGACAAGCTTTTATTCCGGTTTCTGAGTATGTTTCCTAGTGCCGGTTTGAAGTTCCTATAGTTTTCACAGTAAAATCGAGTTGGAGCTTTTACGTCTCCATATATATGTATAGATTGTAGTTTGCAACTGAAAAGAAACTTTGTGTTCCCAAACAGCTAGGTGAAGTTCGGCTTTCACACACAGTTTTCTCTCAGAACTGAGCAAGTGGAGAGACGATTTTTCTTCTAGCACAAAAGGAACGGGTTGCATGGGAATCTTTAATTCTGGATTCTCAGACTGTTTCCTCGTTTGGGTTTGAATTCCTGCAGTTTTCACTGTAAAACCGAGTTTGAGCTTGTACCTCCCTATATAAATGTATGGAGTATAGTTTGAAACTGAAAAGAAACTTTGTGTTCCCAACATGCTAGTTGAAGGAAGGCTTTCACACACAATTATCCCTCACAACTGAGCATTTGGAGAGACTTTTGTTCATCTAGCACAAAATGAATGGGTTGCAGGAGAAAATTTACTCTGCTTTCTCAGCCCATTTCCTACTGCCAGTTGGATGTCTTGCAATTTTCACTGTAACACCGAGTTTGAGCTTGTACCTCCCATTATATATGTATGTAGTGAAGTTTAAAACTGAAAACAAACTCTGTGTTCCCAGATAGCTAGTTGAAGGACGGCTTTAACTCACAAATATCTCTAAGAAATTAGCATGTTTAGAGACGTTAGTTCATCTAGCACAAAGAGAATGGGCTGTAGGAGAAACCTTTACTCTGGATTCTCCGACTATTTCCTAGTTTCGAATTGAAGTTCCTACAGTTTTCACTGTACAAACATGTTCGAGCATGTACCATCCCAAATGTATGTATGGAGTGTAATTTACAACTGAAAATAAACTTTGTGTTTCTAACAAACTATTTGAAGGACGGCTTTCACACACACTTACCTCTCAAAACTGAAATGTGGAGAGACGTTCCTTCATCTAGCGCAAAGTGAAGGAGTTGCAAGATAAAATTTTACTCTGGTTTCTCAGCATGTTTCCTAGTGCCCGTTTGAAGTTCCTGCAGTTTTCCCGGGAAAGCCGATTTGGAGCTAGTTCCTCCCCATATTTGTATGAAGTTGAGATTGCAACTGGAAAGAATCTTTGTGTTCTAAACCAGCTATGTGTAAGATGGCTTTCACACACATATATTTCTCAGATCTGAGCAAGTGGAGGGACGTTTTTTCATCTAGCACAATGGGAAAGGGCTGCAGGAGAAGCTTTTACTCTCATTTCTGAGTCTGTTTCCTAGTTCTGGCTTGAAGTTCCTGCAGTTTTCACAGTAAATCCGAGTTGGTACTAACACCCCATATATATTTATGGAGTGTGGTTTGCAACTGAATAGAATCTTTGTGTTCCCAACAAGCTAGTTAAAGGACAGCTTTCACACACAATTATCTCTCAGAACGGAGCATGTGGATTGACGATCGTTTAACTCGCACAAAGGGAACGAGTTGCCGGGAAACTCTTACAGTCGTTTCTCAGCCTGTTTAATATTGACAATGGAGGTTCCTGCATTATTCACTCAAAAACGTATTTGGAACTTGTAACTTCCAATATATATGTATGGAGTGCAGTTGGCAACTGAAAAAAAACTTTGTGTTCCGAACAAGATAGGTGAAGGGCGGCTATAACACACAATTGTCTCTCAGAACTGAGCATGTGGAAAGACATTTGTTCATCTAGCACAATGAGAAAGGGCTGCAGAAAAAGTTATTACTCCCGTTTCTCAGTCTGTTTCCAAGTGCCGGTTGAAGCTCCTGTAGTTTTCACAATAAAACAGAGTTGGAGGTATTATATCTCCATATATATGTCTAGAGTGTAGTTATCAACTGAAAAGTAACTTTGTGTTCCACACAAGCTAGGTTCAGGATGGCTTTCACACACAATTTTCTCTCAGAACTAAGCATGTGGAGAGACGATTGTCCATCTACCACAAATGGAATGGGCTGCAGGAGAAACTTTTACTCTAGATTCTCAGACTGTTTCCTAGTGTCTGTTTCAAGTTCTTTCAGTTTTCACTGCAAAATCATTTTGGGGTGTTTACATCCCCCTATATAATAATGGTGTGTAGTTTGCAACTGAAAAGAAACTTTGGGTTCCTCAAAAGCTATTTGAAAGACGACTTACACACACACAATTATGTCTCATATCTGAGCATGTGGAGAGACATTCGTTCATCTAGCCCTAAATGAACGGGTTGCTGGAGAATGTATACTCTGCTTTCTCAGCCTGTTTCCTAATGCAGGTGCATAATCTTGCAGTTTTCACTGTAACAACGAATTTGAGCTTGTAACTTCCAATATATATGTATATAGTGAAGTTTGCAAGTGTAAAGAAACTTTGTGTTCCCAAAAAGCTAGGTGAAGGACGGCTTTCACTCACAAATATCTCCCAGAAATGTGCATGTTTAGAGACGTTAGTTTATCCAGCACAAAGGGAAGGGACTGCAAGGGAAACTTTAATTGTGGTTTATCAGAATGTTTCCTTGTTTGGGTTTGAAGTTCCTGCAGTTTCCACTATAAAACCGAGTTGGAGCTTGTACCTTCCAGTATATATGTATGGAGTGCAGTTTGCAACTGAAAAGAAACTTTGTGTTCTGAACAAGATAGTTGAAGTACGTCTTTCACACACAATTATCTCTCAGAACTGAGCATTTTGAGAGACGTTTGTTCAGCTAGCACAATGAGAATGTCTGCAGAAGAAGATTTTACTCCCGTTTCTCAGTCTGTTTCCAAGTGCCGATTTGAAGTTCCAGTAGTTTTCACAGTAAAACCGAGTTGGAAGTATTACCTCCCCATACATAAGTCTAGAGTGTAGTTTGCAACTGAAAAGAACCTTTGTGTTCCCAACAAGCTAGATGAAGGACAGCTTTCAAACAAAGATTTCTCTCAGAACTGAGCAAGTGGTGAGAAGTTCGTTCATCTAGCAGAAAAGCAACGGGTTGCATGGGAAACCTTAATTCTGGTTTCTCAGATTGTTTCCTTGTTCGGGTTTGATGTTCCTGCTGTTTCCACTGTAAAACCGAGTTTGAGCTTGTACCTCCCCATATAAATTTATGGAGAGTATTTTGAAACTTAAAAGGAACTTTGTTTTCCCAACATGCTACATGGAGGGCAACTTTCACACACACTTATCCCTCAAAACTGAGCCTGTGGAGAGACGTTTCTTCATCTACCACCAAGGCAATTGGCTGCAGAGAAGCTTTTACCCTGGATTCTCAGTCTGTTTCCTAGTGTCGGGTTCACGTTCATGCTGTTTTATCTGTAAAATAGTTTTGGAGCGTGTACATCCCCATATATAAGAATGGAGTGAATTTTGCAACTGAAAATAAACTTTGGGTTCCTAACAAGCTATGTGAAGTATGGCTTTCACACACACTTATCATTCAGAAATGAGCATGTAGAGAGACATTTATTAATCTAGCACAAAGGGAAAAATTTGCAGGACAAGCTTTTATTCCGGTTTCTGAGTATGTTTCCTAGTGCCGGTTTGAAGTTCCTATAGTTTTCACAGTAAAATCGAGTTGGAGCTTTTACGTCTCCATATATATGTATAGATTGTAGTTTGCAACTGAAAAGAAACTTTGTGTTCCCAAACAGCTAGGTGAAGTTCGGCTTTCACACACAGTTTTCTCTCAGAACTGAGCAAGTGGAGAGACGATTTTTCTTCTAGCACAAAAGGAACGGGTTGCATGGGAATCTTTAATTCTGGATTCTCAGACTGTTTCCTCGTTTGGGTTTGAATTCCTGCAGTTTTCACTGTAAAACCGAGTTTGAGCTTGTACCTCCCTATATAAATGTATGGAGTATAGTTTGAAACTGAAAAGAAACTTTGTGTTCCCAACATGCTAGTTGAAGGAAGGCTTTCACACACAATTATCCCTCACAACTGAGCATTTGGAGAGACTTTTGTTCATCTAGCACAAAATGAATGGGTTGCAGGAGAAAATTTACTCTGCTTTCTCAGCCCATTTCCTACTGCCAGTTGGATGTCTTGCAATTTTCACTGTAACACCGAGTTTGAGCTTGTACCTCCCATTATATATGTATGTAGTGAAGTTTAAAACTGAAAACAAACTCTGTGTTCCCAGATAGCTAGTTGAAGGACGGCTTTAACTCACAAATATCTCTAAGAAATTAGCATGTTTAGAGACGTTAGTTCATCTAGCACAAAGAGAATGGGCTGTAGGAGAAACCTTAACTCTGGATTCTCCGACTATTTCCTAGTTTCGGATTGAAGTTCCTACAGTTTTCACTGTACAAACGTGTTCGAGCTTGTACCACCCCAAATGTATGTATGGAGTGTAATTTACAACTGAAAATAAACTTTGTGTTCCTAACAAACTATTTGAAGGACGGCTTTCACACACACTTACCTCTCAAAACTGAAATGTGGAGAGACGTTCCTTCATCTAGCGCAAAGTGAAGGAGTTGCAAGATAAAATTTTACTCTGGTTTCTCAGCATGTTTCCTAGTGCCCGTTTGAAGTTCCTGCAGTTTTCCCGGGAAAGCCGATTTGGAGCTAGTTCCTCCCCATATTTGTATGAAGTTGAGATTGCAACTGGAAAGAATCTTTGTGTTCTAAACCAGCTATGTGTAAGATGGCTTTCACACACATATATTTCTCAGATCTGAGCATGTGGAGGGACGTTTTTTCATCTAGCACAATGGGAAAGGACTGCAGGAGAAGCTTTTACTCTCATTTCTGAGTCTGTTTCCTAGTTCTGGCTTGAAGTTCCTGCAGTTTTCACAGTAAATCCGAGTTGGAACTAACACCCCATATATATTTATGGAGTGTGGTTTGCAACTGAATAGAATCTTTGTGTTCCCAACAAGCTAGTTAAAGGACAGCTTTCACACACAATTATCTCTCAGAACGGAGCATGTGGATTGACGATCGTTTAACTCGCACAAAGGGAACGAGTTGCCGGGAAACTCTTACAGTCGTTTCTCAGCCTGTTTAATAATGACAATGGAGGTTCCTGCATTAATCACTCAAAAACGGATTTGGAACTTGTAACTTCCAATATATATGTATGGAGTGCAGTTGGCAACTGAAAAAAAACTTTGTGTTCCGAACAAGATAGGTGAAGGGCGGCTATAACACACAATTGTCTCTCAGAACTGAGCATGTGGAAAGACATTTGTTCATCTAGCACAATGAGAAAGGGCTGCAGAAAAAGTTATTACTCCCGTTTCTCAGTCTGTTTCCAAGTGCCGGTTTGAAGCTCCTGTAGTTTTCACAATAAAACAGAGTTGGAGGTATTATATCTCCATATATATGTCTAGAGTGTAGTTACCAACTGAAAAGTAACTTTGTGTTCCACACAAGCTAGGTTAAGGATGGCTTTCCCACACAATTTTCTCTCAGAACTAAGCATGTGGAGAGACGATTGTCCATCTACCACAAATGGAATGGGCTGCAGGAGAAACTTTTACTCTAGATTCTCAGACTGTTTCCTAGTGTCTGTTTCAAGTTCTTTCAGTTTTCACTGCAAAATCATTTTGGGGTGTTTACATCCCCCTATATAATAATGGTGTGTAGTTTGCAACTGAAAAGAAACTTTGGGTTCCTCAAAAGCTATTTGAAAGACGACTTACACACACACAATTATGTCTCATATCTGAGCATGTGGAGAGACATTCGTTCATCTAGCCCTAAATGAACGGGTTGCTGGAGAAAGTATACTCTGCTTTCTCAGCCTGTTTCCTAATGCAGGTGCATAATCTTGCAGTTTTCACTGTAACAACGAATTTGAGCTTGTAACTTCCAATATATATGTATATAGTGAAGTTTGCAAGTGTAAAGAAACTTTGTGTTCCCAAAAAGCTAGGTGAAGGACGGCTTTCACTCACAAATATCTCCCAGAAATGTGCATGTTTAGAGACGTTAGTTTATCCAGCACAAAGGGAAGGGACTGCAAGGGAAACTTTAATTGTGGTTTATCAGAATGTTTCCTTGTTTGGGTTTGAAGTTCCTGCAGTTTCCACTATAAAACCGAGTTGGAGCTTGTACCTTCCAGTATATATGTATGGAGTGCAGTTTGCAACTGAAAAGAAACTTTGTGTTCTGAACAAGATAGGTGAAGTACGTCTTTCACACACAATTATCTCTCAGAACTGAGCATTTTGAGAGACGTTTGTTCAGCTAGCACAATGAGAATGTCTGCAGAAGAAGATTTTACTCCCGTTTCTCAGTCTGTTTCCAAGTGCCGATTTGAAGTTCCAGTAGTTTTCACAGTAAAACTGAGTTGGAAGTATTACCTCCCCATACATAAGTCTAGAGTGTAGTTTGCAACTGAAAAGAACCTTTGTGTTCCCAACAAGCTAGATGAAGGACAGCTTTCAAACAAAGATTTCTCTCAGAACTGAGCAAGTGGTGAGAAGTTCGTTCATCTAGCAGAAAAGCAACGGGTTGCATGGGAAACCTTAATTCTGGTTTCTCAGATTGTTTCCTTGTTCGGGTTTGATGTTCCTGCTGTTTCCACTGTAAAACCGAGTTTGAGCTTGTACCTCCCCATATAAATTTATGGAGAGTATTTTGAAACTTAAAAGGAACTTTGTTTTCCCAACATGCTACATGGAGGACAACTTTCACACACACTTATCCCTCAAAACTGAGCCTGTGGAGAGACGTTTCTTCATCTACCACCAAGGCAATTGGCTGCAGAGAACCTTTTACCCTGGATTCTCAGTCTGTTTCCTAGTGTCGGGTTCACGTTCATGCTGTTTTATCTGTAAAATAGTTTTGGAGCGTGTACATCCCCATATATAAGAATGGAGTGAATTTTGCAACTGAAAATAAACTTTGGGTTCCTAACAAGCTATGTGAAGTATGGCTTTCACACACACTTATCATTCAGAAATGAGCATGTAGAGAGACATTTATTAATCTAGCACAAAGGGAAAAATTTGCAGGACAAGCTTTTATTCCGGTTTCTGAGTATGTTTCCTAGTGCCGGTTTGAAGTTCCTATAGTTTTCACAGTAAAATCGAGTTGGAGCTTTTACGTCTCCATATATATGTATAGATTGTAGTTTGCAACTGAAAAGAAACTTTGTGTTCCCAAACAGCTAGGTGAAGTTCGGCTTTCACACACAGTTTTCTCTCAGAACTGAGCAAGTGGAGAGACGATTTTTCTTCTAGCACAAAAGGAACGGGTTGCATGGGAATCTTTAATTCTGGATTCTCAGACTGTTTCCTCGTTTGGGTTTGAATTCCTGCAGTTTTCACTGTAAAACCGAGTTTGAGCTTGTACCTCCCTATATAAATGTATGGAGTATAGTTTGAAACTGAAAAGAAACTTTGTGTTCCCAACATGCTAGTTGAAGGAAGGCTTTCACACACAATTATCCCTCACAACTGAGCATTTGGAGAGACTTTTGTTCATCTAGCACAAAATGAATGGGTTGCAGGAGAAAATTTACTCTGCTTTCTCAGCCCATTTCCTACTGCCGGTTGGATGTCTTGCAATTTTCACTGTAACACCGAGTTTGAGCTTGTACCTCCCATTATATATGTATGTAGTGAAGTTTAAAACTGAAAACAAACTCTGTGTTCCCAGATAGCTAGTTGAAGGACGGCTTTAACTCACAAATATCTCTAAGAAATTAGCATGTTTAGAGACGTTAGTTCATCTAGCACAAAGAGAATGGGCTGTAGGAGAAACCTTAACTCTGGATTCTCCGACTATTTCCTAGTTTCGGATTGAAGTTCCTACAGTTTTCACTGTACAAACGTGTTCGAGCTTGTACCAACCCAAATGTATGTATGGAGTGTAATTTACAACTGAAAATAAACTTTGTGTTTCTAACAAACTATTTGAAGGACGGCTTTCACACACACTTACCTCTCAAAACTGAAATGTGGAGAGACGTTCCTTCATCTAGCGCAAAGTGAAGGAGTTGCAAGATAAAATTTTACTCTGGTTTCTCAGCATGTTTCCTAGTGCCCGTTTGAAGTTCCTGCAGTTTTCCCGGGAAAGCCGATTTGGAGCAAGTTCCTCCCCATATTTGTATGAAGTTGAGATTGCAACTGGAAAGAATCTTTGTGTTCTAAACCAGCTATGTGTAAGATGGCTTTCACACACATATATTTCTCAGATCTGAGCATGTGGAGGGACGTTTTTTCATCTAGCACAATGGGAAAGGACTGCAGGAGAAGGTTTTACTCTCATTTCTGAGTCTGTTTCCTAGTTCTGGCTTGAAGTTCCTGCAGTTTTCACAGTAAATCCGAGTTGGAACTAACACCCCATATATATTTATGGAGTGTGGTTTGCAACTGAATAGAATCTTTGTGTTCCCAACAAGCTAGTTAAAGGACAGCTTTCACACACAATTATCTCTCAGAACGGAGCATGTGGATTGACGATCGTTTAACTTGCACAAAGGGAACGATTTGCAGGGAAACTCTTACAGTCGTTTCTCAGCCTGTTTAATATTGACAAAGGAGGTTCCTGCATTATTCACTCAAAAACGGATTTGGAACTTGTAACTTCCAATATATATGTATGAAGTGCAGTTGGCAACTGAAAAAAAACTTTGTGTTCCGAACAAGATAGGTGAAGGGCGGCTATAACACACAATTGTCTCTCAGAACTGAGCATGTGGAAAGACATTTGTTCATCTAGCACAATGAGAAAGGACTGCAGAAAAAGTTATTACTCCCGTTTCTCAGTCTGTTTCCAAGTGCCGGTTTGAAGCTCCTGTAGTTTTCACAATAAAACAGAGTTGGAGGTATTACATCTCCATATATATGTCTAGAGTGTAGTTACCAACTGAAAAGTAACTTTGTGTTCCACACAAGCTAGGTTAAGGATGGCTTTCACACACAATTTTCTCTCAGAACTAAGCATGTGGAGAGACGATTGTCCATCTACCACAAATGGAATGGGCTGCAGGAGAAACTTTTACTCTAGATTCTCAGACTGTTTCCTAGTGTCTGTTTCAAGTTCTTTCAGTTTTCACTGCAAAATCATTTTGGGGTGTTTACATCCCCCTATATAATAATGGTGTGTAGTTTGCAACTGAAAAGAAACTTTGGGTTCCTCAAAAGCTATTTGAAAGACGACTTACACACACACAATTATGTCTCATATCTGAGCATGTGGAGAGACATTCGTTCATCTAGCCCTAAATGAACGGGTTGCTGGAGAAAGTATACTCTGCTTTCTCAGCCTGTTTCCTAATGCAGGTGCATAATCTTGCAGTTTTCACTGTAACAACGAATTTGAGCTTGTAACTTCCAATATATATGTATATAGTGAAGTTTGCAAGTGTAAAGAAACTTTGTGTTCCCAAAAAGCTAGGTGAAGGACGGCTTTCACTCACAAATATCTCCCAGAAATGTGCATGTTTAGAGACGTTAGTTTATCCAGCACAAAGGGAAGGGACTGCAAGGGAAACTTTAATTGTGGTTTATCAGAATGTTTCCTTGTTTGGGTTTGAAGTTCCTGCAGTTTCCACTATAAAACCGAGTTGGAGCTTGTACCTTCCAGTATATATGTATGGAGTGCAGTTTGCAACTGAAAAGAAACTTTGTGTTCTGAACAAGATAGGTGAAGTACGTCTTTCACACACAATTATCTCTCAGAACTGAGCATTTTGAGAGACGTTTGTTCAGCTAGCACAATGAGAATGTCTGCAGAAGAAGATTTTACTCCCGTTTCTCAGTCTGTTTCCAAGTGCCGATTTGAAGTTCCAGTAGTTTTCACAGTAAAACCGAGTTGGAAGTATTACCTCCCCATACATAAGTCTAGAGTGTAGTTTGCAACTGAAAAGAACCTTTGTGTTCCCAACAAGCTAGATGAAGGACAGCTTTCAAACAAAGATTTCTCTCAGAACTGAGCAAGTGGTGAGAAGTTCGTTCATCTAGCAGAAAAGCAACGGGTTGCATGGGAAACCTTAATTCTGGTTTCTCAGATTGTTTCCTTGTTCGGGTTTGATGTTCCTGCTGTTTCCACTGTAAAACCGAGTTTGAGCTTGTACCTCCCCATATAAATTTATGGAGAGTATTTTGAAACTTAAAAGGAACTTTGTTTTCCCAACATGCTACATGGAGGACAACTTTCACACACACTTATCCCTCAAAACTGAGCCTGTGGAGAGACGTTTCTTCATCTACCACCAAGGCAATTGGCTGCAGAGAACCTTTTACCCTGGATTCTCAGTCTGTTTCCTAGTGTCGGGTTCACGTTCATGCTGTTTTATCTGTAAAATAGTTTTGGAGCGTGTACATCCCCATATATAAGAATGGAGTGAATTTTGCAACTGAAAATAAACTTTGGGTTCCTAACAAGCTATGTGAAGTATGGCTTTCACACACACTTATCATTCAGAAATGAGCATGTAGAGAGACATTTATTAATCTAGCACAAAGGGAAAAATTTGCAGGACAAGCTTTTATTCCGGTTTCTGAGTATGTTTCCTAGTGCCGGTTTGAAGTTCCTATAGTTTTCACAGTAAAATCGAGTTGGAGCTTTTACGTCTCCATATATATGTATAGATTGTAGTTTGCAACTGAAAAGAAACTTTGTGTTCCCAAACAGCTAGGTGAAGTTCGGCTTTCACACACAGTTTTCTCTCAGAACTGAGCAAGTGGAGAGACGATTTTTCTTCTAGCACAAAAGGAACGGGTTGCATGGGAATCTTTAATTCTGGATTCTCAGACTGTTTCCTCGTTTGGGTTTGAATTCCTGCAGTTTTCACTGTAAAACCGAGTTTGAGCTTGTACCTCCCTATATAAATGTATGGAGTATAGTTTGAAACTGAAAAGAAACTTTGTGTTCCCAACATGCTAGTTGAAGGAAGGCTTTCACACACAATTATCCCTCACAACTGAGCATTTGGAGAGACTTTTGTTCATCTAGCACAAAATGAATGGGTTGCAGGAGAAAATTTACTCTGCTTTCTCAGCCCATTTCCTACTGCCGGTTGGATGTCTTGCAATTTTCACTGTAACACCGAGTTTGAGCTTGTACCTCCCATTATATATGTATGTAGTGAAGTTTAAAACTGAAAACAAACTCTGTGTTCCCAGATAGCTAGTTGAAGGACGGCTTTAACTCACAAATATCTCTAAGAAATTAGCATGTTTAGAGACGTTAGTTCATCTAGCACAAAGAGAATGGGCTGTAGGAGAAACCTTAACTCTGGATTCTCCGACTATTTCCTAGTTTCAGATTGAAGTTCCTACAGTTTTCACTGTACAAACGTGTTCGAGCTTGTACCACCCCAAATGTATGTATGGAGTGTAATTTACAACTGAAAATAAACTTTGTGTTTCTAACAAACTATTTGAAGGACGGCTTTCACACACACTTACCTCTCAAAACTGAAATGTGGAGAGACGTTCCTTCATCTAGCGCAAAGTGAAGGAGTTGCAAGATAAAATTTTACTCTGGTTTCTCAGCATGTTTCCTAGTGCCCGTTTGAAGTTCCTGCAGTTTTCCCGGGAAAGCCGATTTGGAGCTAGTTCCTCCCCATATTTGTATGAAGTTGAGATTGCAACTGGAAAGAATCTTTGTGTTCTAAACCAGCTATGTGTAAGATGGCTTTCACACACATATATTTCTCAGATCTGAGCATGTGGAGGGACGTTTTTTCATCTAGCACAATGGGAAAGGACTGCAGGAGAAGCTTTTACTCTCATTTCTGAGTCTGTTTCCTAGTTCTGGCTTGAAGTTCCTGCAGTTTTCACAGTAAATCCGAGTTGGAACTAACACCCCATATATATTTATGGAGTGTGGTTTGCAACTGAATAGAATCTTTGTGTTCCCAACAAGCTAGTTAAAGGACAGCTTTCACACACAATTATCTCTCAGAACGGAGCATGTGGATTGACGATCGTTTAACTCGCACAAAGGGAACGATTTGCAGGGAAACTCTTACAGTCGTTTCTCAGCCTGTTTAATATTGACAAAGGAGGTTCCTGCATTATTCACTCAAAAACGGATTTGGAACTTGTAACTTCCAATATATATGTATGGAGTGCAGTTGGCAACTGAAAAAAAACTTTGTGTTCCGAACAAGAAAGGTGAAGGGCGGCTATAACACACAATTGTCTCTCAGAACTGAGCATGTGGAAAGACATTTGTTCATCTAGCACAATGAGAAAGGACTGCAGAAAAAGTTATTACTCCCGTTTCTCAGTCTGTTTCCAAGTGCCGGTTTGAAGCTCCTGTAGTTTTCACAATAAAACAGAGTTGGAGGTATTACATCTCCATATATATGTCTAGAGTGTAGTTACCAACTGAAAAGTAACTTTGTGTTCCACACAAGCTAGGTTAAGGATGGCTTTCACACACAATTTTCTCTCAGAACTAAGCATGTGGAGAGACGATTGTCCATCTACCACAAATGGAATGGGCTGCAGGAGAAACTTTTACTCTAGATTCTCAGACTGTTTCCTAGTGTCTGTTTCAAGTTCTTTCAGTTTTCACTGCAAAATCATTTTGGGGTGTTTACATCCCCCTATATAATAATGGTGTGTAGTTTGCAACTGAAAAGAAACTTTGGGTTCCTCAAAAGCTATTTGAAAGACGACTTACACACACACAATTATGTCTCATATCTGAGCATGTGGAGAGACATTCGTTCATCTAGCCCTAAATGAACGGGTTGCTGGAGAAAGTATACTCTGCTTTCTCAGCCTGTTTCCTAATGCAGGTGCATAATCTTGCAGTTTTCACTGTAACAACGAATTTGAGCTTGTAACTTCCAATATATATGTATATAGTGAAGTTTGCAAGTGTAAAGAAACTTTGTGTTCCCAAAAAGCTAGGTGAAGGACGGCTTTCACTCACAAATATCTCCCAGAAATGTGCATGTTTAGAGACGTTAGTTTATCCAGCACAAAGGGAAGGGACTGCAAGGGAAACTTTAATTGTGGTTTATCAGAATGTTTCCTTGTTTGGGTTTGAAGTTCCTGCAGTTTCCACTATAAAACCGAGTTGGAGCTTGTACCTTCCAGTATATATGTATGGAGTGCAGTTTGCAACTGAAAAGAAACTTTGTGTTCTGAACAAGATAGGTGAAGTACGTCTTCACACACAATTATCTCTCAGAACTGAGCATTTTGAGAGACGTTTGTTCAGCTAGCACAATGAGAATGTCTGCAGAAGAAGATTTTACTCCCGTTTCTCAGTCTGTTTCCAAGTGCCGATTTGAAGTTCCAGTAGTTTTCACAGTAAAACCGAGTTGGAAGTATTACCTCCCCATACATAAGTCTAGAGTGTAGTTTGCAACTGAAAAGAACCTTTGTGTTCCCAACAAGCTAGATGAAGGACAGCTTTCAAACAAAGATTTCTCTCAGAACTGAGCAAGTGGTGAGAAGTTCGTTCATCTAGCAGAAAAGCAACGGGTTGCATGGGAAACCTTAATTCTGGTTTCTCAGATTGTTTCCTTGTTCGGGTTTGATGTTCCTGCTGTTTCCACTGTAAAACCGAGTTTGAGCTTGTACCTCCCCATATAAATTTATGGAGAGTATTTTGAAACTTAAAAGGAACTTTGTTTTCCCAACATGCTACATGGAGGACAACTTTCACACACACTTATCCCTCAAAACTGAGCCTGTGGAGAGACGTTTCTTCATCTACCACCAAGGCAATTGGCTGCAGAGAACCTTTTACCCTGGATTCTCAGTCTGTTTCCTAGTGTCGGGTTCACGTTCATGCTGTTTTATCTGTAAAATAGTTTTGGAGCGTGTACATCCCCATATATAAGAATGGAGTGAATTTTGCAACTGAAAATAAACTTTGGGTTCCTAACAAGCTATGTGAAGTATGGCTTTCACACACACTTATCATTCAGAAATGAGCATGTAGAGAGACATTTATTAATCTAGCACAAAGGGAAAAATTTGCAGGACAAGCTTTTATTCCGGTTTCTGAGTATGTTTCCTAGTGCCGGTTTGAAGTTCCTATAGTTTTCACAGTAAAATCGAGTTGGAGCTTTTACGTCTCCATATATATGTATAGATTGTAGTTTGCAACTGAAAAGAAACTTTGTGTTCCCAAACAGCTAGGTGAAGTTCGGCTTTCACACACAGTTTTCTCTCAGAACTGAGCAAGTGGAGAGACGATTTTTCTTCTAGCACAAAAGGAACGGGTTGCATGGGAATCTTTAATTCTGGATTCTCAGACTGTTTCCTCGTTTGGGTTTGAATTCCTGCAGTTTTCACTGTAAAACCGAGTTTGAGCTTGTACCTCCCTATATAAATGTATGGAGTATAGTTTGAAACTGAAAAGAAACTTTGTGTTCCCAACATGCTAGTTGAAGGAAGGCTTTCACACACAATTATCCCTCACAACTGAGCATTTGGAGAGACTTTTGTTCATCTAGCACAAAATGAATGGGTTGCAGGAGAAAATTTACTCTGCTTTCTCAGCCCATTTCCTACTGCCGGTTGGATGTCTTGCAATTTTCACTGTAACACCGAGTTTGAGCTTGTACCTCCCATTATATATGTATGTAGTGAAGTTTAAAACTGAAAACAAACTCTGTGTTCCCAGATAGCTAGTTGAAGGACGGCTTTAACTCACAAATATCTCTAAGAAATTAGCATGTTTAGAGACGTTAGTTCATCTAGCACAAAGAGAATGGGCTGTAGGAGAAACCTTAACTCTGGATTCTCCGACTATTTCCTAGTTTCAGATTGAAGTTCCTACAGTTTTCACTGTACAAACGTGTTCGAGCTTGTACCACCCCAAATGTATGTATGGAGTGTAATTTACAACTGAAAATAAACTTTGTGTTTCTAACAAACTATTTGAAGGACGGCTTTCACACACACTTACCTCTCAAAACTGAAATGTGGAGAGACGTTCCTTCATCTAGCGCAAAGTGAAGGAGTTGCAAGATAAAATTTTACTCTGGTTTCTCAGCATGTTTCCTAGTGCCCGTTTGAAGTTCCTGCAGTTTTCCCGGGAAAGCCGATTTGGAGCTAGTTCCTCCCCATATTTGTATGAAGTTGAGATTGCAACTGGAAAGAATCTTTGTGTTCTAAACCAGCTATGTGTAAGATGGCTTTCACACACATATATTTCTCAGATCTGAGCATGTGGAGGGACGTTTTTTTCATCTAGCACAATGGGAAAGAACTGCAGGAGAAGCTTTTACTCTCATTTCTGAGTCTGTTTCCTAGTTCTGGCTTGAAGTTCCTGCAGTTTTCACAGTAAATCCGAGTTGGAACTAACACCCCATATATATTTATGGAGTGTGGTTTGCAACTGAATAGAATCTTTGTGTTCCCAACAAGCTAGTTAAAGGACAGCTTTCACACACAATTATCTCTCAGAACGGAGCATGTGGATTGACGATCGTTTAACTCGCACAAAGGGAACGAGTTGCAGGGAAACTCTTACAGTCGTTTCTCAGCCTGTTTAATATTGACAAAGGAGGTTCCTGCATTATTCACTCAAAAACGGATTTGGAACTTGTAACTTCCAATATATATGTATGGAGTGCAGTTGGCAACTGAAAAAAAACTTTGTGTTCCGAACAAGAAAGGTGAAGGGCGGCTATAACACACAATTGTCTCTCAGAACTGAGCATGTGGAAAGACATTTGTTCATCTAGCACAATGAGAAAGGACTGCAGAAAAAGTTATTACTCCCGTTTCTCAGTCTGTTTCCAAGTGCCGGTTTGAAGCTCCTGTAGTTTTCACAATAAAACAGAGTTGGAGGTATTACATCTCCATATATATGTCTAGAGTGTAGTTATCAACTGAAAAGTAACTTTGTGTTCCACACAAGCTAGGTTAAGGATGGCTTTCACACACAATTTTCTCTCAGAACTAAGCATGTGGAGAGACGATTGTCCATCTACCACAAATGGAATGGGCTGCAGGAGAAACTTTTACTCTAGATTCTCAGACTGTTTCCTAGTGTCTGTTTCAAGTTCTTTCAGTTTTCACTGCAAAATCATTTTGGGGTGTTTACATCCCCCTATATAATAATGGTGTGTAGTTTGCAACTGAAAAGAAACTTTGGGTTCCTCAAAAGCTATTTGAAAGACGACTTACACACACACACTTATGTCTCATATCTGAGCATGTGGAGAGACATTCGTTCATCTAGCCCTAAATGAACGGGTTGCTGGAGAAAGTATACTCTGCTTTCTCAGCCTGTTTCCTAATGCAGGTGCATAATCTTGCAGTTTTCACTGTAACAACGAATTTGAGCTTGTAACTTCCAATATATATGTATATAGTGAAGTTTGCAAGTGTAAAGAAACTTTGTGTTCCCAAAAAGCTAGGTGAAGGACGGCTTTCACTCACAAATATCTCCCAGAAATGTGCATGTTTAGAGACGTTAGTTTATCCAGCACAAAGGGAAGGGACTGCAAGGGAAACTTTAATTGTGGTTTATCAGAATGTTTCCTTGTTTGGGTTTGAAGTTCCTGCAGTTTCCACTATAAAACCGAGTTGGAGCTTGTACCTTCCAGTATATATGTATGGAGTGCAGTTTGCAACTGAAAAGAAACTTTGTGTTCTGAACAAGATAGGTGAAGTACGTCTTCACACACAATTATCTCTCAGAACTGAGCATTTTGAGAGACGTTTGTTCAGCTAGCACAATGAGAATGTCTGCAGAAGAAGATTTTACTCCCGTTTCTCAGTCTGTTTCCAAGTGCCGATTTGAAGTTCCAGTAGTTTTCACAGTAAAACCGAGTTGGAAGTATTACCTCCCCATACATAAGTCTAGAGTGTAGTTTGCAACTGAAAAGAACCTTTGTGTTCCCAACAAGCTAGATGAAGGACAGCTTTCAAACAAAGATTTCTCTCAGAACTGAGCAAGTGGTGAGAAGTTCGTTCATCTAGCAGAAAAGCAACGGGTTGCATGGGAAACCTTAATTCTGGTTTCTCAGATTGTTTCCTTGTTCGGGTTTGATGTTCCTGCTGTTTCCACTGTAAAACCGAGTTTGAGCTTGTACCTCCCCATATAAATTTATGGAGAGTATTTTGAAACTTAAAAGGAACTTTGTTTTCCCAACATGCTACATGGAGGACAACTTTCACACACACTTATCCCTCAAAACTGAGCCTGTGGAGAGACGTTTCTTCATCTACCACCAAGGCAATTGGCTGCAGAGAACCTTTTACCCTGGATTCTCAGTCTGTTTCCTAGTGTCGGGTTCACGTTCATGCTGTTTTATCTGTAAAATAGTTTTGGAGCGTGTACATCCCCATATATAAGAATGGAGTGAATTTTGCAACTGAAAATAAACTTTGGGTTCCTAACAAGCTATGTGAAGTATGGCTTTCACACACACTTATCATTCAGAAATGAGCATGTAGAGAGACATTTATTAATCTAGCACAAAGGGAAAAATTTGCAGGACAAGCTTTTATTCCGGTTTCTGAGTATGTTTCCTAGTGCCGGTTTGAAGTTCCTATAGTTTTCACAGTAAAATCGAGTTGGAGCTTTTACGTCTCCATATATATGTATAGATTGTAGTTTGCAACTGAAAAGAAACTTTGTGTTCCCAAACAGCTAGGTGAAGTTCGGCTTTCACACACAGTTTTCTCTCAGAACTGAGCAAGTGGAGAGACGATTTTTCTTCTAGCACAAAAGGAACGGGTTGCATGGGAATCTTTAATTCTGGATTCTCAGACTGTTTCCTCGTTTGGGTTTGAATTCCTGCAGTTTTCACTGTAAAACCGAGTTTGAGCTTGTACCTCCCTATATAAATGTATGGAGTATAGTTTGAAACTGAAAAGAAACTTTGTGTTCCCAACATGCTAGTTGAAGGAAGGCTTTCACACACAATTATCCCTCACAACTGAGCATTTGGAGAGACTTTTGTTCATCTAGCACAAAATGAATGGGTTGCAGGAGAAAATTTACTCTGCTTTCTCAGCCCATTTCCTACTGCCGGTTGGATGTCTTGCAATTTTCACTGTAACACCGAGTTTGAGCTTGTACCTCCCATTATATATGTATGTAGTGAAGTTTAAAACTGAAAACAAACTCTGTGTTCCCAGATAGCTAGTTGAAGGACGGCTTTAACTCACAAATATCTCTAAGAAATTAGCATGTTTAGAGACGTTAGTTCATCTAGCACAAAGAGAATGGGCTGTAGGAGAAACCTTAACTCTGGATTCTCCGACTATTTCCTAGTTTCAGATTGAAGTTCCTACAGTTTTCACTGTACAAACGTGTTCGAGCTTGTACCACCCCAAATGTATGTATGGAGTGTAATTTACAACTGAAAATAAACTTTGTGTTTCTAACAAACTATTTGAAGGACGGCTTTCACACACACTTACCTCTCAAAACTGAAATGTGGAGAGACGTTCCTTCATCTAGCGCAAAGTGAAGGAGTTGCAAGATAAAATTTTACTCTGGTTTCTCAGCATGTTTCCTAGTGCCCGTTTGAAGTTCCTGCAGTTTTCCCGGGAAAGCCGATTTGGAGCTAGTTCCTCCCCATATTTGTATGAAGTTGAGATTGCAACTGGAAAGAATCTTTGTGTTCTAAACCAGCTATGTGTAAGATGGCTTTCACACACATATATTTCTCAGATCTGAGCATGTGGAGGGACGTTTTTTTCATCTAGCACAATGGGAAAGAACTGCAGGAGAAGCTTTTACTCTCATTTCTGAGTCTGTTTCCTAGTTCTGGCTTGAAGTTCCTGCAGTTTTCACAGTAAATCCGAGTTGGAACTAACACCCCATATATATTTATGGAGTGTGGTTTGCAACTGAATAGAATCTTTGTGTTCCCAACAAGCTAGTTAAAGGACAGCTTTCACACACAATTATCTCTCAGAACGGAGCATGTGGATTGACGATCGTTTAACTCGCACAAAGGGAACGAGTTGCAGGGAAACTCTTACAGTCGTTTCTCAGCCTGTTTAATATTGACAAAGGAGGTTCCTGCATTATTCACTCAAAAACGGATTTGGAACTTGTAACTTCCAATATATATGTATGGAGTGCAGTTGGCAACTGAAAAAAAACTTTGTGTTCCGAACAAGAAAGGTGAAGGGCGGCTATAACACACAATTGTCTCTCAGAACTGAGCATGTGGAAAGACATTTGTTCATCTAGCACAATGAGAAAGGACTGCAGAAAAAGTTATTACTCCCGTTTCTCAGTCTGTTTCCAAGTGCCGGTTTGAAGCTCCTGTAGTTTTCACAATAAAACAGAGTTGGAGGTATTACATCTCCATATATATGTCTAGAGTGTAGTTATCAACTGAAAAGTAACTTTGTGTTCCACACAAGCTAGGTTAAGGATGGCTTTCACACACAATTTTCTCTCAGAACTAAGCATGTGGAGAGACGATTGTCCATCTACCACAAATGGAATGGGCTGCAGGAGAAACTTTTACTCTAGATTCTCAGACTGTTTCCTAGTGTCTGTTTCAAGTTCTTTCAGTTTTCACTGCAAAATCATTTTGGGGTGTTTACATCCCCCTATATAATAATGGTGTGTAGTTTGCAACTGAAAAGAAACTTTGGGTTCCTCAAAAGCTATTTGAAAGACGACTTACACACACACACTTATGTCTCATATCTGAGCATGTGGAGAGACATTCGTTCATCTAGCCCTAAATGAACGGGTTGCTGGAGAAAGTATACTCTGCTTTCTCAGCCTGTTTCCTAATGCAGGTGCATAATCTTGCAGTTTTCACTGTAACAACGAATTTGAGCTTGTAACTTCCAATATATATGTATATAGTGAAGTTTGCAAGTGTAAAGAAACTTTGTGTTCCCAAAAAGCTAGGTGAAGGACGGCTTTCACTCACAAATATCTCCCAGAAATGTGCATGTTTAGAGACGTTAGTTTATCCAGCACAAAGGGAAGGGACTGCAAGGGAAACTTTAATTGTGGTTTATCAGAATGTTTCCTTGTTTGGGTTTGAAGTTCCTGCAGTTTCCACTATAAAACCGAGTTGGAGCTTGTACCTTCCAGTATATATGTATGGAGTGCAGTTTGCAACTGAAAAGAAACTTTGTGTTCTGAACAAGATAGGTGAAGTACGTCTTCACACACAATTATCTCTCAGAACTGAGCATTTTGAGAGACGTTTGTTCAGCTAGCACAATGAGAATGTCTGCAGAAGAAGATTTTACTCCCGTTTCTCAGTCTGTTTCCAAGTGCCGATTTGAAGTTCCAGTAGTTTTCACAGTAAAACCGAGTTGGAAGTATTACCTCCCCATACATAAGTCTAGAGTGTAGTTTGCAACTGAAAAGAACCTTTGTGTTCCCAACAAGCTAGATGAAGGACAGCTTTCAAACAAAGATTTCTCTCAGAACTGAGCAAGTGGTGAGAAGTTCGTTCATCTAGCAGAAAAGCAACGGGTTGCATGGGAAACCTTAATTCTGGTTTCTCAGATTGTTTCCTTGTTCGGGTTTGATGTTCCTGCTGTTTCCACTGTAAAACCGAGTTTGAGCTTGTACCTCCCCATATAAATTTATGGAGAGTATTTTGAAACTTAAAAGGAACTTTGTTTTCCCAACATGCTACATGGAGGACAACTTTCACACACACTTATCCCTCAAAACTGAGCCTGTGGAGAGACGTTTCTTCATCTACCACCAAGGCAATTGGCTGCAGAGAACCTTTTACCCTGGATTCTCAGTCTGTTTCCTAGTGTCGGGTTCACGTTCATGCTGTTTTATCTGTAAAATAGTTTTGGAGCGTGTACATCCCCATATATAAGAATGGAGTGAATTTTGCAACTGAAAATAAACTTTGGGTTCCTAACAAGCTATGTGAAGTATGGCTTTCACACACACTTATCATTCAGAAATGAGCATGTAGAGAGACATTTATTAATCTAGCACAAAGGGAAAAATTTGCAGGACAAGCTTTTATTCCGGTTTCTGAGTATGTTTCCTAGTGCCGGTTTGAAGTTCCTATAGTTTTCACAGTAAAATCGAGTTGGAGCTTTTACGTCTCCATATATATGTATAGATTGTAGTTTGCAACTGAAAAGAAACTTTGTGTTCCCAAACAGCTAGGTGAAGTTCGGCTTTCACACACAGTTTTCTCTCAGAACTGAGCAAGTGGAGAGACGATTTTTCTTCTAGCACAAAAGGAACGGGTTGCATGGGAATCTTTAATTCTGGATTCTCAGACTGTTTCCTCGTTTGGGTTTGAATTCCTGCAGTTTTCACTGTAAAACCGAGTTTGAGCTTGTACCTCCCTATATAAATGTATGGAGTATAGTTTGAAACTGAAAAGAAACTTTGTGTTCCCAACATGCTAGTTGAAGGAAGGCTTTCACACACAATTATCCCTCACAACTGAGCATTTGGAGAGACTTTTGTTCATCTAGCACAAAATGAATGGGTTGCAGGAGAAAATTTACTCTGCTTTCTCAGCCCATTTCCTACTGCCGGTTGGATGTCTTGCAATTTTCACTGTAACACCGAGTTTGAGCTTGTACCTCCCATTATATATGTATGTAGTGAAGTTTAAAACTGAAAACAAACTCTGTGTTCCCAGATAGCTAGTTGAAGGACGGCTTTAACTCACAAATATCTCTAAGAAATTAGCATGTTTAGAGACGTTAGTTCATCTAGCACAAAGAGAATGGGCTGTAGGAGAAACCTTAACTCTGGATTCTCCGACTATTTCCTAGTTTCAGATTGAAGTTCCTACAGTTTTCACTGTACAAACGTGTTCGAGCTTGTACCACCCCAAATGTATGTATGGAGTGTAATTTACAACTGAAAATAAACTTTGTGTTTCTAACAAACTATTTGAAGGACGGCTTTCACACACACTTACCTCTCAAAACTGAAATGTGGAGAGACGTTCCTTCATCTAGCGCAAAGTGAAGGAGTTGCAAGATAAAATTTTACTCTGGTTTCTCAGCATGTTTCCTAGTGCCCGTTTGAAGTTCCTGCAGTTTTCCCGGGAAAGCCGATTTGGAGCTAGTTCCTCCCCATATTTGTATGAAGTTGAGATTGCAACTGGAAAGAATCTTTGTGTTCTAAACCAGCTATGTGTAAGATGGCTTTCACACACATATATTTCTCAGATCTGAGCATGTGGAGGGACGTTTTTTTCATCTAGCACAATGGGAAAGAACTGCAGGAGAAGCTTTTACTCTCATTTCTGAGTCTGTTTCCTAGTTCTGGCTTGAAGTTCCTGCAGTTTTCACAGTAAATCCGAGTTGGAACTAACACCCCATATATATTTATGGAGTGTGGTTTGCAACTGAATAGAATCTTTGTGTTCCCAACAAGCTAGTTAAAGGACAGCTTTCACACACAATTATCTCTCAGAACGGAGCATGTGGATTGACGATCGTTTAACTCGCACAAAGGGAACGAGTTGCAGGGAAACTCTTACAGTCGTTTCTCAGCCTGTTTAATATTGACAAAGGAGGTTCCTGCATTATTCACTCAAAAACGGATTTGGAACTTGTAACTTCCAATATATATGTATGGAGTGCAGTTGGCAACTGAAAAAAAACTTTGTGTTCCGAACAAGAAAGGTGAAGGGCGGCTATAACACACAATTGTCTCTCAGAACTGAGCATGTGGAAAGACATTTGTTCATCTAGCACAATGAGAAAGGACTGCAGAAAAAGTTATTACTCCCGTTTCTCAGTCTGTTTCCAAGTGCCGGTTTGAAGCTCCTGTAGTTTTCACAATAAAACAGAGTTGGAGGTATTACATCTCCATATATATGTCTAGAGTGTAGTTATCAACTGAAAAGTAACTTTGTGTTCCACACAAGCTAGGTTAAGGATGGCTTTCACACACAATTTTCTCTCAGAACTAAGCATGTGGAGAGACGATTGTCCATCTACCACAAATGGAATGGGCTGCAGGAGAAACTTTTACTCTAGATTCTCAGACTGTTTCCTAGTGTCTGTTTCAAGTTCTTTCAGTTTTCACTGCAAAATCATTTTGGGGTGTTTACATCCCCCTATATAATAATGGTGTGTAGTTTGCAACTGAAAAGAAACTTTGGGTTCCTCAAAAGCTATTTGAAAGACGACTTACACACACACACTTATGTCTCATATCTGAGCATGTGGAGAGACATTCGTTCATCTAGCCCTAAATGAACGGGTTGCTGGAGAAAGTATACTCTGCTTTCTCAGCCTGTTTCCTAATGCAGGTGCATAATCTTGCAGTTTTCACTGTAACAACGAATTTGAGCTTGTAACTTCCAATATATATGTATATAGTGAAGTTTGCAAGTGTAAAGAAACTTTGTGTTCCCAAAAAGCTAGGTGAAGGACGGCTTTCACTCACAAATATCTCCCAGAAATGTGCATGTTTAGAGACGTTAGTTTATCCAGCACAAAGGGAAGGGACTGCAAGGGAAACTTTAATTGTGGTTTATCAGAATGTTTCCTTGTTTGGGTTTGAAGTTCCTGCAGTTTCCACTATAAAACCGAGTTGGAGCTTGTACCTTCCAGTATATATGTATGGAGTGCAGTTTGCAACTGAAAAGAAACTTTGTGTTCTGAACAAGATAGGTGAAGTACGTCTTCACACACAATTATCTCTCAGAACTGAGCATTTTGAGAGACGTTTGTTCAGCTAGCACAATGAGAATGTCTGCAGAAGAAGATTTTACTCCCGTTTCTCAGTCTGTTTCCAAGTGCCGATTTGAAGTTCCAGTAGTTTTCACAGTAAAACTGAGTTGGAAGTATTACCTCCCCATACATAAGTCTAGAGTGTAGTTTGCAACTGAAAAGAACCTTTGTGTTCCCAACAAGCTAGATGAAGGACAGCTTTCAAACAAAGATTTCTCTCAGAACTGAGCAAGTGGTGAGAAGTTCGTTCATCTAGCAGAAAAGCAACGGGTTGCATGGGAAACCTTAATTCTGGTTTCTCAGATTGTTTCCTTGTTCGGGTTTGATGTTCCTGCTCTTTCCACTGTAAAACCGAATTTGAGCTAGTACCTCCCCATATAAATTTATGGAGAGTATTTTGAAACTTAAAAGGAACTTTGTTTTCCCAACATGCTACATGGAGGACAACTTTCACACACACTTATCCCTCAAAACTGAGCCTGTGGAGAGACGTTTCTTCATCTACCACAAAGGCAATTGGCTGCAGAGAACCTTTAACCCTGGATTCTCTGTCTGTTTCCTAGTGTCGGTTTCACGTTCATGCTGTTTTATCTGTAAAATAGTTTTGGAGCGTGTACATCCCCATGTATAAGAATGGAGTGAATTTTGCAACTGAAAATAAACTTTGGGTTCCTAACAAGCTATGTGAAGTATGGCTTTCACACACACTTATCATTCAGAAATGAGCATGTAGAGAGACATTTATTAATCTAGCACAAAGGGAAAAATTTGCAGGACAAGCTTTTATTCCGGTTTCTGAGTATGTTTCCTAGTGCCGGTTTGAAGTTCCTATAGTTTTCACAGTAAAATCGAGTTGGAGTTTTACGTCTCCATATGTAAGTATTGATTGTAGTTTGCAACTGAATAGAATCTTTGTGTTCCAAACAAGCTACGTGTAAGACGGCTTTCACACACTCTTATCTCTCAGAACTGAAATATTCCAGAGACTTTTGTTCATCTAGCCCAATATGAACGAGTTGCTGTAGAAAGCATACTCTGCTTTCTCAGCCTGTTTCCTAGTGCTGGTGCATATTCTTGAAATTTTCACTGTAACAACGAGTTTGAATTTGTAACTCCCAATATATATGTATGTAGTGAATTTTGCAAGTGTAAAGAAACTTTGTTTTCCCATAAAGCTAGGTGAAGGACGGCTTTCACTCACAAATATCTCCCAGAATTGAGCATGTTTAGAGACGTTAGTTTATCCAGCACAAAGGGAAGGGACTGCAAGGGAAACTTTAATTGTGGTTTATCAGAATGTTTCTTTGTTTGGGTTTGAAGTTCCTGCAGTTTCCACTATAAAACCGAGTTGGAGCTTGTACCTTCCAGTATATATTTATGGAGTGCAGTTTGCAACTGAAAAGAAACTTTGTGTTCAGAACAAGATAGGTGAAGTACGTCTTTCACACACAATTATCATTCAGAAATGAGCATGTAGAGAGACATTTGTTAATCTAGCACAAAGGGAACAATTTGCAGGAGAAGCTTTTACTCCGGTTTCTCAGTATGTTTCCTAGTGCCGGTTTGAAGTTCCTGCAGTTTTCACTGTAAAACCGAGTTTGAGCTTGTACCTCCCTATATAAATGTATGGAGTATAGTTTGAAACTGAAAAGAAACTTTGTGTTCCCAACATGCTAGTTCAAGGAAGGCTTTCACACACACTTATCCCTCACAACTGAGCATTTGGAGAGACTTTTGTTCATCTAGCAAAAAATGAATGGGTTGCAGGAGAAAATTTACTCTGCTTTCTCAGCCCATTTCCTACTGCCGGTTGGATGTCTTGCAATTTTCACTGTAACACCGAGTTTGAGCTTGTACCTCCCATTATATATGTATGTAGTGAAGTTTGAAACTGAAAACAAACTTTGTGTTCCCAGATAGCTAGTTGAAGGACGGCTTTAACTCACAAATATCTCTAAGAAATGAGCAAGTTTAGAGACGTTAGATCATCTAGCACAAAGAGAATGGGCTGTAGGAGAAACCTTTACTCTGCATTCTCAGACTATTTCCTAGAATCGGATTGAAGTTCCTACAGTTTTCACTGTACAAACGTGTTCGAGCTTGTACCACCCCAAATGTATGTATGGAGTGTAATTTACAACTGAAAATAAACTTTGTGTTCCTAACAAACTATTTGAAGGACGGCTTTCACACACACTTACCTCTCAAAACTGAAATGTGGAGAGACGTTCCTTCATCTTGCACAACGTGAAGGTGTTGCAAGATAAAATTTTACTCTAGTTTCTCAGCATGTTTCCTAGTGCCCGTTTGAAGTTCCTGCAGTTTTCACTGGAAAGCCGAGTTGGAGCTAGTTCCTCCCCATAATTGTATGAAGTTTAGATTGCAACTGGAAAGAATCTTTGTGTTCTAAACAAGCTATGTGTAAGATGGCTTTCACACACATATATTTCTCAGATCTGGGCATGTGGAGGGACGTTTTTTCATCTAGCACAATGGGAAAGGGCTGCAGGAGAAGCTTTTACTCTCATTTCTGAGTCTGTTTCCTAGTTCTGGCTTGAAGTTCCTGCAGTTTTCACAGTAAATCCGAGTTGGAACTAACACCCCATATATATTTATGGAGTGTGGTTTGCAACTGAATAGAATCTTTGGGTTCCAAACAAGCTACGTGTAAGACGGATTTCACACATACTTATCTCTCAGAACTGAGCAAGTGGAGAGACGTTCGTTCATCTAGCACAAATGGAAAGGTGTGCAGGAGAAAATTTTACTCTGGTTTCTCAGCGTGTTTCCTAGTGCTGGTTAGAATTCCTACAGTTTTCACTGGAAAATATGTTGGAGCTTGTACTTCCCCTTATATGTATGGAGTGTAGTTTGCAACTGAATATAATTTTTGTGTACTCAACAAGCTATATGAAGGTCAGCTTTCACACACACATATCTCTCAGAACGGATCATGTGGAGTGACGTTCATTCAACATGCACAAAGGGAATGATTTGCAGGAGAAATCATTACAGTCATTTCTCAGCCTGTTTCCTAGTGCAGGATAGAAGTTCCTGCAAATTCACTGTAAAACCGATTTGGAGCTACAACTTTCCTATAAATATGCATGTTGTTTAGTTTGCATCTGAAAGGAAACTTTGTGTTCCGAACAAGAAAGATAAAGTACGGCTTTCACACACAATTATCTCTCTGAACTGAGCATGTGGAGAGACGTTTATTCATCTAGCACAATGGGAAAGTTTTTCAGGAAAAACTTTTGCAGTCGTTTCTCAGCCTGTTTCTAAGTGCATGTTTGACGTTCCTGCATTTCACACTGTTAAACTGAGTTGGAGCAAGTTCCTCCCCATATAAATATATGGAGTTTAGTTTGAAAAAAAAAGGAACTTGGTCTTCCCATCATGCTAGTGAAGGACGGCCTTCACACACATATTTCCCTCAGATCTGAGCATCGGGAGAGACGTTCGTTCATCTAGCCCAAAATGAACGGGTTGCTAGAGAAAGTATACTCTGCTTTCTCAGCCTGTTTCCAAGTGCAGGTGCATATTCTTGCAATTTTCACTGTAACAACGAGTTTGAGATTGTAACTACCAATATATAAGTATGTAGCGAAGTTTGCAAGTGTACAGAAACTTTGTATTCCCAAAAAGATAGGTGAAGGACGGCTTTCACTCACAAATATCTGCCAGAAATGAGCATGTTTCGAGACGTTAGTTTATCTAGCACAAAGGGAAGTGGCTGCAAGGGAATCTTTAATTGTGGTTTATCAGAATGTTTCCTTGTTTGGGTTTGAAGTTCCTGCATTTTCCACTATAAAACCGAGTTGGAGCTAGTACATTCCAGTATATATGTATGGAGTGCAGTTTGCAAGTGAAAAGAAACTTTGTGTTCTGAACAAGATAGGTGAAGAATGGCTTTCACACACAATTATCTCTCAGAAATTAGCATGTTGAGAGACATTTGTTCATCTAGCACAATGAGAAATGGCTGCAGAAGAAGATTTTACTCCCGTTTCTCAGTCTGTTTTCAAGTGCCGGTTTGAAGTTCCTGTAGTTTTCACAGTAAAATCGAGTTGGAGGTATCACCTCCCCATATATATGTCTAGAGTGTAGTTTGCACCTGAAAAGAAACTTTGTGTTCCCAACAAGCTACGTGAAGGACGGCTTTCAAACAAATATTTCTCGCAGAACTGAACAAGTGGAGAGTTGTTCGTTCATCTAGCACAAATAAACAGGTTGCATTGGAAACCTTAATTCTGGTTTCTCAGACTGTTACCTTGTTCGGGTTTGAAGTTCTTATAGTTTCCACTGTAAAACGGAGTTGGTGCTACTAATTATCATATATAAATTTGGAGTGTATTTTTAACTGAAATGTAACATTGTGTTCCAAACAAGCTTGCTGAAGGACGATTTCACACACACATATCTCTCAGAAATAAGCATGTGGAGATACGTTCGTTCATCTACGACAAAGGCAATTGGCTGCAGGAGAAACTATTACTCTGAATTCTCAGTCAGTTTCCTAGTTTCGGTTTCACGTTCATGCTGTTTTATCTATAAAATAGTTTTGTAGCGTGTACATGCCCATATATAAGAATGGAGTGTATTTTGCAACTGAAAATAATCTTTGGGTTCCTAACAAGCTATGTGAAGTATGGCTTTTACACACACTTATCATTCAGAAATAAGCATGTAGAGAGACATTTGTTAATCTAGCACAAAGGGAACAATTTGCAGGAGAAGCTTTTACTCCGGTTTCTGAGTATGTTTCCTAGTGCCGGTTTGAAGTTCCTATAGTTTTCACAGTAAAATCGATTTGGAGCTTTTACGATTCCATATATATGTATAGATTGCAGTTTGCAACTGAAAAGAAACTTTGTGTTCCCAAACAGCTAGGTGAAGTTCGGCTTTCACACACAGTGTTCTCAGAACTGAGCAAGTGGAGAGACGGTTGTTCTTCTAGCACAAAAGGAACGGGTTACATGTGAATCTTTAATTCTGGATTCTCAGACTGTTTCCCCATTTGGGTTTGAAGTTCCTGCAGTTTTCACTGTAAAACCGAGTTTGACCTTGTACCTCCCTATATAAATATATGGAGTATAGTTGGAAACTGAAAAGAAACTTTGTGTTCCCAACATGCTAGTTGAAGGAAGGCTTTCACACACACTTATACCTCACATTTGAGCATGTGGAGAGACTTTTGTTCATCTATCAGAAAATGAATGTGTTGCAGGAGAAAATTTACTCTGCTTTCTCAGCCCATTTCCTACTGCCGGTTGGATGTCTTGCAATTTTCACTGTAACACCGAGTTTGAGCTTGTACCTCCCATTATATATGTATGTAGTGAAGTTTAAAACTGAAAACAAACTTTGTGTTCCCAGATAGCTAGTTGAAGGACGGCTTAAACTCACAAATATCTCCCAGAAATGAGCATGTTTAGAGACGATAGTTCATCTAGCACAAAGAGAATGTGCTGTAGGTGAAACCTTTACTCTGGATTCTCAGACTATTTCCTAATTTCGGTTTGAAGTTCTTACAGTTTTCTCTGTACAAAAGTGTTCGAGCTTGTACCACCCCAAATGTATGTATGGAGTGTAATTTACAACTGAAAATAAACTTTGTGTTCCTAACAAGTTATTTGAATTACGGCTTTCACACAAACTTATCTCTCAGAACTGAGATGTGGAGAGATGTTCCTTCATCTAGCTCAAAGGGAACGGGTTGCAAGAGAAAATTTTACTCTGGTTGCTCAGCCTTTTCCTAGTGCCGGTTTGAACTTCCTGCAGTTTTCACAGGAAAACCAATTTGGAGCTAGTACCTACCCATATATGTATCGAGTTTAGACTGCAACTGGAAAGAAACTTTGTTTTCCAAACTATCTACGTGTAAGACGGCATTTACACACATATATTTCTCAGAACTGAGCATGTGGAGAAACGTTTTTCATCTAGCACAATGGGAAAAGTCTGCAGGAGGAGCTTTTACTCTCGTATCTCAGTCTGTTTCCTAGTGCCGTTTAGAAGTTCCTGCAGCTTTCACTGGAAAACCGAGTAGGAACTAGAACCACCCCATATATATGTACGGAGTGTAGTTTGCAGCTGAAAAGAATCTTTCTGTTCCCAACAATCTAGGTGAAGGACGGCTTACACATACTCTTTTCTCTCAGAACGGAGCATGTAGAATGACTTTCGTTTTTGTAGCACAATGTTAGCGGTTTGCCGGAGAAAGTTTTAATCTGGTTTCTAAGTCTGTTTCCTTGTTCTGCTTTGAAATTCCTGAAGTTTCACTGTAAAACCGAGTTGGAACTAGTAAATACCTAAATATATGTATGGAGTGTAGTATGCAACTCAAAAGAAGTTTTGTGTCCCCAAGATGCTAGGTGAAGGACGTCTTTCACACACAATTTTCTCTCAGAACAGAGCATATGGAGACACATTCATTCATCTAGCACAAAGGGAACGGGTTGCAGCACAAAATTTTTCTCTGTTTTCTCAGCATGTTTCCTAGTGCTGGTTTGAATTTTCTTCAGTTTTCACTGGTAAACCGAGTTGGAGCTATTTCCTCCCCACAAATTTGTGGAGTGTAAATTGCAACTGTAAAGGAAATATGTGTTCCCAACCAGCTAGGTGAAGGACGGCATTCACACACACTTATCTCTCAGAATGGAGCATTTGGACTGATGTTCCTTCAACAAGCACCAATGGAACGATTTGCTGGAGAAACTATTACATTCATTTCTCAGGATATTTCTAAGTGCCTGATTGAAGTTCCTGCAGTTTTCACTGTTAAACAGATTTGGAGCTTGTACATACAAATAAAAATGTGTGGACTGTAGATTGCAACTGGAAAGTAACTTTGAGTTCCCAACAAGCTAGGTGAAGGACGGCTTTCACACAAAATTATCTCTCAGTACTGAGCATGTGAAGAGACGTTCGTTCATCTAGCTCAAATTGAACGGGTTGCAGGAGAAACATTTACTCTGCTTTCTCAGCCTGTTTCCTAGTGCCAGATGGAAGTTCCTGCAATTTTTACTGTAAAACAGAGTTGGAGCTAGTACCTCCCAATATATATGTATGGATTGTAGTTTGCAACTCAAAAGAAACTTTGTGTGCTGAACAAGCTAGGTGAAGTACGACATTCACACACAACTATCTCTCAGAAATGAGCATGTGGAGAGACGATCGTTCATCTAACACAAAGGGAACGGGCTGCAAGAGAATCTTTACTATGGATTCTCAGTCTGTTTCGTAGTGTCGGTTTGAAGTTCCTGCAGTTTTCAATGTACAACCGTGTTTTAGCTTGTACCTCCCCATATATATGTATGGAGTGTAATGTACAACCTAAAAGAATCTTTGTGTTCCTAACAAGCTATTTGAATATCGACTTTCACACTTATCTCTCAGAACTGAGCATGTGGAGAGACGTTCATTCATCTAGCACAAAGGGAACGGTTTGCAGGGCAAAATTTTCCTCTAGTTTTTCAGCCTGTTTCCTAGTGCCGGTTAGAATTTCCTGCAGATTTCACTGGACAACCATTTGGAGCTACTACCTCCCCACATATGTATGGATTGTAGATTGCAACTGAAAAAAACCTTTGTGTTCCAAACCAGCTACGTGTAAGACTGCTTTCAATCACACATATATCTCAGGACTGAGTATGTGGAGAGACGTTTGATAATATAGCACAAAGGAACTGTTTGCAGGAGAAGCTTTTACTCCCGTTTTTCAGTCTCTTTCCTAGTGCAGGTTTGAAGTTCCTGTAGATTTTACAGTAAAACCAGGTTGGAGCTGGTACCTCCCCATATATATGTATAGATTGAAATTTGCAACTGAAAAGAATCTTTGTGTTTACAACCAGCTATGTGAAGGACGGCTTTCACCCACAGTTTTCTCTCAGAATTCAGCAAGTTGAGAGACATTCGTTCATCTAGCACAAAAGGAACGGGTTGCATGGGAAAATTATTTCTGGTTTCGAAGACTTTTTCCTTGTTCGGGTTTGAAGTTCCTGCAGTTTCCACTTTAAAACCGAGTTTGAGCTTGTACTTCCCCATATATATGTACGGAGTGTAGTTTGCAACTGAAAAGAACGTTTGTGTTCCCAAGAAATAGGTGAAGGACTGCTTTCACACACACTTATCTCTCAGAACTAAGCATGTGGATAGACGTTTGTTCATCTAGCACAATGGAACGGGTTGGAGTTGAAAGATTTACTCTGGTTTCTCAGCCCGTTTCCTAGTGCCGGCTTGAAGTTCCTGCAGTTTACACTGGAAAACAAAGTTGGAACTATTACCTCCCTATATATTTATGGAGTGTAGATTGCAACTGAAAAGCAACTATGTGTTCCCAACAAGCTAGTTGAAGGTCGTCTTTCACATACACTTATCCCTCAGAACTGAACATGTGGAGTGACGTTCATTCAACTAACACAAAGGGAAAGATTATTAGGAGAAAATTTTACAGTTGTTTCTCAGCCTGTTTCTATGTGCCTGTTTGAAGTTCCTGCCGTTTTCACTGTTAAACCTAGTTGGAGCTAGTTCCTCCCCGTATAAATATATGGAGTGTAGCTTGAAACTGAAAAGGAACTTTGTTTTCCCTACAAGTTTTGTGAAGTACTTCTTTCACACACACATATCTCTCAGAACTTAGTATGTGGGGAGACGTTTGTTCATCTAGCACAAAGGGAAAGTTTTTCAGGATAAACTATTGCAGTCCTTTCTCATCCTGTTTCTAAGTGCCTGTTTGACGTTCCTGCAGTTCTCACTGTTAAACCGAGTTGGAGCTAGTTCCTCCCCATATAAATATGTGGAGTGTAGTTTGAACCTGAAAAGGATCTTGGTCTTCCCAACATGCTAGCTGAAGGACGGCTTTCACACACACATTTCCCTCAGATCTGAGCATGTGGAGAGACGTTCGTTCATCTAGCCCAAAATGAACTGGTTGCTGGACAAACTATACTCTGCTTTCTCAGCCTGTTTCCTAGTGCCGGTGCATGTTCTTTCAATTTTCACTCTAACACCGAGTTTGGGCTTGTACCTCCCAATAAATATGTATGTAGTGTAGTTTGCAACTGAAAAGAATCTTTGTGTTCCTAAGAAGCTAGTTAAATACGGCTTTCACACACAAATATCTCTCAGAACGGAGCATGTGGATTGACGTTCGTTCAATTCGCACAAAGGGAAGGAGTTGCAGGAGAAACTTTCACAGTCATTTCTCAGCCTGTTTCCTAGTGCCGGTTTGAAGTTCCTGCAATATTCACTGTAAAAAGTATTTGCAGCTAGTACCTTCCAATATATAAGTATGGAGTGCAGTTTGCAACTTAAAAGAAACTTTGTGTTCCGAACATGATTGGTGAAGGACGGATTTCACACACACTTATCTCTCAGAACTGTGACGTAGAGAGATATTCCTTCTTCTAGCTCAAAGGGAACAGGTTGCAAGAGAAAATTTTACTCTGGTTTCTCAAACTGTTTCCTAGTGCCGGTTTGAAGTTCCTGCAATATTCACTGTAAAACGGATTTGGAGCTAGTACCTTCCAATATATATTAATGGAGTGCAGTTTGCACCTGAAAAGAATCTTTGTGTTCCCAACAAGCTAGGTGAAGGACGGCTTTCAAACAAAGATTCTTCTCAGAACTGAGCAAGTGAAGAGACGATCGTTCAACTAGCACAAAAGCAACGGGTTGCATGGGAAACTTTAATTCTGGTTTCTCACACTGTTTACATGTTTGGGTTTGAAGTTCCTGCAGTTTCAACTGTAAAACCGAGTTGGAGCTAGTTATTCTCATATATATTTTTGGATTGTATTTTGCAACTGAAAAGTAACTTTGTGTTCCCCACAAGTTAGGTGAAGGTATGATTTCACACACACTTATCTCTCAGAACTAAGAATGTGGAGAGGCGTTCGCTCATCTACCACAAAGGGAATGGGCTGCAGGTGAAACACTTACTCTGGATTCTCAGTCTGTTTCATAGTGTCGGTTTCAATTTCTTGCATTTTTCACTGTAAAATCGTGTTGGAGCTTGCACAACCCATTTATAAGAATGGAGTGTATTTTGCAACTGAAAAGAAACTTTAGGCTCCTAACAAGCTATGTGAAGTATGGCTTTCACACACAATTATCATTCAGAAATGAGCATGTAGAGAGACATTTGTTAATCTAGCACAAAGGGAAAAATTTGCAGGAGAAGCTTTTACTCCGGTTTCTGAATATGTTTCCTAGTGCCGGTTTGAAGTTCCTATAGTTTTCACAGTAAATCGAGTTGGAGCTTTTACGTCTCCATATACATGTATAGATTGTAGTTTGCAACTGAAAAGAAACTTTGTGTTCCCAAACAGCTAGGTGAAGTTTGGCTTTCACACACAGTTTTCTCTCAGAAATGAGCAAGTGGAGGGACGATTGTTCATCTAGTACAAAAGGAACGGATTGCACGGGAAACTTTAATTCTGCTTTCTCAGACTGTTTCCTCGTTTGGGTTTGAAGTTCTTGCAGTTTTCACTGTAAAACCGAGTTTGAGCTTGTACAACCCTATATAAATGTATGGAGTATAGTTTGAAAATGAAAAGAAACTTTGTGTTCCCTACATGCTAGTTGAAGGAAGGCTTTCACACACACATATCCCTCACAACTGAGCATGTGGAGAGACATTTGTTCATCTAGCACAAAATGAATGGGTGGCAGGAGGAAATTTACTCTGCATTCTCAGCCCATTTCTTACTGCCTGTTGGATATCTTGCAATTTTCACTGTAACACCGAGTTTGAGCTTGTACCTCCCAATATATATGTATTCATTTAAGTTTGAAACTGAAAACAAACTTTGTGTTCCCAGATAGCTAGTTGAAGGACGGCTTTAACTCACAAATATCTCCCAGAAATGAGCATGTTTAGAGACGTTAGTTCATCTAGCACAAAATGAACGGGCTTTAGGCAAAAACTTTACTCTGAATTCTCAGTCTATTTCCTAGGTTCGGTTTGAAGTTCCTACATTTTTCACTCTTCAAACGTGTTCTAGCTTGTGCCACCACAAATGTATGTATGGAGTGTAATTTACAACTGAAAAGAATCTTTGTGTTCCTAACAAGCTATTTGAAGGACGGCTTTCACACACACTTATCTCTCAGAACTGATATGTGGAGAGACGTTCCTTCATCTAGCTCAAAGGGAACTTTTTGCACGAGAAAATTTTACTCTGGTTGCTCAGCCTTTTTCCTAGTGCCGGTTTGAACTTCCTGCAGTTTTCACTGGAAAACCAACTTTGAGCTTGTACCTACCCATATATGTATCGAGATTAGATTGCAACTGGAAAGAAACTTTGTTTTCCAAACTATCTACGTGTAGGACGGCTTTCACACACATATATTTCTCAGAACTGAGCATGTGGAGAAACGTTTTTTCATCTAGCACAATGGGAAAAGTCTGCAGGAGAAGCTTTTACTCTCGTTTCTCAGCCTGTTTCCTAGTGCCGTTTTGAAGTTCCTGTAGATTTCACTGAAAAAACGAGTAGGAACTAGTACCACCCCATATATATGTACGGATTGTATTTTGCAGCTTAAAAGAATCTTTGTGTTCCCAACAAGCTAGGTGAAGGACGGCATTCACACAAATTTTTCTCTCAGAACAGAGCATATGGAGAGACTTTCTTTCATCTAGCACAAAGGGAACTGGTTGCAGCACAAAATTTTTCTCTGTTTTCTCAGTCTGTTTCCTAGTGCCGGTTTGAATTTCCATCAGTTTTTACTGGTAAACAGAGTTGGAGCTATTTCCTCCCCACAAATTTGTGGAGTGTAAATTGCAACTGTAAAGGAAATATGTGTTCCCAACAAGCTAAGTGAAGGACGGCATTCACACACACTTATCTCTCAGAATGGTACATTTGGACTGACGTTCGTTCAACAAGCACCAATGGAACGATTTGCTGGAGAAACTATTACATTCATTTCTCAGGATATTACTAAGTGCCTGATTGAAGTTCCTGCGGTTTTCACTGTTAAACAGATTTGGAGCTTGTACATACAAATAAAAATGTGTGGACTGTAGATTGCAACTGAAAAGTAACTTTGAGTTCCCAACAAGCTAGGCGAAGGACGGCTTTCACACAAAATTATCTCTCAGTACTGAGCATGAGGAGAGACTTTCGTTCATCTTGCACAAAGGGAACGGGCTGCAGGAGAATCTTTACTATGGATTCTCAGTCTGTTTTGTATTGTCGGTTTGAAGTTCCTGCAGTTTTCAATGTACAACCGTGTTTTAGATTGTACCTCCCCATATATATGTATAGAGTGTAATGTACAACCTAAAAGAAACTTTGTTTTCCTAACAAGCTATTTGAATATGGACTTTCACACACACTTATCTCTCAGAACTGAGCATGTGGAGAGACGTTCGTTCATCTAGCACAAAGGGAACGGTTTGCAGGGCAAAATTTTCCTCTAGTTTTTCAGCCTGTTTCCTAGTGCCAGTTAGAATTTCCTGCAGATTTCACTGGACAACCATTTGGATCTACTACCTCCCCACATATGTATGGATTGTAGATTTCAACTGAAAAAAACTTTGTGTTCCAAACCAGCTACGTGTAATACGGCTTTCAAACACACATATCTCTCAGAACTGAGTATGTGGAGAGACGTTTGATAATATAGCACATAGGAACTGTTTGCAGGAGAAGCTTTTACTCCCGTTTTTCAGTCTCTTTCCTAGTGCAGGATTGATGTTCCTGTAGATTTTACAGTAAAACCAGGTTGGAGCTGGTACCTCCCCATATATATGTATAGATTGAAATTTGCAACTGAAAAGAAGCTTTGTGTTTCCAACCAGCTATGTGAAGGACGGCTTTCACCCACAGTTTTCTATCAGAACTCAGCAAGTTGAGAGACATTCGTTCATCTAGCACAAAAGGAACGGGTTGCATGGGAAAATTATTTCTGGTTTCTGAGACTTTTTCCATCTTCGGGTTTGAAGTTCCTGCAGTTTCCACTTTAAAACCGAGTTTGAGCTTGTACTTCCCCATATATATGTACGGAGTGTAGTTTGCAACTGAAAAGAACGTTTGTGTTCCCAAGAAATAGGTGAAGGACTGCTTTCACACACATTTATCTCTCAGAACTAAGCATGTGGAGAGACGTTTGTTCATCTAGCACAATGGAACGGGTTGGAGGTGAAAGATTTACTCTGGTTTCTCAACACGTTTCCTAGTGCCGGTTTGAATTTCCTGCAGTTTACACTGGAAAACACAGTTGGAACTATTACCTCCCTATATATGTATGCAGTGTAGATTGCAACTGAAAAGCAACTATGTGTTCCCAACAAGCTAGTTGAAGGTCGTCTTTCACATACACTTATCCCTCAGAACTGAAAATGTGGAGTGACGTTCGTTCAACTAACACAAGGGAAAGATTTTTAGGAGAAAATTTTACAGTTGTTTCTCAGCCTGTTTCTATGTGCCTGTTTGAAGTTCCTGCCGTTTTCACTGTTAAACCTATTTGGAGCTATTTCCTCCCCGTATAAATATATGGAGTGTAGCTTGAAACTGAAAAGGAACTTTGTTTTCCCTACAAGCTTTGTGAAGAACTTCTTTCACACACACATATCTCTCAGAACTTAGCATGTGGGGAGACGTTCGTTCATGTAGCACAAAGTGAACGGGTTGCAGGAGAAAATTTACTCTGCTTTCTCAGCCTGTTTTCTAGTGCCGGTTGGATATTCCTGCAATTTTCTCTGTTAAACCTTGTTGGAGCTTGTACCTCCCAATATAAATGAATGTAATGAAGTCTGCAGATGTAAAGAAATTTTGTGTTCCCAACAAGCTAAGTGAAGGACTGCTTTCACACACACTTATCTCTCAGAACTGAGCATGTGGAGAGACGATCGTTCATTTAGCAGAAATGGAACGGTATGCAGGAGAAGCTTTTACTCCCATTTCTCAATCTGTTCCTAGTGCCGGTTTTAAGTTCCTAAAGTTTTCACAGTAAAACCGAGTTAGAGCTAGTACTGACCTACATATATATATAGATTGTAGTTTGCACCTGAAGAGAATTTCTTTGTTTCCAACCAGCTGGTTGAAGGAGAGTTTTCACACACAATTTTTTCTCAGAATTGATCTAGTGGAGTGACGTTCATTCATCTAGCACAAAAGGAATGGTTTGCATGGGAAACCTTAATTGTGGTTTCTAAGAATGTTTCCTTGTTTGGGTTTGAAGTTCCTGCAGTTTCCACTAAAAAACGTAGTTGTAGCTAGTACCTCCCCATATATATGTATGGATTGTAGTTTGCAACTGAAAAGAAACTTTGTGTTCCCAACATGCTAGGTGAAGAATGGCTTTCACACACACTTCTCTGTCAGATCTGAGCATGTGGAGAGACGTTTATTCATCTAGCACAATGGGAAAGTTTTTCAGGAAAAACTTTTGCAGTCGTTTCTCAGCCTGTTTCTAAGTGCCTGTAAGACGTTCCGGCAGTTCTCACTGTTAAACCGAGTTGGAGCTAGTTCCTCCCCATATAAATTTATGGAGTGTAGTTTCAAACTAAAAAGGAACTTTGTGTTCCCAACAAGCTTTGTGAAGGACGGCTTTCACACACACTTATTCCTCAGAACGGAGCATGTGAGAGACGTTCGTTCATTTAGCACAAAATGAATGGTATGCAGGAGAAACTTTACTCTGCTTTCTCAGCCTATTTCCTAGTGCCAGTTGGATGTTCTTGCAATTTTCACTGTAACACTTAATTTGAGCTTGTACTTCCTAATATATATGTATGTAGTGATGTTTGCAACTTAAAAGAAACTTTGTGTTCCCAACAAGCTAGATGAAGGACTGCTTTCACTCAAAAATATCTCTCAGAAATGAGCATGTTTAGAGACTTTCATCCATCTAGCACAAGGGAACGGGCAGCAGGATAAACTTTTACTCTGGTTTCTCAATCTGTATCCTAGTTTTGGTTTGAAGTTCCTGCAGGTTTCAATGTACAACCGTGTTCTAACTTGTACCACCCCATATATTTGTATGGAGTGTTGTTTACAACTGAAAAGGAACTTTGTGTTCCTAACAAGGTATTTAAAAGACGGCTTTCACACACACTTATCTCTCAGAACGGAGGGTGTGGAGTGACGTTCGTTCAACTAGCACAAGGGGAACGTGTTGCATAGGAGCTTTTTATAGTCATTTCTCAGCATTTTTCTAAATGCCGGGTTGTATTTCCTGCAGTTTTCACTATTAAACCGAGTTGGAGCTAGTACATACAAATATAAATATAGGGGCTGTTGTCTGCAACTGTAAAGGAACTTTGTGTTTCCAACAAGCTAGGTGAATGACGGCTTTCTTTCACACATATTTCTCAGAACTGATCATGTTGAGAGACTTTCGTTCGTCAAGCACAAATGGAATTGGCTGTAGGAGAAATTTTTACTCTGTTTTCCCAGACAGTTTCTTAGTGCCGGTTTGAGTTCCTGCAGATTTCACTATAAAATCGAGTTGCAGCTAGTACAGCCACATATATATTTATGGAGATTTGTTTGCCATTGAAAAGATACTTTGAGTTCCAAACAAGCTAGGTGAAGGACGGCATTCGCACACAATTATCTCTCAGAAATGAGCATGTGGAGAGACGTTCGTTCATGTAGCGGAAAAGGAACAGGCTGCAGGAGCAAATTTTACTCTGGATTTTCAGTCTGTTTCCTTGTGCAGTTTTGAAATTCCTGCAGTTTCATTGGAAAACCAATTTGGAGGTAGTACCTCCCTATAAATGTATGTATTGTAGATTGCAATTGTAAAGAAACCTTGTGTTCCAAACAAGCTATGTGTAAGACGGCTTTCACACACACTTATCTCTCAGAACTGAGCATGTGGAGAGACGATCGTTCATTTAGCACAGATGGAACGGGCTGTTGGTGAAACTTTTACTCTGGTTTCACGGACATTTTCAAAGTGCTAATATGAACTTCCTGCAGATTTCACTGTAAAATTGATTTGGAGCTAGTTTAACTACATATATATGTATGGAGTGTAGTTTTCAACTGAAAAGAAACTTTGTGTTCCCAACACGCTATGTGAAGAAAGGCCTTATTTCACAAATATCTCCCAGAACGGAGCATGTGGAGAGACGTTCGTTCATCTAGCACAAAGGGAACGGGCTACAGGATAAAATTTTACTCTGGATTCTCAGTCCGTTTCCTAGTGTTGTTCTGATGTTCCTGCAGTTTTCACTCTACAACCATTTTCCAGCTTGTACCTCCCCATATATAAGTATTGGGTGTAGTTTGCAACTGAAAAGAATCTTTGTGTTCCCAAAAAGCTACGTGAAATACAGCATTCACACACACTTATCTCTCAGAATGGAGCATGTGGAGTGACTTTTCTTCAACTAGCAAAAATGGAAGGATTAGCAGGAAAAAGTTTTACACTCGTTTCTCAGCCTGTTTCTAAGTGCCTGTTTGAATTTCCTGCAATTTTCACTGTAAAAACTTGATGGAGCTATTACCCCCTAATATATATGTATGGATTAGTAGTTTGCAACTTTAAAGAAACTATGTTTTCCGAACAAGGTAGGTGAAGGACGGCTTTCAAACCCAATTATCTCTCAGAAATAAGCATGTGAATAGACGTTCGTTCATCTAGTGGAAAGGGAAAAGGCTGAAGGGGAAACTTTTACTGTGTATTCTCAGGCTGTTTCCTAGTTCTGGTTGGATGTTCCTGCAATTTTCACTGTAAAACCTTGTTGGAGCTTGTAATTAATAATATATATGTATGTTGTGAAGTTTGCAACTGAAAACAAACTTTGTGTTAGAAACAAGTTCGATGAAGTACGGCATTCACACACAATTATCTACCAAGACTGATCATGAGGGGAGATTTTCATTCATCTAGCACAAAGTGAACGGTTTGCAGGATAAACTTTTACTCTGCTTTCTCTGCCTGTTTCCTAGTGCCGGTTGGATGTTCCTGTAATTTTCACTTTTAAAACGACTTGGAGCTTGTACCTCCAAATATATATGCATGGATTGTAGTTTGCAACTGAAAGGAAACAATGTGTTCCCAATAAGCTAGGTGAAGGACGGCTTTCACACACAATTATCTCTCCGAACTGAGATGTGGAGAGACGTTCATTCATCTAACACAAAGAGAACAGTTTGCAGGAGAAAATATTTCTCTGGTTTCTCTGCCTGGTTCCTAGTGCCGGTTTGAATTTCCTGCAGTTTTCACTGGAAAACCAAGTTGGAGCTATCACCTCCCTATAAATTTATGGAGTGTAGAATGCAACTGAAATGTAACTATGTTTTCCCAACAAGCTATTTGAAGGACGGCTTTCACAAACACTTATCTCTCAGGACTGATCAGGTATAGTGACGTTCTTTCAACTAGCACAATGTGAACGATTATCAGGAGAAACTTTTACAGTCGTTTCTCAACCTGTTTCTAAGTGCCAGTTTGACGTTCCTGCCGTTTTGACTGTTAAGCTGAGTTGGAGCTAGTGCCTCCCCATATATGTACGGAGTGTAGATAGCAACTGAAAGAAACTTTGTGTTCTCAATAAGCTAGGTGAAGGACGGCTTTCACACAAAATTATCCCTCAGAACTGAGCATGTTGAGAGACATTCGTTCAACTAGCAAAAAGGGAACAATTAGCAGGAAAAAGTTTTACACTCGTTTCTCAGCCTGTTTCTAAGTGCCTGTTTGAATTTCCTGCAATTTTCACTGTAAAAACGAGATGGAGCTCTTAGCCCCTAATATATATGTATGGATTGTAGTTTGCAAATGAAAAGAAACTTTGTTTTCCGAAAAACATATGTGAATGACAGCTTTCAAACACAATTATCTCTCAGAACTTAGCATGTGAAGAGACGTTCGTTCATCTAGTGGAAAGGGAAAAGGCTGAAGGGGATACTATTACACAGGATTCTCAATCTGTTTCCTAGTTCCGGTTGTATGTTCCGGCAATTTTCACTGTAAAACATTGTTGGAGCTTGTAACTACCAATATATATGTATGTGGTGAAATTTGCAACTGAAAAGAAACTTTGTGTTAGAAACAAGCTCGGTGAAGTACGGCATTAACACACAATTATCTCTCAGGACTGATCATGTGGAGAGACGTTCGTTCATCTAGCACAAATGGAATGGGCTGTAGGAGAAATTTTTATTCTGTTTTCCCAGACAGTTTCATAGTGCCGGTTTGAGTTCCTGCAGATTTCACTATAAAGTCGAGTTGCAGCTAGTAGAGCCACATATATATTTAAGGAAGTTTCTTTGCAATTGATAAGAAACATTGAGTTCCAAACAAGCTAGGTGAAGGACGGCTTTCAAACACAATTTTCTCTGAGAACTGAGCATGTGGAGAGACTTTCGTTCATCTAGCAGAAAGGGTACAGGCTGCAGGAGCAAATTTTACTCTGGATTCTCAGTCTGTTTCCTTGTGCCGTTTTGAAGTTCCTGCAGTTTTCATTGGAAAACCAAGTTGGAGATAGTACCTCCCTATAAATGTATGGATTGTAGATTGCAATTGTAAAGAAACCTTGTGTTCCAAACAAGCTATGTGTAAGACGGCTTTCACACACAGCTTATGTCTCAAAGCTGAGCATGTGGAGAGACTTTTTTTCATCAAGCACAATGGGAATGGGCTGCAGGATCAGATTTTACTCTCGTTCCTCAGTCTGTTTCATAGTGCCTGTTTGAAGTTCCTGCAGTTTTCATAGTAAAACCGAGTTGGAACTAGTACCTGGCCATATATATGTATGGATTGTAGTTTTCAGTGTAAAGGAACTATGTGTTCCCAACAATCTAGTGGAAGGATGGCTTTCACACACACATATCTCAGAAATTAGCATGTGGAGAGACTTTCATTCCTCTATCACAAAGTGAACGGTTTGCAGGATAAACTTTTACTCTGCTTTCTCTGCCTGTTTCCTAGTGCCGGGTGGATGTTCTTGTAATTTTCACTTTTAAAACAAGTTGGAGCTTGTACCTCCAAATATATATGCATGGATTGTAATTTGCAACTGAAAAGAAACAATGAGTTCCCAACAAGCTAGGTGAAGGACGGCTTTCAGACACAATTATCTCTCAGAACTGAGATGTGGAGAGACGTTCGTTCATCTAACACAAAGGGAACGGTTTGCAGGAGAAAGTATTTCTCTGGTTTCTCTGCCTGGTTCCTAGTGCCGGTCTGAATTTCCTGCAGTTTTCACTGGAAAACCAATTTGGAGCTATCACCTCCCTATAAATTTATGGAGTGTAGAATGCAACTGAAAAGTAACTATGTGTTCCCAACAAGCTATTTGAAGGACGGCTTTCACAAACACTTATCTCTCAGGACTGAGCAGGTGGAGTGACGTTCTTTCAACGAGCACAATGGGAACGGTTTTCAGGAGAAACTTTTACAGTCATTTCTCAATCTGTTTCTAAGTGCCAGTTTGACGTTCCTGCCTTTTTCACTGTTAAGCTGAGTTGGAGCTAGTGCCTCCCCATATATGTATGGAGTGTAGATAGCAACTGAAAGAAACTTTGTATTCCCAATATGCTTGGTGAAGGACGGCTTTCACACAAAATTATCCCTCAGAACTGAGCATGTGGAGATAAGTACGTTCATCTAGTAAAAATGGAACGGTTTGCAGGAGAAAATTTTACTGTGGATTCTCACTCTGTTTCCTAGTGCCAGTTTTAAGTTCCTGCAGTTTTCACTATAAAAGAGAGGTGGAGCTTGTTACTCCCCATATATATGTATGGAGTGTAGTTTGCTTCTGAAAAGAAACTTTGTGTTCCCAACAAGCTAGTTGAAGGATGGCTTCCACACATACTTAAGTCTAAGAACTGAGCAAGTGGAGAGACTTTCATTCATCTAGCACAAAAGGAACGGTTTGCAATTGAAAAATTTATACTAGTTTCTCAGCCTGATTCCTATTTCGGGTGGTAAGTTCCTTCAGTTTTCACTGTAAACCGAGTTGGAGTAGTACATCCCCATATATATGTATGGATTGTAGTTAGCAACTGAAAAGAAACTTTGTTTTTCCAAGAAGATAGGTGAAGTACGGCTTTCAAAGACAATTTAAAATCAGAAATTAGCATGTGGATAGACTTTCGTTCATCTAGCACAAAATGAACGGGTTGCAGGAGTAACTTTTATTCTGCTTTCTCAGCCTGATTCCTAGTTCCATTTGGAATTTCCTGCAATTTTCACTGTAAAACCTAGTTGGAGCTTGTATCTCCTAATGTATATGTATGGAGTGTAGATTGCAACTAAAAAGTAAATTTGTGTTACAAAGAACTATGTGAATTACTGCTTCACACACAATTATCTCTTAGAACTGAGGATGTGGAGAGACTTTCATTCATCTAGCACAATGGAATGAGTTGCAGGAAGAATTTTACTCTGGTTTCTCAGCCAGTCTCCAAGTGCTGCATTGATGTTCCTTCAGTTTTCAATGGAAAACCGAATTGGAGCTATTAGCTCCCCATGTATATATGGATTGTAGATTGCAACTGAAAAGGAACATTTTGTTCCCAACAAGCAAGGTGAAGGACAGCTTCCTCACACAAATATCTCTAAGATATGAACATGTGGATTGATGATCTTTCAACTAGCACAAAATGAACGAGTTGCAAGAGAAACTTTTGCACTCATTACTCAACCTGTTTGTTAGTGCCAGTTTGAAGTTCCTGCAGGTTTCACAGTAAAACCGACTTGGAGCTAGTACCACACCATATATACATATGGAGTGTAATTTTATACTGAAAAGGATCTTTCTGTTCCCAACATACATGGTGAAGGATGGCTTTCACAAACACTTATATCTTAGAACTGGGCATGTGGAGAGACGTATGTTCATCTAGCACAAAGAAACGGGTTTCAAGAGAAGCTTTTACTCTCGTGTCTCAGGCTGCTTCCTAGTGCAGTATGGAAGTTCCTGCATTTTTCACTGTAAAAGAGAGGTGGAGCTTGAAACTCCCCATATATATGTATGGAGTGTATATAGCAACTGAATAGGAATTTTGTGTTCCCAAAAAGCTAGGTGAAGGACGGCTTTCACACACATTTATATTGCAGAAGTGAGCATGTAGAGAGACGTTTGTTCATCCAGCACAAAAGGAACAGTTTGCAGGGTAATCTTTTATTCTGGGTTCTCAGCCAGTTTCCGTGTTCTGGTTTGAAGTTCCTGCAGTTCTCATTGTAAAACCGAGATGGAGCTAGCAGCTCTCCATTTATATATAAAGTGTGTAGATTCCAAGTGAAAAGAATCTTTGTGTTCCCAAGAAGCTAGGTGAAGAACGGCTTTCACACCCAATTATCTCTCAGGACTGAGCATGTGGAGACACTTTCGTTCATCTAGCCTAAAGAACAGGTTCCAGGAAGAATTTTACTCTGGTTTCTCAGCCAGTCTCCAAGTGCTGCATTGATCTTCCTTCAGTTTTCAATGGAAAACCGAATTGGAGCTATTACCTCCCCATGTATATATGGATTGTAATTTGCAACTGAAAAGGAACTTTGTATTCCCAACAAGCAAGCTGAAGGATGGCTTTAACACACAATTATCTCTCAGATGTGAGCATGTGGATTGATGATCGTTTAAATAGCACAAAAGGAACGAGTTGCAAGTGAAACTTTTACAGTCATTTCTCAACCTGTTTTTTAGTGCCAGTTTGAAATTCCTGCATGTTTCACAGTAAAACAGATTTGGAGCTAGTACCACTCCATATATACGTAAGGATTGTAGTTTTCAACTGAAAAGGAACTTTGTGTTCCCAACAAACACGGTGAAGGATGGCTTTCACAAAACTTATCACTTAGAACTGAGCATGTGGAGAGACGTTTGTTCATCTAGCACAAAGGAAATGGTTTTGAAGAGAAGCTTTTACTCTCGTGTCTCAGTCTGCTTCCTAGTGCCTTATTGAAGTTCCTGCACTTTTCACTGTAAAACAGATTTGAAGCTAGTACCTCCCCATATATATGTATGGAGGGTATTTTGCAACTGAAAAGAAATTTGTGTTCCCAAAAAGCTAGGTGAAGGACGGCTTAAACACATTTATCTCTCACAACGGAGCATGTGGAGAGACGTACATTCATGTAGCATAAAATGAACGGGTTGCAGGAGAAACTTATTCTTTGCTTTCTCAGCCTGTTTCCTAGTGCCGGTTTGAAGTTCCTGCAGTTTTCATTGTAAACCCGAGTTGGAGCTAGTACCTACCCATATAAATGTATGGAGTGTAGTTTGCAACTGAAAAGAAACTTTGTGTTCCCAACAAGCTAGATGAAGGAGAGCTTTCACACACACTTATCTCTCAGAACTGAGCATGTGGATAGACGTTCGTTCATATAACACCAAGGGAAATGGTTGCAGGAGAAACTTTTACTCTGGTATCTCAGTCTGTTTCCTAGTGCCGGTTTGAAGTTCCTGCAGTTTTCACTGTAAAACCGAGTTGGAGCTAGTACCTCCCCATATACATGTATGGAGTGTAGTTTGCAACTGAAAAGGAACTTTGTGTTCCCAACAAGCTAGGTGAAGAAGGCTTTCACAAACATTTATCTTGCAGAAGTGAGCATGTGGAGAGACTTTTGTTCATCTAGCACAAAGGAACGGGTTGCAGAAAGTATTTTACTCTGGTTTCTCAGCCAGTTTCCAAGTGCAGGATTGATGTTCCTTCAGTTTTCAATGGAAAACTGAATTGGAGCTAATACCTCCCCATATATATATGGAGTGTAGATTGCAACTGAAAAGGAACTTTGTGTTCCCAACAAGCTAGGTGAAGAAGGCTTTCACACACACTTAACTATCCAAACTGAGCATTTGTTGAAAAGTTCGTTCATCTAGCACAAATGGAACGTGTTGCATGAGAAACTTTTTCTCTGGCTTCTCAGCCTGTTTCCTAGTGCCGGTTTGATTTTCCTGCAGTTTTCACTGTAAAACGGAGTTGGAGAAAGTACTTCGATATATATATTTATGGATTGTAATTTGTTACTGAAAAGAAAATTGGTTTGCCCAAAAAGCTAGGTGAATGACAGCTTTCACACACAATTATCTCTCAGACCTGAGCATGTGGGGAGTCTTCCGCTCATCTGGCACAAAGGAACGTGTTGCAAGAAGAATTTTACTCTGGTTTCTCTGCCAGTTTCCAAGTGGTGGTTTGATGTTCCTTCAGTATTCAATGGAAAACTGAATTGTAGCTATTACTTCCCATATATATAAGGAGTGTAAATAGCTTCTGGAAAGAAACTTTGTGTTCCCAAGAAGCTAGGTGAAGGACTACTTTCACACTCACTTATCACTCAGAACTGAGCATGTGTAGAGAATTACGTTCATCTAGCACACAGGGAATTGTTGCAGGAGAAAATTTTACTCAGGATTCTCACTCTGTTTTCTAGTGCCGGTTTCAAGTTACTGCAGATTTCACAATTAAAGTGAGTTGGAGATAGTACCTAAACATATATGTATGGAGTGTACATAGCAACTGAAAAGGAACTTTGTGTTCCAAACAAGCTAGGTGATGGACAGCTTTCACACACACTTATCTCTCAGAAATCAGCAAGTGGAGAGACGTTCGTTCATCTACCACAAAAGGAACAGTTTGCAGGGGAAACTTTTATTCTGGGTTCTCAGCCAGTTTCCTTGTTCCGGTTTTTATGTTCCTACAGTTTTCACTGAAAAACCCAGATGGAGCTAGCACCTCTCCATATATATATAAGGAGTGTAGATAGCAACTAAAAAGAAACTTTGAGTTCCCAAGAAGCTAGGAGAAGGACGGCTTTCACACACACTTATCTTGCAGAAGTGAGCAAGTGGAGAGACGATCGTTCATCCAGCACAAAAGGAAAAGTTTGCAGGGGAAACTTTTATTCTGGGTTCTCAGCCTGTTTCCTAGTGCCTGTTTGAATTTTCTGCAATTTTCATTGTAAACCGGAGTTGGATCTAGTACATACCCATATACATATATGGAGTGAAATTTGAAACTGAAAAGAAACTTTGATTGCCCAAAAAGCTAGGTGAATGACGGCTGTCACACACAATTATCTCTTAGACCTGAGCATGTGTAGAGACTTTCGTTCATCTAGCAAAAAGGGAATTGTTGGCAGGAGAAATTTTTACTCTGGTTTCTCATCCTGTGTCCTAGTGCCTGTTTGAAGTTCCTGCAGTTTTCACTGTAAACCTGAGTTGGAGATAATACCTTTCAAATATATATGTATGGAGAGTAGTTTGCAACTGAAAAGAAATTTTGAGTTCCGAAACAGATATGTTAAAGATGGCTTTAACATACAATTATCTCTCAGAACTGAAAATGTGGAGAGACTTTTGTTCATCTAGCACAAAGGAACGGGTTGCAGGAAGAATTTTACTCTTGTTCCTCAGCCAGTTTCCAAGTGCAGGATTGATGTTCCTTCAGTTTTCAATGGAAAACTGAATTGGAGCTATTAACTCCCATATATATATGAAGTGTACAGTGCAACTGAAAGGAAATTTGTGTTCCCAGCAAGCTATTTGAAGGATGGGTTTCACACACGCTTATAGCTCAGACCTGAGCATGTGGAGAGACTTTTGTTCATCTAGCCAAAATAACGGGTTGCAGGAAGACTTTTACTCTGGTTTCTCAGCCAGTTTCCAAGTGCAGGATTAATGTTCCTTCAGTTTTCAATGGAAAACAGAATTGGAGCTATTACATCCCCATATATATATGGAGTGTAGATTGCAACTGAAAAGGAATTTTGTTTTCCCAACAAGCAAGGTGAAGGATGGCTTTCACACACAATTTTCTCCAGAACTGAGCATGTGGAGAGACTTCGTTCATCTAGCACAAAGGAACGGTTTGCAGGGTGAATTTCACTCTTGTTTCTCAGAATGTTTCCTAGAGCTGGGGTGATGTTCCTTCAATTTTCACTGAAGAACCGAGTTGGAACAATTACCTCCCCATATATGTATGGAGTGTAGATTGCAACTTAAAACTATCTTTGTGTTACCAACAAGCTAGGTGAAGAAGGCTTTCACACACAATTTTTTCTCCGAACTGATCTTGTGGAGAGACGTTCGTTCACCTAGAAAAAGGGATCGGGCTGCTGAAGAAACTTTTCCTCTGCATTCTCAGTATCTTTCCTAGTGTCGGATTGAAGTTCATGCAGTTTTCATAGTAAAACCGAGTTGGTGCTAGTACCTCCCCATATATATTTATGGATTGTAGATTGCAATTGTAAAGAATCTTTGTGTTCCCAAGAAGGTATTTGAAGGATGACTTTAACACACTATTATCTCTCTATTCTGAGCATGTGGAGAGACGTTCATTCATCTAGAATAAAGGAAAATTTTTTAAGGGAATCTTTTACTCTGTTTTCTCAGCATGTTTCCTAGTGCCACATTGATTTTCCTGCAATTTTCACTGTTAAACTGAGTTGGAGCTAGTACCTCCCCATGTAAATATATGGAGTGTAGTTTGCAAATGAAAAGAAACTTTGTGTTCCCAACAAGCTAGGTGAAGTACGGCTTTCACAAACTCTTATTTCTCAGTACTGAGCATGTGGAGAGACGTTCGTTCATCTAGCCCAAAGTGAACGGGTTGCAGGAGTAACTTTTACTCTGCTTTCTCAGCCTGTTTCCTAGTGCTGGTTTGAAGTTCCTGAAGTTTTCATTGTAAACCCGAGTTGGAGCTAGTACCTCCTAATATATATGTATGGATTGTAGTTTGCACCTTAAAAGTAACTATGTTTTCCAAACAAGCTAGATTAATTACTGCTTTCACACACAATTATCTTTCAGAACTGAGAATGTGGAGAGACTTTCATACATCTAGCACAAAGGAACGGGTTGCAGGAAGAATTTTACTCTTGTTCCTCAGCCAGTTTCCAAGTGCAGGATTGATGTTCCTTCAGTTTTCAAAGGAAAACTGAATTGGAGCTATTAACTCCCCATATATTTATGGAGTGTAGAATGCAACTGAAAAGGAACTTTGTGTTCACTACAAGCTAGGTGAAGTACGGCTTCCACACACTCTTATTTCTCAGTACTGAGCAAGTGGAGAAATTTTGTTCATCTACCACAAATGGAAAGTGTTGCAGGAGAAACTTTTACTCTGGCTTCTCAGCCTGTTTCCTAGTGCTGGTTTGAAGTTCCTGAAATTTTCATTGTAAACCCGAGTTGGAGCTAGTACATACCCATACATATATATGGAGTGAAAATTGCAAATGAAAAGAGACTTTGTGTGCCCCAAAATTTTGGTGAATGGCGGCTTTCACACAAAATTTTCTCTCAGATGTGAGCATGTGGAGAGACTTTCGTTCATCTAGTACAAATGGAATTGGTGGCAGGAGAAATTTGTAATCTATCTTCTCAGCCTGTTTCCTAGTGCCAGTATGAAGTTCCTGCAGTTTCTTTGTAAAACGGATTTGGAGATAATACCTACCAATATATACGTATGGATTGTATTTGGCAACTGAAAAGAAAATTTATTTGCCTAAATAGCTAGTTGAATGACGGCTTTCACACACAATTATCTCTCAGACCTGAGCATGTGAAGAGACTTTCTTTCATCTAGCACAAATAACGGGTTACAGGAAGACATTTACTCTGGTTTCTCTGCCAGTTTCCAAGTGCTGGATTAATGTTCCTTCAGTTTTCAATGGAAAACCGAATTGGAGCTATTACCTCCCCATATATATATGGAATGTAGATTGCAACTGAAAAGGAACTTTTTGTTCCCAACAATCTAGGTGAAGAATGGCTTTCACACACAACTATCTCTCAGATCTGAGCATGTGGAATTATGTTCGTGCAACTAGCTCAAAAGGAACGAGTTGCAAGAGAATCTTTTACAGTCGTATCTCAACCTGTTTGTTAGTGCCAGTTTGAAGTTCCTGCAGGTTTCACAGTAAAACCGATTTGCAGCTAGTACCTCACCATATATACATATGGAGTGTAGTATTCAACTGTAAAGGAATTTTGTGTTCCCTAGAAGCTAGGTGAAGGATGGCTTTCACACACACTTATCTCTCAGATCTGAGCATGTGGAGAGACGATCGTTCATCTAGCACAAAGGAAACGGGTTTCAAGAGAAGCTTTTACTCTCATGTCTCAGTCTGATTATTAGTGCGTTTTTGAAGTTCCAGCACTTTTCACTGTAAAACCGAGTTGAAGCGTCTACTTCCCATATATATGTATGGAGTGTATTTTGCAACTGAAAAGAAATTTGTGTTCCCAACAAGCTAGGTGAAGGACGGCTTTCACACACACTTATCTCTCACAACTGGGCATTTGTAGAGACGTTCGTTCATCTAGCACAAAAATGGAACGGGTAGCAGAAGAAACTTTTACTCTGGTTTCGCAGCCTGATTCCTAGTGCCGGTATGAATTTCTTGCAGTTTTCACTGTAAAAAGGTTTTGAGCTAGTACCACCCAATATATATTTATGGAGTGTAGATTGCAAATGAAAAGGAACTTTTTTTCCCAACAAGCTTGATATACGACGGATTTCACACACACATATCTATGAGAACTGAGCCACTGGAGACACGTTCGTTCTTCTAGCACAAAGGGAACTGTGTGCAGGAGAAAATGTTACTCTGGTTTCCCAGCCTGTTTCCTAGTGCCTGTTTAATGTTCCTGCAGTTCCAACTGTAAAACCGAGTTGGAGCTTGTACCACCCCATATAAATGTAAGGAGGGTAGTTTGCCATTAAAAATTACTTTGCATTCCAAACAAGCTAGTTGAAGAATGGCTTTCACACACACCTATCCCTCAGAAATGAGCATGTGGAGAGAAGTACGTTCATCTAGCACAAGGGGAACGAGTTGCAGGGGCAAAATTTACTCTGGTTTCTCAGTGTGTTTCTTAGTGCCGGTTTGAAGTTCCTGCAGGTTTCACTATAAAAGAGAGTTGGAGATAGTACCTAACAATATATATGTAAGGAATGTAGATTGCAATTGAAAAGAATCTTTGTGATCCAAACATGCTAGGTGAAGAATGGCTTTAACACACACTTATCTCTTAGACCTGGGCAAATGGAGAGTCATTCATTCATCTAGCACAAAAGAATGGGTTGCAGGGTAACTATAATTATGGTTTCTCAGCCTATTTCCAAGTTCGGGTTTGAAGTTCCTGAAATTTTCACTGTAACACCGAGTTGGAACTAGTACCTCCCCATATATATTTATGGAGTTTAGTTTGCACCTGAAAAGAAACTATGTGTTCCCAAGAAGCTAAGTGAAGTACGGCTTTAGCACATAATTATCTCTCAGAACTGAGCATGTGGAGAGACATGAGTTCATATAGCACAAAAGGATCGGGCTGCAGGGGAAAGTATTACTCTGCATTCTCAGAATATTTCCTATTGTCGGTTTGAAGTTCCTGCAGTTTTCACTATGAAATCGTGTTGGAGATTTTACCTCCCCATGTATTTGAAAGGAGTGTTGTTAGCAACTGAAAAGAAACTTTTTTTCCTAACAAGCTATATGAAGGACGACATTCACACACACCTATCTCTTAGAATTTAGCATGTGGAGAGACGTTCTTTCATCTAGCACAAATGGAACTTTGTGCAGGAGAATATATTACTCTGGTTTCTCAGGCTGTTTCCTAGTGCCAGTTTGAATTTCCTGCAGTTTTCACTGTTAAACCGATTTGGAGCTACTATCTCCACATATATGTATGGAGTGTAGATTGCAACTGAAAAGGATCTTTGTGTTCAGAAATCTTATTGAAGAAGGCTTTCAAAAACTCTTATCTCTCCGAACTGAGTATGTGGAGAGAAGTTCGTTCATCTAGCACAAAGGGATCTGGTTGCAGGGGAAAGTATTACTCTGCATTCTCAGTCTGTTTCCTAGTGCCGGTTTGAATTATATTCAGGTTTCACTGGAAAACCGTGTTGAAGCTAGCACCTCCCAATATAAATGTATGGAGTGTAGTTTGCAACTGAATATGAACTTTGTGTTCCCAACATCCTTGGTGAAGGACTGCATTCAAACACACTAATCTCTCAGAAGTGAGAATTTGGAGTGTCGTTTGTTCATCTAGCAAAACGTGAACGGTTTGCAGGAGAAACTTTTACTCTGTTTCCTCAACCGGCTTCTTTGTACCGGTTGGAAGTTCCTGCAATTATCACTGTAAAAACGAATTGGAGCTAGTAACCCCCAATATATATGTATGGAATATACTTTGCAACTGAAAAGAAACTTTGTGTTCTGAACAAGATAGGGGAAGGACGACTTTCACACACAATTCACTCTCAGAACTGAGCCGGTGGAGAGACGTTCGTTCATCTAGCACTAAGGGAACGGGCTGCAGGAGAAAGTTTTGCTCTGCATTCTCTATTTGTTTCCTAGTGTCTGTTGAATTTCCAGAAGTCTTCTCTGTAAAACAATGTTCTAGCTTGTACCACCCCATATATATGTATGGAGTGTAGTTTACAACTGAAAAGAAACTTTGTGTTCCTAACAAGCTATTTCAAGGACGGCTTTCACACACACTTATCTCTCAGAACTGAGCATGTGGAGAGACGTTCGTTCATCTAGCACAAAAGGAACGGGTTGCAGGGGAAAATTTTACTCTTGTTTCTCAGCCTGTTTCCTAGTGCCAGTTTGAATTTTCTGCAGTTATCACTGTTAAACCTAGTTGGAGCTGCTACCTCCCCATATATGTATGGACTGTAAATTGCAACTTAAAAGGAACTTTGTTTTCCGAACAAGCTATGTGAAGGACGGCTTTCACAGAAAATTTCCCTCAGATCTGAACATGGGAGAGAGTTTCGTTATCTAGCACAAAGAGAACGGGTTGCAGGAGAAACTTTTACTCTCATTTCTCAGCCTGTTTCCTAGTACCGGTTGTAAGATCCTGCAATTTTCACTGTAAAACCGATTTTGAGCTAGTACATCCCAATATATATGTATGGAGGGTAGTTTGCAACTGAAAGGGAACTTTGTTTTCCCAACAAGGTAGGTGTAGAACGGGTTTCACAAACACTTATCTCTCAGAACATAGCATGCGGAGAGACGTTCGTTTATCAAGCACAAAAGGAATGGGTTACAGGAGAAAATTTTACTCTGGTTTCTCAGCCTGTTTCCTAGTGCCGGTTTGAAGTTCCTGCATTTTTCACTGTTTAACCTATTTGGAGCTTCTACCTCCCCATATATATTTATGGATTGCAGTTTGCATCAGAAAAGTTTCTAATTGTTCCCAAAAAGTTTGGTGAAGGACGGCTTTCATACACAATTATCTCTCAGAACTGAGCATGTGGAATGACGTTCGTTCAACTAGCACAAAAAGAACGAGTTCTAAAGAAACTTTTACAGTCGTTTCTCAACCTTTTTGTTAGTGCCAGTTTGAATTTCCTGCAGTTTTCACTGTAAAACCAAGTTGGAGCATCTACCTACCCATATATAAATATGGAGTGTAGTTTTCAACTGAAAAGGAACTTTGTGCTCCCAACAAGCTAGGTGAAGAACGGCTTTCACACACAGTTATCTCTCAGAACTGAGCATGTCGAGAGAATTTCATTCATCTAGCACAAAAAGAACGGGTTACTGGAGAAGATTTACTCTGCTTTCTCAGCCTTTTTCCTAGTACCTGTTTGAAGTTCCTGCTCTTTTGGAGCTAGTACCTCCCCATATATTTATGGAGTGTTGATTGCAACTGAAAAGAAACTTTGTGTTCCCAACAAGCTAGTTGAAAGCGTCTTTGACACACACTTTTCTCTCAGATCTGAACATGAGGGTAGAAGTTCGTTCAACTAGCACAAATGGAACGGGTTGCAGGAGAAACTTTTACTCTGGTTTCTCAGTCTGTTTCCTAGTGCCAGTTTGAAGTCCCTGCAGTTTTCACTGTAAAACCGATTTGGAGCTAGTGCCTCCCCATATATATGTATGGATTGTAGTTTGCCCCTGAAAAGATACTTTGTGTTCCCAAGAAGCTAAGTGAAGGACGGCTTTCACACACACTTATCTCTCAGTCCTGAGCATGTGGAGAGACTTTTGTTCATGTAACACAAAGGGAACTTGTTGCAGGGGAAACTTTTACTCTGATTTCTCAGTTTCTTTCCTAGTGCCTGTTTGAATTTCATGCAGTTTTCACTGTAAAGTTGACTTGGAAATATTACCACCCCATATATATTTATGTAGTGTATTTCCCCCTCAAAAGAATCTTTGTGTTCCCTACAAGCTTACGCATAGATGGGTTTTGCATGCAATCATCTCTGAACTGAGCATGGAGAGAGGCTTTCGTTCATCTAGGATGATGGCAATGTGTTGTAATAGATACACTTTCTCTAGTTTCTCATTATTTTTCCTAGTTCCGGTTTGAAATTCATGCAGATTTCACTGTAAAACCAGGTTTGTGCTTTTATCTTGCCATATAGATGTAGTGTAGATTCCAATTGAAAAGAAACTGTGTGTTCCCAACAAGCTAGTTGATTGATGGCTTTCACTCACTTTCAACTCTCAGAATTGAACATGTGTAGAGGGGTTCGTTCATGTAGCATAAATTGATTTTGTCACATTAGAAACACTTACGGTGATTTCTAAGTATGTTTCCTGGTGCCGGTTGGAACTTCATGCAGTTTTCAGTGTAAAACCTTGTTGGAGCTACTACTTATCCATATATATATATATGTAGTTTAGTTCCACTCTCTTAAGAAACTGTGTGTTCCCAACTAGATATGTCATTGACCGATTACACGCACATTCATCTCTCAGATTTGAGCATGTGGAGACGTGTTCGTTAATGTAGCATAAAGGGATTGAGGAGCCATAGAAACACTTAATATGATTTCTCAGTATGTTTCTTAGTGCCAGTTTGAAGTTCATGCAGTTTTCTCTGTAAAACCGAGTTGGAGCTAGTTCCTCCCCATATATATATATATGTCGTGTATTTTCCCTCTGAAAAGAAACTTTGTGTTCCCAACAAGCTAGGTGATTGATGACTTTCACACATTCAATTGTCAGAATTGAGCATGTGGAGAGGCATTCGTTCATCTAGCATAAATGGAATGTGAAAGCGTTGATCATGGCCTATGCTGGTAGGAAAACAGTAAAGGGAGCACTAATTTAGAGCCTTTATAGTTGTGGTCAGCAGACATGACAGAATTTCATTTTCAGCAGTAGATTTCTTTTTTTTTTAAAGTTCAGAAATCTTAATTCTTTCCTGTAACTGGATATAGATAATGAATGTCTTAAAGTCTTTGAGCAACTGCTTTAAAGTAGAATAGTTACTTTGCTTTTGGTCTTTAACCTAAGGGAATATCCAGAATTCCAGTGGCAGTTCAAAAGCAAGGACCTGAACCTTGCCTATTACTTGTTTTAAGTACAGTAAGAATAATGTAGACTAGGGTACTGTGGATAACTGAAGAGCTGCTTGGATATGTTATATGTAAGTTATATTTTTAAAAATTATAAATATCATGAAAGTCAATCAATCTTGGAGATCTATTTGGTATAATTTAATCTTTAATAATGTAGATTTAGATAGCCCTTTTGTTTATGTAACACTTATGAAAATAAGTTGGCTTTATATAACTCCTTTGTAGATAAATGATTAAATACTTGGGTTTTCTTTTATCATATGCTTCTTAAAAATAGGATATTAATTACACAATATGTATTTTCCTTCAAGTTCATACTTTTTGCCCTATACTATCTTGACTTATTTAGATAAGTTAACCCATAGTCTGATTTATTTTAAACAATCAGTATGTGCTTCTGTCTGTTGCTTTATTAGAGAGCAAGAATTCTTTATTATTTTTAATAAAATATATTTGCGGAAAACTGTACTGGGATTCTTTCATTCACAGAGTCAAGCAATGATACCTGTTTTGTTAGATCAGGTGTCTAAGCCTCTCAACTTCCAAAAGATTACATGGACAAAGTTAAAAACGTCATAAATGATCGACTAACAAAGTTTATTGTGTTCATTGATTAAAAGTATAAATATGGGTCAGTCTTAAATTCGGATGTAAAGCTCTTATGAATTACATGAGTCTTCTCCAAAATTCTTTAGTTTGGGGTTTAAACCCTCCAGTAAAAAACTGGTTTGAAGGAAGAATTCGAGAATAGTTTCAATCCAAATTCTATGGGAATAAACAAAGCTAAATGTTTCAGTCATTTTTTGAAGCAGAACAGATACGTTATCCACAGCATATGATTTTAATAATATTCACCTGAACATATGGTTTAGACACCATGAGACCACAAGCCAACAAACAAGATCTCAGGCAAAGCAAGGAAAACAACTGAGGGGATTTTCTACTACAAAATCTCCCCTAACTCGAACTGTAATAGAGAACAAATCTGACGCCACATTGGATCTGTTCCTTCAGTCTGAAGCCCTGTGCCCTGTTTTCCAGGCTTAATCTTGCTGGCTCTGCACCTTTTGTAAAACAACGTTGCCTTTAGCCTAAAACCTACAGGAAAGCCTATTCTCGGGGCTCTGACCTTTAAGGATGTTAGCACTTCTGCACTTATGCAGAGATGGCAAGTTGCAAAATAGAGAATAGCCTTTGTTTTGTTGGAGGTTTACAGGGACACCATAGCCTGACCCATGTGGATGGCTGCAAGAACAAAGTACGCCTCCAGCAAGAAGTTTTCACAACCAACCACACCCCGTCTCCTTTTTAGCTTAAAAGGAGCCTGAATTCTGACTTGGGCAAGATGATTTTCCAGGAAATTAGTCCCCCATCTTCTTGGTCTGCCAGCTTTCTGAATAAAGTTACTATTCCTTGCCCCAAAACCTTGTCTCCTGATTTATTTATCACTGTTTTGCAGTGAGCAGAACAAGTTTGGCCTCGGTAACAGAACCAGCTTTGTCATTCCCTCTGATGTGAAATCTCTCTGGGTGTACACGTGCTTGCCTGGTGGTGGTGGCGGTGGTGGTGGTGGTGGTGGTGGTGGTGGTGGTAGGCAAAAATATTTCACTTCTCCTGATTTCAATAGGCTAAAATTTCCTGCTATTTAAGTCAACTCTAGGCTTTTACAGAATCACGTGCAGATGTGCTTCTGGAAGCTGCAAAAATTCCAACAATGAAAATAATTCTATTGTCTCCAGACAAGATAATTTTCCTCAAAACTGAGCAGCTCTGAGACACACTTCAGGAGTACAGATGGATGCAGTGTGCTTCATTTCCCATGTTGTTCCAACACAATTTTCCACTTATATCAAAGTAAATTAAAATCGGTCTTCAATAGCAGATGCTCTGGCATGATACAACAATGTTAATTCCACTTATTTATTGAGCCAGAGCAGCTTTAGAATAAATGATTTTATACCAAACTCCTGCTTGATGTCCTGTCTTCTCCCTGGTGGCTAATTCCTTCTTATTTCTTCCTAAAAGTTCTCCTGTTATGGGAAGTTAGCCTTTAATGTCACATTCAATTGGGAAGGCTCAAATTAAATATGTGAGGGGATCACATGCATATTTAATTCTTACTTATACATATATACAAGCACACAGGACCTGTGTCTTGGAAGACGTCACTTCCTAATGTGGGCAAGAGGATGGTCTATAGTTCAATCAATGATCTAAAAGCAGTTTTCTAGGATATAATAAAGCAATGCTTGAGTTATAAGACAGAACAACTCCTGGATATGAATCAGTGGCAGCAATCAGTGGGTGCACATGTGTGCACGCACACACCCATGCACACAGAGCAGCCTTGGAGACACTCCATCTGTGCTGATGGAGCCAAGTCATGCTGGGGAGATGAGGAAAAATTGCCTAATACAATCAAACCAGGACACCTGAGTAATGGGTAATAGGAGTCAATTGAATTTTCTGGTTAGCTGAAGGTCAAACAAAAACACTTTTAGTTTCAAACGTCATTGCTAAAGGTTTTCTTAAAGCACAGGAGCCTGTTTTCCTGCCTTGCTTAGTGTCATATGGCATATTAAACATGACAGATTCGTACTTCTCTGACTGTGGAACTGGAAAGGCCTTGCTGTCACATTTATGAACATTAGTCTATGATTTGCAGCACAGTGGATACTGAAAATGGGGTGAGTGAATTTGAGTGAATGGGAATGGACATAAACTAGCAGTCATTGACTGTATGTGATTTGCCAAGTTTCTCCAAAAAGTAGGGGTAGCAAGCAAATCAGATAAACTGAGGGTTCTTGGGGTGGGGAGTCGGGTGGGCTGACAGCTGGGTGGTCCCAGGTAGCTTATTTTACTGTGTAAAATTGTGACTATGATCCAGTGACACATTGTCAAATTATTGTGCCTGTAGCTTTGATACCTGGCCAAGTCTGTGAGCCAATTTTATCGATGGTGCATAATGAAGATAACTAACATTCCCTGAGGACCAGGTTGTGTGACTTCCATGCATTGACTCACTGAATTCCCTAAGCACCCTTTGTGGTACATAACAGTCTTAAAATATGCAGCAGGGAATTTTTCTGTTTGCAGATTAAAGAATGAAGCTCTGAACTGTTGAAGCCTGGCCCGAAATCATGCAGATGGGAAGACGCCATGCTGGGAGCTGAGCTCAGGCCAGGCTACAGAACCTGAAGGGCCCAGCAAGTCCCCTCACCCAGGAACCTGGCCCACAGACACTGCCAGGCCCTGTTCTGTTTCTATGAGTGCTCATAGGAAAATGCCAGGTACTCAGGTCAATGTGACTTGATTAAGAAATTCAAACTGGGATAGCCTTTTGTTGGGGACTGTAACCTGGGAGTGAAACTGGCAGTGAAGTAAGGGAGGAAACAGCCCTTGTTGTAAGAATATTTCTAGGGAAGATGGTGCCCTGATGGGCTGGCATGGGAATCGCTGTGGTTGTGAGCCCCCTGTTGCCCTGTGGGGTTGTGGGCAGGGAAGGAGAGAGGCTGTTCAGACTGGTCATATTCAATACAGTTTGTAAACAGCTGAGTTCTGTTCCCTCACAGCTCAGACACATGCAGGACATGAGGATGCTTAGCTAATGACCAACAATGGGTAGCAAAGGCCAAGAGTGGGGTGGGGAGGAGAGATGGGGCCACCTTCTGGAAGAACCTCTGCCCCAGGGGACCAGGAAGGTAATGAATG